>NC_044305.1:17547544-17886557 GCF_007474595.2 Lynx canadensis
GCCAAAGCTCTGGGGTCTCCCACTTCAGAGAGCCCTGCTGTTAATAGCCTTTGAATGGGGCACAGCCGGTGGCTCAGCCGGTTAAACATCTGACTTCGAATCAGGTCATGACTTCATGGTTTGTGGGTTTGACCCCCCACATTGGGCTGCACGCTGGCAGTGCGAGGCCTGCTGGGGATTCTCTCTGTCCCTCTCTCTCTACCTCTTGTTTGCATATGGTTGGTCTCTCTCTCAATCAGTCAATAAAATAATAGCCTTTGACCTCCTCAAATCAGCTGCTCCCCTTGAGGTCCAGCTTGGGGAGGCCATGCTGGGTGGTCATCTTCCTAGACATCTCCTCAACATCCTGATTTATGTTCACTTTTCCTGCCGGGGGTCTAGACCATGTACCTCTTTCACCCCTGACTCACCCAGCAGGGGCCCTCAAAGGAAACGGGGGGGATGTTGTTGCACAGGGCAGCTGGCAGGGACGCAAGAGGGCATGGAAGTGGCCCAGTGTACCAGCCTGTCCTCCCAGTTACCCAGGACCCAGGGCCTCGTTGGAGTTCCAGGAGCTCATGGGCCCCTACACCCCTGGCCTGAGTTGAAGCAGTCATTAATCACCTTTTAGGTCAAAGAGTTTCAGTCCTTCCAGTCAGTCCAGACACCAGGTCTGTCTCAGGGGCTGATGCTCAGTCTGATGCTACTCACGACTTTCAGGGGCCCCCATTCCATCCAGAGCAAAAGCCTAAACCTTACAGGGACCCCATTCACCCCTCTCACCCCATTTCCCCTCCTTTGTTCACTGGCCCCTTGCCACACAAGCTTTCTTGCTGTTTATCCAGTCAACCAGACATGATCCCAGTTCAGGGATCGTGCTCTTCTCTCAGATACCCACTTAGCTGACTCCCGTTCCTGAAGTCCTCACTCACCTCACCTTCTCGATTCAGCCTGCACAACCCAGTTCCTCGTGTAGCCTGCATGGGTCTTCCCCAGCACTCCTGTGCCTCTTACTCTGTTCTCCTGTGTTCTTTTTCTTTCTTTTCTATGGCACTTACCATCCGCTAACATACTAAATAATAGACGCATTATGTCCTGTATACCTCTCTCCCCTCCCCTCCTGCCCTGGCTAGTGGAAGGTGAGCTCCAAGAAGGCAGGGGTTTTTATCACTCTCTTCACTGGCATATCTCTAGTGCCTAAAATACTGACTAGTTTGTATTAGCTCTGTAAATAATTGCTCACTCAAGTTGAACAAATCTGTGGTTTACCCCAAATCCCCTCAAAGACCTTCTAATGTTGCAAACTGAGGTCCGACTGACCTGCTTGGTATCCTACCAAGCCCTAGGCATTTCCCAGGGTCCATACACATATGGACACATTTTAGCCTCACAGCAAGCCTTTTCTCTTAATGATGAAAGAGTCTGCTTGAAGATCCCCCAGCTGCTAAGCATCATGGCCACAAACCAACCCCAGGCCCCCAAGATCACATGCACACTGTTAATTTAAGTCTTTCAGAAGTCAAAGTTCAGCCTTGTGTTCTCTTTGAATCTTTACTGATAAGACTCCAAACTGATAAGATTCAGTATCTTTCGAACCCCTTCTCAAATAAGAGGTAGGAGAAGGTTTATATCTAAAAAGAAGCACAAGAATCCAAGAAGTATACTTTACTATGAGGCAAAAGGAAAAAAAAAAAAAAGGCAAAATCCCGAAGCCAGTTTCCTTTCCAGTCTACAGGGTGGCTTCCCCCTACAGTGGGTGCCTAATGAGGCATGGCTCTGGAAGACCAGGCAGTCAGACTGTTCACTCCATGGGTTTTACTCTGCCTTCCCCAGCTCAGGACTCCGTCATTGCCTTTGCAGCAAGCCTGCTCACATGCGCCATGTAGAGTCGATGGAAGTGCCGTGCATGGAAGCCAGCCAGCCTTGTCTGACCCCAGCACCCACGTTCTCACAGCGCTGTCCACAGGCAGAGCCACAGAGCAGGAGGGACCGAGGTCCCTGTCTCCAGAGGTGTTCTGCGTGATTCCCCAGTGATCCCCGGCATCGCCTCTGAGGGTGTCTCACTTAGGTGGGACAGAAGGAGGAACTGAATAGAGTCGGCAGAGTTGTTGATGATAAGTTAGAACTCCTTGGGGACCACAGGTGCGGAGATGGATGTCACTGGCCTCCATGAAGGATTGGGATGGGAAGGGAAGAAGGTGCTAGAATCAACGAGGAGCTAGGGCATCACATCTATATCTTCATCTCTAGAGGGCATGGGCTTTTTAGGGAGAAACCATGTTAGCCCACAGTTTGCACCCTCTGAATTCTGATATTCTGTGGGGGGAGAAGGTGTTGGACGGAACACATGTCATGTGTCCCTGCAGAGATAATAAGCCTGGGGCCACCCCTCTGCCAGTGGGCACTTGGGGGAGGAAGAAAAGCTTGGTCCGGTATCAGGAGACCTGGGTTGCCCCTCAGGGGTGCCTCCTAGCCATCTGGCATCAAACCAGTGTCCAGCAGGAGAGAGAAGGCATTGAAGCAGTGATGTACAAGGTTTTGGTGTTCTTTGCTGAGCTGCGGCCAGGCTGAAGGACAGCGGCCCTGGTCCCTCCCTGTGATGGCCGAGTGAGGACATGGGCAGTTAGCACATGGCCCAGGAGTAGCCTGCAGATGGGGGAGGCGGTCCTAACTCCTGGCACCACCAGCGGTGTGGGAGGGAACCACATGCTGGAAACACCAGCCCCACCGGGTTGTAACATCGTTGCCATGTTCGGCACTGCCAGATGCTTCTCCAAAAAACTGTTCTGTCCACTCACGAGTACTTGTTTTACAGATAAGAAAGCTCGAGGCTGCCACTGCTTGTTCTAGACCGTATGTTCTTAACACAGTGTTACCACCCACAAGAGATGAAAATTGGCTCTTGCAGGGACCAGGATGCCCAAAAACCTTCCTCTTGTATTCAGATGCATAATAAAGCATACAGTACGCAAGCAGCCATACAGATACGTAAAGAGTCCGTATACAGCTATCCAGCGTACCTGTAGAGTTAAAACTTCATGAGGGAGATTGAGGGGGGAAATGACTAAATGGGCTTCTTAGGAGGTGATCATGGCAAGGGAAAAAGGGTTGAGAAACCCTGGTCTAGACCAGCACTGTCTAGCCACTAGTTATATGTGACTGTCGATCACCTGAAATGTGGCTAGTCCGGGTGAAGATGCTGTGGGAAGTGTCAAATTACACGTACCAGATTTCAAACGCTTAGGAGGAAAACCAGGATGTAAAATACCTCATTGATCATTTTGTGAGGATTATATGGTAAAACAATAACACTGTGAATATCGTGGGTGATCATTAAAAATTAATTCCATCAATTTCTTTTATTTTTCACGTGGCTCCTAGAAAACATAAAATTACAAATGTGGCTCACATTCTGTTTCTTTTAATTTTTTTAATTTTTTTATGTTTATTTCTGAGACAGAGAGAGACAGAGCATGAGCAGGGGAGGGGCCGAGAGACAGGGAGACACAGAATGTGAGGCAGGCTCCGGGCTCCGAGCTGTCAGCACAGAGCCCGACGCGGGGCTCGAACTCATGAACCGTGGGACCATGACCTGAGCCGAAGTCGGATGCTCAACCGACTGAGCCACCCAGACGCCCTCACATCCTGTTTCTAGTGCTGCTGCAGATAACTTTCTGCCAGGATTTGTACCTGAGTTTTCTGACTCCCTCCCGGGCTGTCTTGTTATCCCACAGCTGGCTCCTCAGAGAAGATCCGCCTACTGTGTGACTTTAGGCATTCCCCTTAGCCTGTCTGAGCCTTGGTTTCTCCCAGGTGCTTTGAAAATGAAAAAGTTCCCTCCAGCTGTGAGGTTCCACTGTGGACCCAGCTGAGGGCCTGGGGTCACCACAGGTAGGAGGCTGTGGGCTCCCTGATGACCTGTTTCACCAGAAATGACACCTCCCTAAATAGCAGTGCTTCCTGCTGTGCTTCTGCTTCTGGGAAAAAACCACATGGGCAAGATTAGAAGAAGGGAAAGCTTCCAACCCAAGACCAGCAAAGAAAGGCTTAGAATAAATGACCATTTTACCCAAGAAGGGAGAACCAAAAAACAAACGCTTCCATTTCTTGTGAGCAGGAGGAGACAGAACCAAAAAGGCTTTCACAAAACCTTCCCCTGCCAATAGGGACTCATAAAACATTTTACATACATGCTCTCTCGGAGTGGATTGATGTTCAGGTCTCCAATATGCCCACCCTTGTATTCCTTTCCTAATGCCTAACTTGAGGGGGAGGGGGGCATAAAATCAATTCTATTTTAGTTTCATGAGGAAGATGCCGAATGAGAGGAAAATGCATTAGCGTGAAACTTGAGCCTTCAGCCCCCTGCTGCCCCAGAATGTGTTATTATGTGATCAGTGAAGCTGTCCTTAGAAAGCCCTCTGGAGGGGCGCCTGGGTGGCGCAGTCGGTTAAGCGTCCGACTTCAGCCAGGTCACGATCTCGCGGTCCGTGAGTTCGAGCCCCGCGTCAGGCTCTGGGCTGATGGCTCGGAGCCTGGAGCCTGTTTCCGATTCTGGGTCTCCCTCTCTCTTTGCCCCTCCCCCGTTCATGCTCTGTCTCTCTCTGTCCCAAAAATAAATAAACGTTGAAAAAAAAAAAATTAAAAAAAAAAAAAAAAAAAAAGAAAGCCCTCTGGAATCTACCCCTTCCTCAGCCTTCTAAGGGGGAGGCAGGAAGCTCCAGATAGGAAGGAGAGACCCTCTGGGGCGCTCTGGAATTGCAGTCTGGCGGCAGGTCCCCTATCACCCTGACACCCCCCCCCCACCCCGTTCTCCAAATTCATTCCACCCCAGTCCTCCTGGACTTTGGTTTCCATAATCCCCAGCTCTCTAACCTGAGCTCTCCCCATACCTCCACATTTCAGCCATGCCCTCTCACTTCAGCTAAACCTTCAGCAAACAGGTTCCCACAGTAGAGTTTCTGGTGTCCCAGCGTCTGGAAACAAGACGGGCCCGTCTTCATGAGGACAGCAGAGCCCTGAGGCAAAGCAGCTGGAGTCTAGACCCACACTGCCTGGGTTCCAAGCCTGCTCTGCCTCTCACTAGCTTTGAGAACCCTGGAAAGCGACTTCTTCTCCTTAAGCCTCAATTTCCTCATCTGTAAAATGGGGCTCATAATGGCACTGGCCCTCCTAAAATTATGATGATTTAAGTGAGTAATGTGTGGAAAGTGGTTGGCATGGCTCCTGGCAGATGTTGAGTGGCAATAAATATTAACTCCTATCATTATTATTATTGTAATGAATTTCTACAAGAAATTTCTACAAATTTCTACAACCCTCTGGGAGGCACAGGGTTGAGTCTTCTGACCTGTGGTTCCCACAATTCCAGATTAGCCAATCAATGTGTTGTGCACATTTTGGGCGAAAATACCACACAAGGGGTATGCCTTTGTCTATGCCGTCTTATCAGGAGGCATTCAACGTCCATATTTCTCATTACTGGAGTTGCTAACTTTGATCACGTGGTTAGGAAAGTAGCATGCATTTATTGTGTTTCCTTTTTCGGGATATAAAAGTGAATAAAATGTTACCCATGCTCCCAAGAAACTCTCAAGTCTGATGGACACATGGTGTCCTAGCTACTATTCGCTATAACAAACCATGCCAGAATTTAGTGGCAGAGAGCAACAACTTTATTCTGCTCACAGATTCTGGGGGTCAGGAATTCAAAAGGGCATGACAGAGATGGCTTGTCTCAGCCCCATGATGTCTAGGGACTCGACCAAGACTCAAATGACAAGGGGTGACCAGACAGAGAAGTGGAATCCACTGAAGGCTTGCTCACTTACCAGTCTGGTGCCGAGATAGCCTGGATTCAGCATCTACACACGGCCCCTTTCTGTGCCCCACACATCCTCACTGCTTGGCCACCTCTGATACGGCAGCTTAGATGCTATAGACCTAAGTGTCCTCCTGCGGACAGGTCAGAAGCTGCATTCATTGCCTTTATGACCCAGCCTCTGGAGTCACACAGCATCCTTTCCCCTACATCCTATTTGTGAAATCATTCACAAGTGGTCCCAGACTCAAGAAGCGGGAGATAAGCCCCATGTCTTGAGGGGATGAGTGTCAAAACATGCTGGCCATTTTTAAAAATCCACCAAAACATGGGAAAGCACTGAAGGATCTTTCTACTTATACAGGTTTGGCAACTCAGCCCCAAGAGGGCAAGAGCTTCACCAACTTGGGCCTCTTAATTACCAAACATGTAATTTAATCGAGGGCCAACTATGTACCAGACAGGTATGGACCCAGCTGCCAGGGATGTTCACCAAGCCCCTCCATGGGGTGGCAGGCCCACACAGACCCACCACAAAGCCTTGTGGTCTCACCGTTGCACAGGCATTTCCCCCCTCTGGCAACTGGTCACACATGGACGTGCGCAGAGGGCCCAAGACTCGAGGTGCAGGGCAGAGTGAAAAATGCTGGACTTTGGCATCACAATGACTTCAGTTCAGACTCAACTGTACCACATTCTGTGTTTGTTACATTTCCATCCTTAATCCTCATTTATTCAGTAAACCTCATTGACTCGTGTCCTGCGCCAAGCTGGGTGCTGGCCATCACAGCAGTAAACGAATAGAAACCAGACCTTGTCCTCCGTGAAGGATTCCCCCCGCCCCCCCAGGCTGTCTCTGCCAGCAAGGCCTGTGGGTGGCACTGTAAGCTTCCAGGGAGCAGGGTCAAGGGATTATTCAACTTCTCTCACATCTCTGCGCCCAAAGCCAACTGGAGAGGAATTGGTCACGCAATTTAGCAACTTAACCAGGTTAAACTCAGCAGAACGGAAATCAGCTGAGTGTGAAGTTGGCAGGCGAGCGGCTTACATTTAGAAACCCAAGAAGTATTGCAATGCAGACTAGAAGCAACTGGGAATATCACTAGACAGACTCATTAAGCAAGAAGGTTTCTGTGAAAATGACAAAATCATAGCACCCAGGGCACCCCAGCATGAGATTAAAAGCTGAAAGCAAGTTCAAGCTTCCTATTATTAAGCTGCATTATGACAGTTTAGGAAGAAAGATTTTAGAGCCATCAGAGTTTCTGGTGGCTCTGTTATGGGAATCTGACTATGTCTTTGAAATTCAGAGCAGTTTGACAGAGTGAAATGATCAGAATATCCCTCCCTTGTGAGGACCCTGAGGAGGGGAGAGGCAGACACTGAGAGTAGCCCAGGGATAAGGATTAGAGGGGCTGTGGGGGTGGGGGGCGTGTATTGACAGGAACACACTCACCAACAGTCTGTCCAGGAGCTGAAGGGCAAGGTGTTGATTTAGGGAAGGGAGTGAGGTGCCCAAGGTAAGCACTCAATAAATGTTAGTTCCTGTTATTACCACCTGCTGACCAAACTTTGCAGGTTGGATTGCTGGGTGGTGAATATTAATGACCCTGGGCCAACTGGATTCTGAGCTTGCTTTCTCCTAGTGTTTGATCCCAGAGCCACCAGGAAACCAGCCAAAGTCAGTGAACGGGATATTGATTGGAAATCAGCAAAAGCCATGTTGGGCAAACAAGCCAGCTTCCTTCTACAACACCTCTTTGATCCTTGGCAACCGAGGGTGTGCACACACGTCTGGAACGAGCTCCCCGCAGGGCGGCCGCAGGACTGACCGACCCAGCCATTGTAGGCACCGTGCCTTGTGCTGGCAGCTCCAGGGAAGGAGCGCAGCCCAGGCAGGTGCTGGCACAGCAGACCAAACCCACAGCCTGGGCCTCTGACCCTGGGAACCACAGAAGGCTGGCAAGCCCTGGCAAGTGTTAGCAGAGCGCTTTGGCAGGTGAGGTTACAAAATAGATCCTAGGCACTCAACTCTCAGTAAGTGGTGGTTTGAGGTTTCAGCATAGGTTCTGCGAGACAGAAATCCAATGGTCTTCCCTCCCCCACTCTTCCCGTTCCTGAATGTTGGCAGCCTCAGAAGGACCAGGCCAGGGGACATTCACAGATCTTCCCATTGGTGTTCAGCCTTAGAAGTCTCATCACCTTCAGGCCTGGTGCCAGTGTTGGCTCCTCCTTACTCGCACATTTGTGGGGATCTTCACCAGCCAGACATTCTGATCAGTAGGTCTGGGATAGGCCCATGAATCTGCATCTCTAACAAGCTCCTAGGTGATGCTGATCTTATCTTGCCTATGGACCACAATTTCAGTAGCACTGTTCTTACGCTAGGGTATGACCTTGTATCTCTCTTAATAGCCTACCATCTCCTTTAATGGCTCTCTATTACCCTCAAGGTAAAATTGAAGCACTTAAGTATTCCAAAAAGCCTTCCATGACCAACCTCAAAGCAGGACTGTCACGTTCTGTTGCATAGTTCGTGTACTGCACAAAGACACACCACCAAGAGGGTGAAATCCACTAAGCACCGCAAAGCACTGGGCTGTATTTGCCCGTAGGACTATGATTAGGCATTAAGAAAGGTATATCTTTTTCTTGTCACTGAGGCACCCTCAGCTCACTGATGTATGGTTGGGGGCGGGGGGAGGCTGGGATGGAGAGGGCCTGCATCTGCCTGGAGAGGTGCCTTTTCCTAGTTTGCACAGAAGCACTGCACAGGCCGGCAGCCATCCTCCCAAGAGCATCTCTGCAGCTTCCACTTCCTCCACTGTCCTCTGTCTCCCAGCTTCTCTCACTCCTTTACCTGGTTAACACCTTCACACTCTGGGGAAGACTTTGTGGCCCCGGAAACCTTCTCTGTCACGAGAAGCACCGTCCCTTCCTTCAGAGCAGTAATCCTCCTGTGCCTTTGCCACTCCTTCCTGTGGGTGTGCCTATCTCCCTGACCGGACTGTAAGCTTCCGAAGGCTCCCCACGGCTCAGCATGGGCCTCAGGGAAGAGCTCAGTGAATATCTGTTGTAGATTCTATTCTGCAGCCACGAAGACCTCACCGGTGCCAAAACCCAGCCTGCCACTTTTTGTTGTTGTTCCTTAAACATTTTATTTTGAAATAATTCTAAATTTACAGAGAAGTTGCAAAAATAGTGCAGAAAAAAAATAGTGCACAACTTCCCTGAATGTTCGTGTTTATGTAGTCATGGTACAGTTATCCACTCTGAGAATTCACATCAGTGCTTTACTGCTGACTAGCGTGCAGACTTTTTTCTCAGATTTCCCGAGTTTTTCCACAGGTGTCCTTTTTTCCCTTCTAGGTTCCCATATAGCATATAGATGTCACGTTTCCTCCTCCTCCTCCTCCAGTCTGTGATAGCATCTCAGTTTTTTCTTGTCTTGATGACCTTGACAGTTTTTAAGAATCCTGACCAGTATTGACTCTGGGTGTGTCTGGTCTTTTTTGTTGTTATTGTTGTGGTTGTTGTTGTTGTTGTTTTTATTGATGGGCTGAGATTCTGGGGCAAAAGCCCACAGTGGGTGTGCACCCTTCTCATCACATCATACGAGGGGGCTCTTGAGCTCAAAATGACTTTTCATTGGTATTGTTGACCTCGGTCACTTGGTTAAGGTGGTGTCAGCTGGGTCTTTCCTCTTTAAGCTAGTCTTTTTCCCCTTTTATCCTAGGTCTATTTAAAGTGAGTCACTAGGGGGAGGGCACCTGGGTGGCTGCTTCAGTTAAGCATCTGACTCTTGACTTCAACTCAGGTTACGATCTCACAGTTCATGGGTTCGAGCCCCACATTGGGCTCCACAGTAACAGTGAGGAGCCTGCTTGGGGTTCTCTCCCTCCCTCTCTGTCCCTCCCCACTCTCAAAAATAAATAAACATTCAAAAATAAATAAAGTGAGTCACTAGGTCCATCCTCAACCAGAGAGGAATTAGGCTCCCCTTCCTAGCGGGGAGGGGTGCCAAAGAATTTTTTCTGCTGCTGAAGCCACAACAGCAGCTAGTAACTCTGGGCGAGATGAAGCTGTGCAAACATTTTATTCCTCCTCAGCGTGGTCCACCAGCTCCAGCATTCACCCACAACCCTGCCTGCAGCCGTTACTACTGTAGTCCTCCCGTGGTCAGTTTCCTTCCTTCAAGCCTGCCATGTGAGGGCACGTTTCCTTGGCACAGGCCACATTGTGTAATTCTTCTGCTTAATCCCCTTTATGGTGAAGGGTCCATTTCTACCACTGTCATCCCTGGCTGGCCCAATCAAATCTCCTGGAGAAATTGAAAACGGTACCGATGTCAAGGCCTTTGTACCCAGAGAGTTTGATTCGCTTAGTTCAGGGTAGGGTGCAGGCATTGATATACTGTTTAAAAGGTCTCCAGGGCATTCTGTGCTTTGGAGTCTGGGCTGAGGAACATGGGCCCAACCCAACACTGTGGCAGCTTCTCTGGATGCCTGTCCTCACTCTCTGTGGCAGAACTGGTCACTCCCAGATCTGTGCTCCTCCAGGACTCGGTTTCCTGCAATATCTATTAATGCCTCCACTTGTCCCCAAAGTCAGGAACTGGGTCTTCTTCACCGATGTTTTTTCCAGAGCCCGGAGCAGAGTCTAGCACAGAGTAGGTTCTCGGTGAGCATTTGTTGATTGAGAAAATGACCCCGTTTCAACAGAGGCAAAAGCAGTAGCTGTCTGTGCACAAAGTGGCAAACCCATGCGTTCTTTTGCTGGCTCAACAGTGTTAGAAACACTGGGAGCAGCAGTATTTGTGTCATGCACTATCATTTCTCTGATGTTGTTACAGTCCTCCGCTCTCAAGGAAAAACAAAGGCCCCATGGCCAAGAAGTCACTGGCATATGCATTTCAGCCATCTGTGCATTCACGCTGTTGCAGAAGGAACGTGTTTGCATTTTATTTTTTAATTTTCAGGAAACCAAGAGACAACATTAGCACTTCTAACAAGAAGAGATTACCTTGAATAGATCTGTTTTTGTATGTTTACCTTGGAGGTCACCAAGATGGCTAAGACCATGCCTGTAACACTTTTATAGTGGGTCCAAAAAAGGACAAAATATTTTAACCATTGTTTTTTTTTTAGTTTAAAGAAAAATAAAGTTAATTTAACCGTTTTCAAAATGAACTGACCGAGTTGGTAGCCTTGTTACGACTCGACTAGGTTGAGACCTCCAGGGTATGGGCTGGAAGCCATTGGGGGAAAGTCGGGAGTAGATGGGATGCATAACTTCAGGGTGCTGACATCCCCCTCCCCCAAGGGGCTTAAGATGAAGACAGCATGGGCATAGCACGAAGGTGCTAAGCTATAGAGGATGCTTCTGGAGCATCAAGCTGTAGGAGGGCTGGTCTTGATGCAATTTATACTACCCCCACTGCCAGCTGATGCTGTTAGGGGTTTCCTCCACTTGGGGTCATCTGTTGTTGAGTGAGCTCTTTGAACAGCCCTCTGGTCCTCCCAGGGCATCTTGAGGTATTCTAGTAGACTTATCCAAGTTCTTGCCGCATCATGGCACCCACATTCACACACGAGCTGAGAGATGAGACCAAGGTGAAGTAGAGGCAGCAGAGAATGCTTCATGGTTCCCATCTGTCCTTCTAGCATACCACCTGATGGCACACATCACTTCCCTCACTCCAGCTTTGACTTGACGCCTCTCTCGGCCTTGGTTTCCACAGCTAAGAAATGGGAATGACCATAAAGAGCCCACATCTTCTTTTTGAGGATTAAATGAGACGGTGTTTGTGTGAGGCCCCCTCACAGTGCCTGGCACAGAGTGAGTGCCCCCAAGTTGTGTTTTTGTCCCGATTGCATCTTCTGACCCTCCCCCCCCTCCCCTGCTTCTGCATTCTGGCCACTTCCTTCATCCCTACTTTATCTCCTATCTTCCCTCAACCCTCATGTAGCATCTCATTCTCAGGACGAGAATCTTGTCAGCTCTGCCATCTGAACTCACCCGGTGCTCAGCCAGTGCCCGGAGCGTGGCGCGGCCGCGTCTCAGTGTGAGTAAGAAACAGGCCCTTCCTGATGGGGCTCTTTGAGGAAAATCATTGCTTCTGTTCCTCCTGCCTCTCTTGCCCCATCCTCTGTAGCCCAGGGTAGAAGGGCTGCTTGTTCCTCTGGTGTGCTGCAGCCAGAGCCTTGATGCAAAGGCAAGAGAAGTCATTCGTGGACCCCCTGGAGCCTTACTTCTGAGCAGAGGGGCTGCTTTCCAGGAGTAAAGAAGCAGGGGTCGCTCTGCAATATAAAACGGAAACTGAAGTTAAGATTATGATTTAACCCTTGAAGAACCCCTAGCCTCAGGGAAGTTAAGCAAATTGCTCAAGCCACCCAGCTAGTTTGATCGTTCATTCATGCGTGCAAGGGGAGGAAGTGTGGAACAAAATCTGCCTCAGATCCTTGCCATTTTGGAGCTTAGAGTCTACTACAGGGTTCAGCAGACTGTTTCTGTAAAGCACCAGAGAGTGAATATTTTAGAGAGTGTGAGCCGTAGGCCCTCTGCCACAACGACTCAAGTCCCACCCTGGTAGTGGATAAGCAGCTGGAAGTGATACATAAACGAGTGGTGTGGCTGTGCTCCGATCCACTTTTACTTACCGAAACAGATGATGAGACCCATTTGGCTTTCTGGCTTTACTTTTTCAACTCTTGGGCTAGTGAAACATTGAGTGAAACAATTGCATGGTTAAGTGTAAAATTAGTTGTTCAAAGGAGAGAGATGTTATTTGGGGGAACATAAAGTAGGTGGACTGGAGAGTCAGAGGAGGCACTCATGAAAAGTGACATTTGTGGGGGGAGGGTGCCTTTTACTTATTATTTTCTAATTTCAGTAGAGTTAACATGCAGTATTATATGTTATGGTATTATAGGTTCAGCTGTACAATGTAGTTATTCAGCAATTCTTTTTTTTTAATGTTTATTTATTTCAGAGAGGGAGAGAGACAGAGTACAAGCAGGAGTGGGGCAGAGAGAGAGGGAGACAGAATCCAAAGCAGGTTCTAGGCTCTGAGCTGTCAGCATAGAGTGCAATGTGGGGCTTGAACTCATGGACCATGAGATCATGACCTGAGCCAAAGTTATATACTTAACCAACTGAGCACCCAGATGCCCCAGTTATTCAGCAGTTCTATACATTACTCAGTGCTTATCATGATAAATATACTCATAATCCCCTTCCCCTGTTTCACCCATTCCCCCACCCTCACCCCTCTGGTAACCATGTTTGTTAAAACATCATTTTAAGTGTGATGTAAGGATAAGGTGTCATTAATTGGGTGAAAGGGAGGCATGGGAAGGGAAAAAGTGTTCTGAGCTGACAGAATAGTTGGTGCAAGGGTCCTGTGGCCAAAGAGACTGCAGTTCTTTTCAGATATTGAAATAGAGTCTTGGAATGCAGGAGGGAGGGGAGGGGAGGCCAGCTCATGCAGAGAGCTGATGAAAACCACAGCATAAGGACTTGCTCTTAATCCCAAGAGCAATGGGGGACCACTGCTTTTCTGATACTAAGGGGTAATGTGACTGGATTCTCCTTACAAAGTGCTCATTCTGGCTTCTGGCCAGGAATCTCACTGACAGCAATCAAAAGAGACTCAGGTTGACAGGCAGCTCAGCACCCTTTCCCCCACAAACTTTTTATTTTATGTTTGCCGTTCTAACAAATCTTGCGTTTCCTCCGCTTCCAAAGATTCACGTTACGTTATACATTTTACGGCCACGAGCTCCATCCCATTCCATTTTTCTCACCTTCTGGCTTTCCTTACCCAGTCCATCCCCCCACTAACTTCGTAAAACTTGCAAGTTAAATTTTTCAGAGACTGTTTCTGACAAAGCAGTGGGAATTAGATTTGGTGAAGCCCTTCATAAAAAATTGAAGGCACGCTATATTAACATACATTGATTTATTCATAGTGTTTCATTACAAGTAAGTGAGGATCCTGTAATACCAGGAAAGGTTAGGAGAGCAGGGGAGCGCGGTATATTATATTGACAGCTCGGTGGAAATTGAGTCGCTTTTGGATTGAATTTGGAGTGCAGAAAAG
The DNA here is from genome assembly GCF_007474595.2 of Lynx canadensis. Classification (NCBI taxonomy): domain Eukaryota; kingdom Metazoa; phylum Chordata; class Mammalia; order Carnivora; family Felidae; genus Lynx; species Lynx canadensis. The sequence goes on from NC_044305.1 coordinate 17,561,446, forward strand.
GAATTGGCTAGTAAATAAGGCATGAGTTTTACCTCCCAGTGTCTGTATATCAGTGTGGTTGCCACCAGCCCAGGCAGGGGGACGGGGACAGAATTTCAAAAGGATGCGTGAGCACTGGTAACCTGGGCTTGGCTGCCACCCGTCAGAGCTCTCTGGGTGTCTCTGTTCTTGCGTCACCAGGAAACCTGAATCCAGCTGCACACTGGGGACTCAGCTCCCCCATTTGCTTGGCTCACCACTGCCGGTCACACTGGGTTTTCCTCAGTTCTCCCAAGACTGTTCCTACCCCGGGCCTTTGCCCAGGTGGTTCCGTCTGCCAAGACCCTAGAATGTTTCACTGCTGCTCTGACTCTGTGTTATCCTCTGCCATCAGCTCACTTCTCCCCTGAGATACCTCCCTGAGCACACTGTCTTAGTTTGGTGACCCTGAGACACCGAGAGGTGGGAGTGGGGAAGGAAAAGGAAGGGACGGTAGCCAGTGATGGATGTGTTTCCCAGCCAGCTATGTTGGAGGCAGTCGGAGTGGAATCCCTCCAGGAAGTCCCCTGGGATGCTGCAGGAGTGTCACATGGGAGGAGCCCAGGGACCATGTGCATCAACTACCATTCTAGCCGCTGGGGGCGCCAATTACCCAGCGTAGGCGAGTGCCCCCCCCTCCCCCCAGGACAGCCTTCAAGCACAGAGAGGCAGATGGTTGCCTTGTTTCTCTCTGAGAAGCGGAGCAGGTGGGGGTGACCAGAGGGAAAGCTGGGGACAGGTTCACTGAGGACCTGCAGGACAGGTATTCCTGCCCAGGCTTTGCTTGCAAGGTGCCCAAATCCTTTAGCTTAGTGTGTTTTTCCTCTGGGGCTTGCTCTGCTCCGAGGAGTCTGGTCTGTCTCCTCCTCGGCATGTAGCGTCAATTGCTACTGCTTGACAGAGAGAGAAGTTACCTCTTTCTCTAAAACACGTGGCGCCCTTGCCAGAAAACGCAAATGGCTTATTTTTGATGTAAAGTTGGTGTGTTCCTGTTTCTGTCTGGGTTTGGCCTTCCTGGCACATAGAAGACATTCTTGACCGAAGACAAAGTGATAGAAGGTGTGTGTGTCGTTGACCTACATTGCTCAGAAAGGAAGACACCTGGGCACGGGGTCAAGCTTGTGTTCACATCGGCTGTGTATGCAACAGTTGTGCAGTGCAGGCCCCAGGGTGCAGGCGTATGCAGGACACATTTGTGAAGGAACAAGTGAATCAATGAGTGAATGCATCCTTTAGTTAATGCAATGTTGTCTCCGGGCCGGGCAGCAACTTCTAGAGTAAGGAGCACAGCTTTTAGATCCAACAGACCTGGGTTTAGTCGTGTGTCAAGGGTAGAACCCTGAACAACCATGAGAATGCATGGCCTAGAGCTACACATGACAGCCCGCACGCCTCTCACAACCACAATGTGGAGCGAAAGAAGCTGCCCTGTATGCTTCCACGGATAAAAAGTACAAGAGCAGGCAACACTAGTCTGTGCTGTGTGTAAGTCAGGATAGAGGTTATCCTTGCTGAAGGGTGGTGGGGAGGGATTGGAAGGGGGCACGCAGGCTACATCTTGGTTCTGGTAATGTTCTTTCAGCCGGGTGCTGGTGATACGCGTGTGTCCGGTTAATAAAAATTCGTTGGACTGTATAGTTTCTGTATGTATGTTATACTCTAATTAAAGACATTTTTTTAATGTTTATTTTTCTTTTTGAGAGACAGTGTGCAAGCAGGGGAGGGGCAGAGGGAGAGGGAGACAGAATCCAAGTCAGGCTCCAGGCTCTGAGCTATCAGCCCAGAGCCCGATGCGGGGCTCAAACTCACAAACCGTGAGATCATGACCTGAATCGAAGTCCGAGGCTTAACCGACTGAGCCACTCAGGGACCCCTAATAAGACATGTTTAATAGGACAAACTAGATGAAACAAATAAACATACAATCCTGTGTTTGTCACTTTAACAACTGTGTGACCTGCAAATGTGGCACACAAAAGTGTGATCTATGGGGGCTGGTGCTGGGATGCCAACGGTTTTTGTTACTCTCACAGCAGGGTAAGTGCAGAAATAGAGAGTGAGTTGGGGTGCCTGGGTGGCGCAGTCGGTTAAGCATCCGACTTCAGCCAGGTCACGATCTCGCGGTCCGTGAGTTCGAGCCCCGCGTCGGGCTCTGGGCTGATGGCTCAGAGCCTGAAGCCTGTTTCCGATTCTGTGTCTCCCTCTCTCTCTGCCCCTCCCCCGTTCATGCTCTGTCTCTCGCTGTCCCAAAAATAAATAAACGTTGAAAAAAAAAAAAAAAAAAGAAATAGAGAGTGAGCACTTAGAAGCTCTCATGGTCCCTTGACATTGCCACAGCCCCCGTGTGGGAGGAGTGGACGTGTCTGGTTACACAGAGTGCAGACTGGTGTGGCTATTACCAGACTCACATGATGAGTCCCACGCGATGGGGTCTGCAGAATATTATGGGTCAGCAATGGATTGGGAAACACAAAACTGGGCCTTCACCACAGAAAGTTTGGAAAGTGCTGACTTAATGCAGGTTACTTTCAGTTGAGTCTCCATTTCTCCAACATTTAAATGAGATAAATATCCTGATGCCCCGAGGTTTAGGGAAGAGGAACAAGATACCGCGTGAGAAAGCAGCAGAGAGCACCATGGGGAGGAAGGGGCGAGGAGGCTGCATTCTTAAGTGGCCTTCCAAGCCATTCTTGTCAGACGTCACACATAAACACTGCTCTACAGCTGTGCTGTCCAATGTGGCAGCCGCTGGCCACACGGGGCTACAGAGCTTTTGAAACTTGGCTAGTCCAAATGGAGATGTGCCAGAAGGACAGACTACGTACTAGATGTCTAAGACTTAATATGCATAATAGAATCTAAAATACCACATTAAATGTTTATGTTGATTACAGGTTGAAATGCTAATACTCTGCACATATCAGGTTCAACAAAATGTGAAAATTAATTTTACTTTCTTCTTTTACTTTCTTTTCATGTGCCCACTAGATGATTGAAAAGCGTAGGTGTGGCTCACATTCTATTTCTGTTGGGCAGCAGCACTCTGGCGCATGTCCACAGTGCTCTTGTGAGGCTGGGACCATCTGTAAGGTGGACGATCCCAGCAGAACTTGCTGTTCAAACTTACATGCCTCCTTCTCCTTTGCTCTCCTGACATTCCCCTGGATGAGCTCCATCTAGCTTCCCGCTCGAGGTATTTATTTGTTTGTTTGCTGGCTTGTTGTACAGATCAACTACAAGGCTGTTGGCTCGCTGGACCCGAGTGCCGACCTCTCCAGCCAGCGGGGGAAAGTGTTCAAGCTCCGGAATGAAACCCACCACCTCTTTGTGGGTCTGTACCCGGGGACCACCTACTCCTTCACCATCAAGGCCAGCACAGCAAAAGGCTTTGGGCCCCCTGTCACCACTAGGATTGCCACCAAAATTTCAGGTATGTGTCTTAGAAAGGGGAAAGGAAGAAGGGTGGTCTGTTTTTTCCCCATTCATAATTTTCCTGGGAGTGAAAAAGGGCAGAGCCAGCTGTCACCTCATGGTATTGGAGCAAGTAAGAGGATGCATCCCCTGGCGTGTATCACTGTAGTTCGTGAAGAAACCAAATCCACAAACCTCCTAAAGTGTAAAAAACATACTAATTAGACTAGACCAGAGGGAACACTAAGTGATTCACCAAATAATTTATCATACAATTGCATTAAATAGGACGTCTTCTTCCCATACAAATTCGTTTGTAAAAATATGATTTCTTTTCAAGAATATTCCTTTTGGTAGTACAGGGCACAGCCATAGGTTCTCATGAAATGTTGAATGGATGGATGGATGGATGGATGGATGGATGTTACAATGCCATGGATGTCTGAGATTTCACCCGCCTGGTCACCAGTAGGGTCCCCTCCACCGCCAGACACATTCAACACGGAATTATCTCAGATCCCATTTTACAATTTACAAGTTTTGCAAATACCTCTGGCGTGCATGCATACGTATTTTGCATAGACACCCACAGTGGTTTTTGCGACTTAATGTTTTCACTTATCTTTATACCGTAAGCATCTAACATGTTGGTACATTGCTTTCATGATAATGTTCTGTCAAGCGGATGGACGTAATTTAATTAAACATTCCCCTGTGGTTGCATGTTTTTAGAAAATAACTCTTCAGTAAACATGTTACAGAATACAGTTTAATTCCTTGGTTTGGATTATAACTTTAGGATTAAATTCCAGAAATTGAAATACTGAATTAAAAGGGCTATGGGTTTTAATAGCTCATCATACAGATGGCTAGATTAGCTTCCCAAGGGATTAGACTAGTTGTCTTCCCATCAGTCGGGGATAAGAGAAGGGAGGGTCTCGTGAAAAGAGAGAGAGAAAAGATAAGAGGAACTAGTTCATCACTGCTGTAATTTGCATTTCAGATGTGTTTAAGGAGGTCGACTCTGCTTTTACATCTTTGTTAAGTACTTACCCTTCCTGCATTCATCTGTTTATGGTGTGGAACTCTTTGATTGCTGAGGGCTAGTGGCCACATCACTGCCATCCTTCCCCTCTATCTTCTGCACCTTGAAGGGACCCACAGGCAGGTTGGAAGGAGAACTGTGCTGAAAACCTGGGATGCCATGTGACTCTCGCCCAGCCCTTTCCCAGTGTCCTCCTTCTGGCCATCCTGGGTGTCTTTAGGAATGGCAGCAGGGGAGGTAGTTAGCAGGAGTTCTGTGCTGAGTGCCCTCCTCTCTCTGTCCAGCTCCATCGATGCCGGAATATGACACAGACACCCCGCTGAATGAAACGGACACGACCATCACGGTGATGCTGAAGCCTGCTCAGTCACGGGGAGCCCCTGTCAGGTGAGGAGGGTTCTTCTCCTGGACTTCATGCTTTTTCTTCTCTGCACCGTGTAGTGCCCATGAACAGGACTGGCTAGAAGTGAGGCTTCTGGAAAATGAGAATCAGGAGCCCCAAACTCAGTTCAGGGGGTGCCACTGGGCCAAGAGTCTCTCCCCCAGCAGTGAGGAATTAGGACGGGTTCAGAGGGAACATGCTGATGGGGGCATGAGATAGGGCTGGGACAGAACTTCCTGGAACACACCTATGGTCAGTTTATTTAGTGGGGTTGGAGGCCTGGAAACAGAATCTCCTGGAAGGATATCCTTTCCATATATGACTGCCATAACAGACACATGGACCGACTTGCTGAATTCTACAAACAAACTAATCATGTAAATGGGACAAGACCTCCGGGCTGGTCCAGTTAGGGCCTTGGGGTACTAGAGTCCCTCAGGAGGACTTGCAAGGTCATACTGCTGACTTTCACAAGAGGTTGTTGGAGTTGAGGAGCATACTTCTGGCCAAGGCAGTGCAAGTAGTTCAGTAGCTAAGCTGAGCCAGTGCAAGTCCCCGGGCTCACGGTTGCCAGGAAGGTGGGCATCTCTTGGAAACAACTGCACTCTGCACAAGGGCAGTGGCTTTCAAATTGGCTCAGTTCAGTTAAACAAGCATGCATTGAGTATCTTATCTACCAGGAATGGTGGGGCACAAGGGACCCAAATGATTCATTTATTCGTCCATTCCTTCAACAAACACCTGTTGAGCAAGTTGCTCAGGGCCGGGCACTGTTTAACCGCTTGGGAGATAGTAGCAAACTAGCTGTGAATAAGTCATTTCCTAAGGAAAGTTAAACTTCAGTTGGGAAACAAGAAACATGAAAACATAATTGCAATACAGTGTATGCTTATAGAGAAGAAATTCCCAGCTGACATTCTCAGGTGACACCGACCTGTCTCTTAAATGTGATATAAGATGTTGCCAAGGCAGTAAGAGGGTCGAACATTAGGAAGGCATGAAGGAGAGAAGCAGCCTGATGCATGGGTAGTAGTTAATCCAAGGCTCTGGAATTTACTTAAGCATAAAGGTCAAGGCAGGAGTGGTCGGGTGAGAATGGGGGCCATGTTTGAGAATCTCCAGTTTGTTTGAGGAGTCACAGAAAGCCATGGGATAGCCACATGCAATGTCACTCTTGTGACACCAGAGACTGGGAGACCAGCCAGGATGGAGGCAACTGAGATGGTCTAGTTATCTGTTTTCCAAACCGGATCCAGCTCTACCCAGAAATTGTAGGTGGCGGAGCAAATGAAATCAACTGCAGCAATTTGGAAGTTCTCATCTCTTCTAAAGATTTTGGACTGTGTTCTACCCTAAGTCAGGTGAATCCTTCAGGCCTTGCAGTGGGTGTGCGTGGTGTTTGTGGAGCACCTGGCTATAGAACTCTCACCTTATGTTCTCCACATAGGAGAATGTTCTCCACATATGTTCCAGGACTGTCCTACCTGTGATGAGCCAAAACAGGTGGTGGCTCTTATGTCATATGAATAATTACTTGAGTTACTACTTTTCTTCCTGTTACTCTCATGCAACATTTTCATTTGATTCTCTCTGTACATGGATTTCACTCTCTTACACATTCTCTAAGTGATGATCCTCATTTTCACATGAAGAAATTGAGGCTCAGAAGTGCCCAAGGGCACACAAAAAAGTAGGAAAGCTGAACTTGAGTGCAGGGCCTACAGGTGCCAAATCATGTGTTCCATTCAGGCCACCAGTGCCTCGCTCCCTTTCCCAGCTCTTACCTCTCATACAGCAGCATCAGTCACCATTTCAAAATCTTAGAAAGCTTCTCAGATGATGAAAGTATGGTCCAGAAAAAAGCAACAGCTTGCCCCACTTTACACAGCAAGTTAGCTGCTGACCCAGGTGCATAGGTCAGATCTGATCAAAAGCCCACGACCTTTATATTGCAGACCCAGGTACTCCCTTTCATTACTGCAAGGCTACAAATCAGCAAGGGGACTTCATCACTTGCAATCCCACTGTGGCTTCCCGGCAGGTGCAGATTCCATGTAGCTCACTGTAGTGTGCTGGCTGCTGGGTGGGGCGATGGAGAGGACCTGACTTTGGTGGCAGCGGACCAGCAGTAGATTGAAATCCCGCTCTGACACTACTGTGTGACTTTGGGCGAGTTACTTAATCCCCCTGACTCTCAGTTTTCCTTATCTGGAAAGCATGGATGGTAGTTATTTCGCAGAGGCTTAGCACAAAATACGGAAGTACCCAAAGCAGAGCAGACCTTCGAGAGTTATTTGTTAGCTTTGCTTCTTCTCTGTGGCACTTAGGAGGTTCTTTCAAAACAGTGTTTGACAATCTACCCTCTCTGTAGGGTCACGGCGTTCTCCACTGCCTTCCTATTCAAATTTCCAAAGCCTTTTGAGACCCTAATTCCATGATGGGGAAGGAAGGACTGTTGCTTTTTACTTAGGAGCCCCTAACTACTTTCCAGCACAAAGTCTCAGAAAAATTTCTTTTTAAAGAAAAAAATTTTTACTGAGAAAGAAGCAATCTTGGTTTTGCCCAGTGGCAGGATAAAGTTAATTCTTCTACAGAGGATTCAGGGTCCCATCCTCAAGATGAATCAGATTATATGTCTGTGAACCCCTGAAAACTCATCGAAGCCAGCTGAACACAGATGGGAGTAATTATCACCATGTTTTATTGGGCAACTGGCTGCTGGGTGGGATTGCAAGTAAGCAACTGTTACGTTCCAAGAGTTTAACCTTGACTAACCTATTAGAATTATTACATCCCTGTTAGAAGTGAGGAAACTAAAGTTCATGCTCACATAGTCAGCAAGTGATAAAGATGAGATTTACATCCAGCCCTTCCCAAAAGGGGTCCTCTGAGCAGCCCAAACTATTTTTTTCTGGGGAAGCTTTTCCAGTTCCCCCAAAGAGGTGCCCCTTACACTTTCCCTCTGAGCCTACATGCTCTTAGTTTGCACATCTTTGTAATAAGCTCATACATCCTAAGACTGTAGTAAATTAGGAGGTGGGAATGGAAATGCCCCAGTAGCAGTGAGAAATGACAGTGAGTAGCAGCAGAAAAACAGGGCAGGTCTACAAAACAGACACAGAGATTCAGCAAACAGGGAGGCGTACATGCTGTAACCCCTCACAGCCATGGGTGTTCATTAGCGGTTCTGGTTCAACTAAAAATGTAGCGTTAGGTTCTGTGTCTTCAAGTTAAAAGAGGCTGCTGGTTTCCACTTAACAAGTAAGCCCTTGCTGCATGTCTGTCCCTGTACATAAATTATCTGTATCCTCACAACGTTGTGATAATCGTCTCCCCCATTTTGCAGATATGGAAACTGAGATAAATAGGAACCAAGTAAGTTGACTCAGGCCACAAAACAAGCAAGGGGTACAGACAGAACTTAAACTCAGTTCAGCTGACCCTAAGCCAACACTCATTTCTCACAACCTCCCGAGGAGAAAGTTGTGCGTGACATACTTTGGTGACATTTCCATTGGGGGAAAAAAAAAATTAAATGTCACTGCTCAAAGGGGCAATGCTTGGTGTCTGTAAATGTCTGACTGCTTTTCTTCCCAAGGCTCTGGATCATTGAGAGTGGGTATAGGCTCAGTTTCTGGGATTATTTTCAGACTGTTGCTTGGGCATTTGCCAAGAAGGGAAGGGGATTAACCAGTGCCAGTTAGTATGACTTCCAGGTCAACTGCAGTGACAGCAGTGGCAATATCCCAGTAGATTTCAGTTACCTTAGCCCTTGTTCACCTTGAACTCTAGGCACTAGGATGCCCATCTGGGAGGCAGTGGACCATTAGATCATTCAACACATATTTATTGAGCCCTTGAGATGTCCCAGGAACTGAGCTAAGCAATGGGGATGTAGCAGGAAACAAGGTAGATACACACCTGTCCTCTTGAGCCTTAACTTTCGGCAAGTGTGCATGTGAACAGGAAGAAGGGTGGGGCATCAAGCAGGTGAGCAGACACAATACTGAGCTGAAAGTGGCAAAACAAGATGCTTTGAAGCCTGTGGGGACAGTATATTGATGGAAGAACTGCACTGTCCAGAGAGATGGGCACACCCCTGGCAAGCGGGCCAGTGAAGAGTCCCGCAGGTGGGGGACATGGGGGCATAGAGAAGACAGTGAAGGCTCCTCTCTAACCACAGGGCACAATGAGCTCACTAGATAGATTGGGTCATGGATGCCTGAACTCCTACTTTATAGTTGAATGCTCCTTTAATTTCACTGTATCATGTGATCATCACTCAGTGAGCTGGGTGGGACATACCATCTCTGTATCACAGGAGGGAGCTGAAGTCTAAGATACTGAATGGTCCAAGGTCATGGAGCTCGTTCTGCACAAAGTCTGTGTGTGGACCTTGCTTCCTGCTTCTGAGTTCATTGCTCCCTCAAGGAGTTCTGGGTTCCCCAAGTCTGGGATGCCGAGTGATGACTCAGTAACTTTTCGGTGGGGCTGTTGTGGAGTGAGCTTCCAGTAACTAGAGAATCCGGGGCAGGCAAGATGCCTTCCCAGGGGACCTCCAACCCTGGACTATGCAGGCCCAGCCCGTAACTTGGGACCCCGCATCTCTGGGTGGAGCAGCCCATTCTCCAGCAGCCTCACCCCTGGGCCTCAGCTGCAGGCCCCACCCAAGTAGCTTTCTTCCTCCGTCTGCCAGCAGCGTTCTGGTCCTGGCTTAGCCAGACCCCAGCTCCTGCTCGGCTGCTTGCTGCCCCTGGGGAGCCCCATGGGTCTAATCTACTCTGCCTGGTAGAACTGGGCACACAGGGAGGCGAGGGGGAGAAGGGCGGATTGTCGTGCGGGGCTCCTGCACCCCCATCCCTCCATCCAAACCACCTCGGAAGCTTGGCCTATTTTTCTCATACTCCACAATGGAGATTTATTGCTTTTGCATTGCTTTCCTCAGGCCTTCAAAGATTTATTGGTTTTTAAGTGACAGAATCCCAGAATTGCTTAAAAGATCAATCAAATAGTGACTAGAATCTAATATTCAGCTCCAACTCGAACCCGCCAAACCTTCTTCCCCCACGCCCCACCTGTCACGCTGATGTATCTGTGGTAACCTTCATAAGAAAGTAACTTGGCCGTGAATTTATCACCCAAAATGCAGTCCCTGAAGCAGAGCCCCAGATTCTGTAGCAGATCCTGCCCCAGAGCTCCAGTTGGCTTCTTCAGGGACGTTCCCCTGTGTTCCTTCCCCTCCCATCAGTCACAGGGACCTGTCCAGTGCAGTCTACAATCACTTCGGGATTAGCTGCTGCTTCTGCCCCTCTGCCACGCTTCACCTGTCCTGCCCGGGTGGTCTTGCTGGTTTGCCTCCCATCAATTTTTCTTCCTTCAGTCCATCCTCCACTGAGCTGTTGGAGTGTCCCTTAAAATTCTTCTTATATAATTTATATGTATAATTTATTGTCAAGTTAGATAACATAAAGTGTATATACAGTGTGCTCTTGGTTTTGGGGGGTAGATTCTCATGATTCCCTTAAAATTCTTAAATGGGTCATTCATTGGCTTTCCACTATGTTGAGTTCAAGCTTCTTAACATGGAACACCAGGTCCATCAGAATCTGGCTGCAACCTTCGTTTCTAGTTTTATTCCCTTTCACTCCGCCCCGTTACCAGTTTTTACTCAACAGGGCCCAGGGGGCTTCCTTCATCATTCTTTCTTTAATTGTGTTATGCACTTGCCAGTATGTTTCCTTTGGTTTTGTTTCTTGCCCTCCCCTCCCTAGACTGTGAGCTCCAGGAAACCCAAGGCTTGACACTGACGGATTCCCTTTCCCTGGGACAGTGTCCGGCATGTAGTAGGTGCTCAAAACACAAGTAAGTAAGTGACTCCGCACGTCTGTTTTGCGCACCTGGTAGATGGCAGGTGCTGGGACTGGAGGTACCCTTCACAGGCCTTGCCTTCAGCTTCTAAATCTGGAAGAGTGCTACTGCCCCATTGACTTTCTGCCCTGATGGAAATGTCCAGTCTCTGTGCTGTCCAGTCATCGCCACCAACCACATGTGGCTATCATTGAGCACTTGAAATATGACCGCTGTAACTGAGGAACTGAATTTGTTTATTTCTTAAATTAATTTAAATTTAAAGAATTTCAGGGTCATTCATAGCTCGCGGCTACCATTTGGGACAATGCAGTTCTGTCGGGAAGATAATCAGAAAAACTAAAAAAAAATGCTTGGTCAGAGGTTTCCGTGAGGGTTCAGGGCAGAGGAACCCATCATTAGCCTGATGGGCTCAGGTGCAGAGAGGGCTTCCTGGAGACAGTGTTGCCTGACCTGAGACCTGCCAGCTTGCGGGGAGTTTGCTTAGTGAAGGAGGGGGGAGCAGCATACACAGGAGCCAAGGCAGAGAAGGTGCACGGTGTGTTCAGAGGCTGCAGGGACGTCAGCACACTTGGGCAGAGGGGAGCAGGGAGGCAAAGGAACAGGCTGGGGTGTGGTAAAGAATCATTGTTTTGGGTTTGGACTTTGTCCTGAGAGGTATGGGGAACACTTGGCAGCTCTTGGCTCTCCCGTAAGCATTCCAGCCCTTGTCTATGCCATTCTCTGTGCCGAGCGTGGCATTCTCTACCTGTCCAATGTGCAGTTCAAATCTGCTACACCTGGGGCCATTCCCCACCGTGCAGCAGGATACATTGGCTCCCCTGGGGGCCCCCACTCTGCCCTGGCCAGTCCCCGGTCAGGGACTTGTCGTTTCAGTCTCTACCAGCCCGTGACATCTTAGTGTCCTCCTGCCGTAGCTAACTTCCCAGTGGGATACGCCAGAAAATCAAAGCCTTCTGCAATCATACCCAGCCTCATGCAGTTGACTCATGAGTGGCCTTGAGCCAGTTACTTAACTCCTCTGATCTCAGAGCTGCTTGTTAGAAAAATGGGAAGTACCCACGTCACAGATTGTTGTGAAGATCAAAGGAGGTAAAGTGTGTCGAATGCACCTGGTAGTTGTTCAACTTCCTCCTTGGGTTGGCCAAGCCGTTGAGACCGAGAGTGGCTCCCTCCCCTAGTAGCCATGGGAGAGGTGATTCTCTGAGCCCTGCTGTAAGCTGATGACTGTTCATCCTTTGCTGCTCTGACACCATGGAAAATCTGCATGCAGGGTGCTGGCAAGGGTGTGGCTCATAAGGAAACATGCAGTTATCTCCAAGAGTGTCACAAAATCCTCAAAACAATATGCCTTAAAAACAGATCCTCAAATTTCAGCACATTTTCAGAAATACTAAATGAAACAGACAGGGTTAGTGTACCTCAACTGCTTAAAGGCCAGCAAATCAAGGGCTGAGAGCAGTGCCCTCGTCTTGGAGGAGATGCCCATATGTGTTGTGAAATCAAAGTAAATCAGATCCAAAGCATCATCAGGAATGATCATGGGGACCCACGTGAGCTTCCTGAAGTGAGATCTTATAAATATGGGGAACCAGAGTAGGTACCTGAAATCAAAACCAAGCAGGAAAGGTGGGAGCAGATCCCAGGAGGTGAGCCAGGTTTATCCGTTCACAATTCATTAAGTAAGTCAGTAAATACCTAACTGGAATCGGAGCAAACAACCACGTGCCAGACATTGTGCAGCCCTGGAGATCCGGAGATGAGCACACGGTCCCACGTGAGGCTGATATCCTAAAGGCAGAGACAGCGCTGTTCACATGGTGCCACAGACACTCCTTGACAACACAGACTGTTAGCCGTGGCCGCCAGTTCTGACTAGGTTGGTGCTACCTCCCCACCCCACCTCTGATTTCAGCTGTGGCTGAGCTGGCCTGTTCCCTGCGTACTAAGTTACAGGATCCCTCCTCTAACACCAGCACCCCCTCCTTTTCTCGTCTCTGCTTTTGTGCTTTCTCCAAAACCCCACAGACCTTGTTTGGTCTGAGCGGGCAGGTACAGTTCAGACACACGGGATTTGGGACACCTGGGTGGCTCAGTCTGTTAAGTGTCCGACTCTTGGTTTGGGCTCAGGTCATGATCTCACAGTTCGTGAGTTTGAGCCCCACATGGGCTCCACGCTGACAGCATGGAGCCTGCCTAGGATTCTCTCTCTCCCTTTATCTCTGCCCCTCCTCTGTTCTGTCTCTCAAAATAAATAAACTTAAAAACAAACAAACATGAAATTTAATGCCAACAGGAGACAGCAGTCCAGCAGTGCCCCGCCTCCTGTCCTTTGGAGGAGGTGTGTGCCACATGGTTCCCCACACACCTCCATTAGGATTGAGCCCTGCTTGCCCACAGTGGGAGCCATTTCAACAATGCAAACCTTACTGGTGTTTTTTTTTTTTTTTCCCTAAAAGGGAATCAGACCAGGCAGGAGATGAAGTTAGAAAGACTAAAACGAGGCCAGGAGGACAGCAGTGGGCAGGAAATGCGAAGGAGAGTGACACCTGATGAGGCTTGATGGGAAAGAGCCAGAACATTGGTGTCCAGGTGAAAAAGGACATTCACCCAGGGTCTAGTGGTGGTGGAGGTAGAGAGAGGGCCTTGAGCTGACTAGGCAGCAGCTTTGATGATGACTTCTCTCTAAGGAGCAGGCAGGTGGGTGGGGAGGAAAAGACATTGTCCAGGGTGACTCCCACATTTTGGCCTATTCGTGGATTGGAGGATGGAGCCCTTCTCTGAGCCAAGGAGCACTGAGGGCAGCAAGAGTCTGCAAGGACACATTATCCAGGAGAGACCATTGGTGGTGAACATGGCCTGGGCACCTAACTGGGGATTAGCAACCAGCTGCACAAGGACAGGTTGTGTGGTCCAGGAGAGCTCCCTGGGGAGCTCTGAGGGATGTCCTTCAAAGTCAGGTAGGACTTGTGACCTGCTTTCATGGGATGCTTAAGGCCTAGTACACAGGGGGTCAGCTCTGGTTTGGAAGGCCAACAGTATGACAGTCTGAGTACAGGGAGACAGAAGAACATGGTGAATGGTCTCTAACACAACTGCAAGTTCTTTTCACTCCTGATGAGGAACCCCAATCCTTTGCATTTGACAGGTACAGATAGTTAAGACGGTGGCTTTGAAATGCACAGTGACTAGCTGCAGTACAGATTGGAGAGGCAGTCAACTCTTTAAGTTTTTTTTAATGTTTATTCATTTTTGAGAGACAGAGCATGAGTTGGGGATGGGCATAGAGCAAGGGACACCCAGAATCCAAAGCAGGCGCCAGGCCCCGAGCTGTCAGCACAGAGCCCAACACAGGGCTTGAACCCACAAACCATGAGATCATGAGCTGAGCCGAAGTCCAGTACTTAACCCAGGCGCCCCAAAGATCCAGTCAACTCTTAAAGAAAGAAAAAACTTCATTGGAAAGAAAAGGAAAAATTGCCAAGTTTCTTCCAGGATTCCTTTAGTAACTGTGGAGCCCAGATAGGGAGTATGAGACACAATCACAGAAGGCTTTTGCTGGTCCCTTGGAGGTGCAGTGACCAAAATTGGCATCGTTACCATTTGATTCTAAGATAGGAGCGCAAAAGGTGTCCAGTTAAGAAGGAAAAATGAAAATTTTGAGGAGTTCTTAGCGGGTAGCCTGAGGTGTTTCTGAGTCCATGTCCACTTTGGGAGGGATGAGAAATGACAGTTATACTGGATACTCGTTCTTGAAACATCATTTATTTCACTTAGCTCCCCACTCTCTGGGATACCTTTGCTGGGGCCTGAAGATGAGGAGTGCTATGTGTCCCACTTTGGGGGAGGGATGGGCAAGAGGCACTCCCACATAGACTGTGAGATTTAGCTCTGAAAGTAATACCATTTGTTGCCAAGTCTACACACTGGCCGGGATTTCATCACACCAACTGGGGAAGAGGAGGAGCCAGATACAAAAAGAAACAACCAGAAATGAGGCATAGTGGGATAAATACTACTGCAGAGCTGTTCCCAGTGGGGCTGCCCCTTACTCTAAATATGGCGACTAAGGGCATGTGTAACTGTGATTAGAGGGACATGTAACCACCAGTGAAACTTCCCAAAGAGACAGAATCAGTCCGTTGAGTATGGCACAGAGTGCAATCAGGAAGACCACCCAGGAGAACAAAACGGAGGAAAGGTGGGCCCCAGATAATGTAGGTGAGTTTGCATTCACTTCAGCTCACCCTAATTGTATTGCAGGTTTCCCTTTATCGACCCCCCAAAAAACCCAGTGACCCAACTTACCAAGAATTGGTTCTGGTGTTGATGGATTCTGGATTTTATTCCTTAGTTTCAAACCAAGGAGGAAAAACAGGTGTTTCAGAAAGAATATTTTAAATGGAGCAGGAGGAGCAGTTGCTGGAACATGAAGAACGAAAGAGTGTTCTATTTTGGACCGTCTGCCATCTGGAGAGATGGAAACAGACTGTCACTGGCATGAGGGAAAAGAGACAGTGTGGTTGTCATGTTCACCTCCTACCATAGGGGCTATTTAAATTCCAGAAGGCTGGAGAGCTGTAGAGGCATGAGATCAGGGGTTTTAGATTTGAGAACCATTAACATTCAAGTGGTATTTGAAGCATGGGAGGAGCAGGTGACCTTATCCAGGGAGAGGATCTACAGGAAGAGACGAAGAAGACAGCTCTATGAAACTCTGTCAAGGAACAACACAGGAGATGGAGAAGGGCTGGCCATAGAAGTAGAAGAAAAACCAGGGCAGAGTTAAAACATGAAAACCAAAGAAGGTTGTTGTTAATTGTTTTTTGTTTCTGTTTTTGCTTTAAACAGGAGATGGTTGAAATTTTGTTGTTCAGAATTCTCTAAGAGCTCCCAGCAGCTCTTACAGTAGAAAAGAAGAGAAACTCATACCTTGATCAAGGACCATAGGAAAAGGAAGATGATGATACCAACAAAAGTGCTTAAAATGGGCCATATGGTCCAGGCTTGATTTGAAAAGCCCATGGAGCTAGCTGTGCAGATAACAGAAATATTGAGGGCCAGGTGACCCCAATGCTGTTGAGGAATCTGTGCAGAGGGTACAAGGTTGGGAGAGGCTGGACAGACAAAGTGGCATTCAGAGAATAAATGATCAAAGATAAGGTTTTAGTAATGGAACCCCGCAATGGAATAATGTGGCTCCAGGAGTTACCATATTGGTAGTGGTAGTGGAAGAATGGTAATGGGTTGAAGGTAAACGTCATTGAAGCCAAGTATTTCAAGGACCAAAGAGGCCAGGCTATCATGGGCAGCCTGTCTAAGGAGATGTAATCCTTACCATGCTAATCCTCCCAACCCCGGGGAGGTGGTGAAACCCTTTGCAAGAGCAACAGGGATTCTCCAGGGTGCCTTCTCCTGAGTCTCAGTTTTACTCCAACTTTTATTCTGCTGACTTGTATTTCTCACAGTCTTCTGGGCCCCGTGACAGCTTGCATCACTGCTTTGTCTCAGATCTTGCACAGCTGTAACTGATGGTTCTTAGTCTTTCTGTCTGCAACTGCCCAAAGGTCAGACTTTCAAGTCAGCCTCCATCAAGTGCATTTCTATAGCCTAATCTATTGATGTTCTTCTGAGCTGGTACATGGATCTGTGCCATGTTAGATTCCAAGGAGGTTTACTCTCATCCAAAAAGCATTCTGCACAATGCTCACTCCAGCTGCCTGCGGCTGCTCAGAGAGTTGCCTCCTCTCAGCAGCATTGAGGGAGGTGATCTTGAAAGCCCTGGCTTTTTGGTAGGACAAGCACAACTTAAAGGTTAGAGTCTCTGCCATGAGGCAGAAGAAATTTGTACTCACCCCCTTTCACAATGCAACCCATCATTTTCTTGCCTGGCTATAACTGCTTGCAATTTGCTGTTTAACTGGTGCATTTCCACTTGGATGTAGGTTCCCTAAGCAATTTCTAAAGATTATAAATGTATAAAATAAGTGTTCCTGGCCAGGGCAGGAGGTATAGTAGCACCGATAACACAAGGATTCATGGGCAAGATTTTAAACCTACTCTGTCCAGTACTGAAGCCACGACTCCATGGGGGCTATTTAAATTTAAATTAATATGAATTAAATTAAAACTTTATTTCATTAATTACATTATCCCCATTTCAAGTACAATAACCATATGTGGCTAGTGACTACCATATTGAACGGCATTTGCATCATCACAGAAAATTCTGTTTTTACTGCAGGGCTTAGGCCCTCAGGGGGCTGGTAAAAAGAGGTCAAGCTCTGTCTATGGCTTCCAAGGGGCTGTTAATGGGGACTTAGACACAGGCATAATGTGTAAGACCCCAGAGCCAGAATGGGACCTGTGACTGGTCCCATTACTGCTGAGACCCTGACCTACTGAACTAGGCTCCCCAAGCTCCACTGCATCACTCTGCATCTGGGAAATGATTTAACCCCAGGGTTATCAAATCACAGTGGCTATTAGAATCCCCTAGGGTGCTAGTAAAAATGTAGATTTTTGCCCATCCCCAGGGATAACAGCACCAGACCTGAGAATCTGTATTTGCACAAGCTCCCAGATGATGGTCATGCTGGTCTTGAACCACAACTCCAGCACCACTGGGTTAGCTTACAGCTGGACTCCCATATGAGAGGAGCTCTTAGGGAAGTATTCTCTTCTGTGGCACCGATGCTTACTTGTTCTCCTGACATGGGGAAGTAATTGTTTTATGTGTTACTGTGAGGTTGCCCCTGTTGGTTTTACAGCTTTTGGAACTTGTGTCTGTTTTGGTGTATGTTTCAGCATGAAGATAATGAATTTTAGTCAAACTAGGATCTCTGCCAGCTTACTTCTATTTGTAAGGTCCATACGGGGGCCAAAAACACACCCCTGTTTTCCTGTGATGACAACAATGGCGTGTGAAAGAATTCATGTTGTGTTGTTACATGCTGATAGCACATCTGAAGATACCACTTCTGTGCAGATACGGGGCTTAGGTAGAAGATGGATGTTTGGTGAGATAGAGTGTCAGGATCTGAACAAATCTGTATTCTTTTGTGGAAGGCTCCAGCAGCCTGGGAGAAACAAATCCATTTCCAACTTTCACTCTATAAAAAGTTGCATATTTTCTTAGATCAGACAAAATATATTGAATGCCAAAATGTTACAGCAATATGGGCGCGTCACTCAGCTGGGTTGGAATCTGTATGCATTGTCCCCCCGGGCCAGTTTTGATTATGTTCTTTTTCCTTTTATTGCAGTCAGCAAATCTGAATTTGCTATTGTGGGGAGAGCAGGAAGAAGAGAAAAAAATGAACGTTTTTAACCTTCAGAAAGTTCAGAGGTTCAGTCTGAATAAGCACAAAAACTTTCAGTGTGCCTCTGAATTCCTTGAATTTGCAGAACTGCTCAGAATCCCAAGAGAACTACCTTGCACACAGGATTCAGGCCCTGCTTTGTAGCTAAAAGGCAGAGCAGAAATTATGAGAGGAGCAGAACTAGAGAAGTGGGAAGAGGAATCACTGTACAAAAAGGAGTTTGGTCCCAATCCAGGCTAAGTTTTAGCCTATTGTTCAGTTTCTTCAATTCTAAGCCATCTGCTTCCCACGGCTCTCAGATAACATCTCCCCTGCCAGGACACCCTGTTCCTGCTTAATTGAAATTAGTTTCCAAGAATAGTTGTCCAAAGCAGTTTCCAATGGCGGGAATGTTTTGAAAGTCACAATAGGAGTTGTAGCTTTGGGATGCAGATGTCTACACATGAGCCAGATGTTCAAAGACATCACATGGTCCACAGCAGCCTTCACATTACCAAAGCCAAGAGTTCTCTCATTGGCCTCTGCAACTCAGAAATGGCTCCTTTGAAACTGGCATCATCCCTCCATTAGGGACCTGTAATACTGCAAGTGTGAAGGGAAACAATCACTTCTATTCAGGTTTAGAGCAATGTGTTTCCCAGGCTTAATTATACCACAGGTATATAAATTACAGAAACATGTTAATGCTCCCATGATTAAAATTATAGAGTGCCTAATTGAAAAAGCATAAACTGAATTGAAGAATTCCTAATTATAGTTTGCTTTGAGGTGTTAATTTCCTCCATAACGAATGCATAATTTCTTGGAACCTAAAAAGGTGGCCTCTTGCATCAGCACGTAGGCTGCAGGCAGATGGGATGGGGTTGTCATCTTTCAGTACAGGAAGTTGACAAGGGAGGTTTGGTTTGGTGGGAGAACCTTGGAAGGGAGCTTTGGAAGGAGGCGGAACTGGTAAAGATGCTGCATCAAGGTTCTACCTAGTGGGCATTAGGACAAAGGACAGGTTAGGAACCCATAGAAAAACTTGTTCCACCTGCCTTTTTCTTCTGTCTCCAAAGCCTCAACCTTTATCTCAGTTGGTTTGGGTGATTTTTGTGCTGTGTCCTGGACCAGTGCTATTATCTGGGAATCTGTTAGAAATGCAGATGTTCAGGCCCTGCCTCCTGACCTACTGAATCAGGAACTCTGGGAGTAGAGCAGTCTGGGTTTTAACAAGGTCTCTGGGAGATTCTGGTGCATGCTAAAGTTTGAGAAGCCCCGTTCTAAAGAGCAAGTCACAGACTGCCAATGTCACATCTAGCTGAGCTTTGTTGAGCTCCTACTCTGGATCAGAACTGGTGATTAGTGACTTCCCAAGCAACATTTCACTTGATATTCAGAGCATCAGACTGAAGCAGGAAAAATTCACTCTGTTTCTCAGGTGAGAAAATAAAGATCCAGAAAGCTGGCTTGCCCAGCCTGTAGCATTTTTGAGAGCTATAGGCCTTGTCTCTAGGTTCAGATGGGGACTCACATGCACTGTGTTGTCCATCTTTTTCATTGTTGTCACCTAGTTTCATCAATAGTTTGCTAATAAATGGGTTTTCTGAACATTGTGGAGCTGAAGGCTGAGCCGCTACTGAGAATGAATTCCAGGTGAGTCATGACTTTGCTAATGCTGAGTCTGACTTTAGAATGAGGGAGGGGGCTCCTAAGTGTCTGTAATAATTGCTAGTAAGGGCATCGATTGTTAGCATGCATCCCTCCTGAATAGTGATGTGAATTCTAAGCATAAAAGGCGAGAGCTCACAAAGAAACTTTTTGAGGTTTGGAAGGAATTCCCCTTCTCTAGTGACCCAAGTAGCTGTAAGTCCTGGATTAGAGACTCTAAGGACAGAGGAAGCTGCCCTAAGACATACCGCATCTCTGTCTCCTCTGTTCAGACATCTTGGTTTTCTCAGGTTTCTGTTTCCTAGTCTAAACACATAAGAGAGAGAGTCTCTCTCTCTCTCTCTCTCTCTCTCTCTCTCTCCCCCCCCCCCCCCCCGACAATGTCTCTCTCTTTCAATGTATTTGTGTGGGGGCAGGTTTTAGCCAGCCCATAGCCATATGAAACAATAAGCTTATGTTCTTGGCCTATAGCACTCTACCAAATTTTTGCATAATACTTAGCCATTCCCATATGGTTGAAAATTTAGGTCATTTCCAGTTACTTATTGTTATAAATAACCGAGGGGGAAAAAGTACTTATTTTTTCTTTTGGTATTGCATCTTTAAATAGGAAAAAATTCTCAGTTCAATTACTGACATGAATAAAATCGGACTAAAATGTGTTGAATGCCTACACTTACATGCCAGGCACTGACAGCCAATTCATATATATTAACTTTTTTCATTCTTTAATTAAAAAGAATCTCAAAGTAACAAGTATACATAGTTAGGAAATCAGATAGTCGAAGACCATTCCCCTGAGCCACCTTTTCAAACCCACTCCTGTGTCCAGAGGCAACTGCATTGTCATTCTTTACTTCTTCTGGGAATTGGCATTGCCACTACATAATGTGCTGGAGCCTTTGTTTCTTTGTGTTTTCTATCAGCATGGAGCCCGATGTGGGGCCCAAACTCATGAACCATGAGATCATGACTTGAGCTGAAATCAAGAGTCGGAGGCTTAACCGACTGAGCCACCCAGGCGCCCCATATAATGTGCTGTTTTAAAATGATTGGTTGTAGACATTATCTGTTTACTTCCTATTATTATAAATGAGAATTTGGCTTTTTTAAATCATCTAGTACTTCCCCTCAAGCTTCCCAATGTAGTTATACCACTATTTTTAGTTAAATAAATACACAATGGCTAATTTTATAATTCTATAAAAGCAGGGCACTTCAGTGCCAAGTGGTATACTATTTTTGTTATAGTATTGTATAATTAGCTCAAAGCTTACTATGTACGAGATACTATTTTCAGTTCTTTACATACATTAACTCAGTTAATTCTCACCCAAACCCTTTAAGGAAAGAATAGCATGAACCCCATTTTAAAATGTGGAAACTGAAGCACTGAAAGATGAGATAACTTGCCCAAGTTCACACAGTTAATATGTTGTTGATCTAGGATTTGAACACAATAGTCTGGCTTCACAGTCTGAACTCAACCACTATGCTATACCACCTGCCATTACTTTCCTGTCTTGTACAGTTTTTTTCAAAATTCACCCTAGAATACGCAATTATTCTATTTTATTCAAGTAATATCTTTATTATGCTATTCATACATTTTTCTTCTCACAGAGCCCCGTCATGTCAGGTTTACCCCTAATTTTCCTTTCTTTTCTTTTCTTTTATATATATATATATATTTGGTCTTTCCGTTCTATTTTCTAGAAAAATAACCCTTGTATAGCAGTTGTTTAAAATTTCAGCAATTATAATTTTTTAAGAGCCATATATGCTTCTCTGAATTTATTTTTCTCATATCATCATCACTTATTGTTTCTAGAAGGAGTTGTTTCTCGGGGCGCCTGGGTGGCTCAGTAGGTTGAGCAACTGACTCTTGATTTCAGCTCAAGTCGTGATGCCAGGGTTGTGGGATCAAGCCCTGTGTAAGGCTCTGTGCTGAGGATGAGAGCGTGGTTGGTTTCTCTTTCCCTCTGCCCTTCTCACCAGCTCATGCTCTCTCTCTCTCTAAAAATAAAAAAAAAAAAAAAGTAAATAAAAATATTTAAAAGAAAAAAGAAGCAATCATTTCTCAAATTTTCTGAAGATAGTATTTTGATTATGGGAGAGAGGCTTTGCTTACTGCTGTATCATCCCCATTTCCTCTTGAGTCATTTTATTTTCCATTTGAATTGACTCTTCTCTTTTATATTGGTGCGTTTCTCACCTAACCAACAAGACTTGTAGTCAGTATTTAAAAGTAAGCTATTGTGATCAGAAAGAGAAATGAAGAAGGCAATTTCATTTGCAGTTGCACCAAAAAGCATAAAATACCTAGGAATAAATTTAACCAAGGAGGTAAAATGCCTGTATACTGAAAACGATAGGACATTGATGGAAGAAATTGAAGAAGACACAAACAAATAGAAAGATATTCCATGCTCATGGATTGGAAGAATTAATATCATTAAAATGCCCATACTACTGGAAACAATTCACAGAGTCAGTCCAATCCCTTCAAATTTCCAATGGCATTTTTCACAGAAATAGAAGAAATAATATTAACATTTGTATGGAATCATAATAGACCCTGAATAGCCAAAGCAATCTTGAGAAAGAAAAACAAATATGGAGGTATCACACTCCCTGATTTTATTTTATTTATTTTTTTTTTAATTTTTTTTTTCAACGTTTATTTATTTTTTGGGACAGAGAGAGACAGAGCATGAACGGGGGAGGGGCAGAGAGAGAGGGAGACACAGGATCGGAAACAGGCTCCAGGCTCTGAGCCATCAGCCCAGAGCCTGACGCGGGGCTCGAACTCACGGACCGCGAGATCGTGACCTGGCTGAAGTCGGACGCTTAACCGACTGCGCCACCCAGGCGCCCACACTCCCTGATTTTAAACCATATTACAAAGCTATAGTAATCAAAACAGTAAGATACTAACATAAGCAGGCACACAGATCAAGAGAACAGAACAGAGATCCTAGAAATAAACCCACAATTATATGGTCAGTTAATTTATAATAAAGGAGGCAAAAATATACAATGAGGAGATGACCACCTTTTTAATAAATGGTGTTGGGAAAACTGGAAAGCCACATGCAAATGAATGGTACTAGACTGATGGCTTATACCATACACAAAAATTAACTCAAAATAGATTAAAGACTTGAATATAATACCTGAAGCCATTAAACTCCTAGAAGAAAACATAGGTGACAATCTTCTTGACATTGGTCTTGGAGATGATTTTTTGGCAAGAATAAAGGCAAAAATAAACAAGTGAGACTACATCAAACTAAAATGCTTCTGCATAGCAAAGGAAAACATCAACAAAATAAAAAAACATGCTACTGAATGGGAGAAAATACTTGCAAATCGTATACCCAATAAGGGGTTAATATCCAAAGTACATAAAGAACTCCTACAACTCAATAGCCAAGATTAAAAAGTGGGCAGAAGACCTGAGTAGAAATTTTTCCAAAGAAGACATACAAATGGCCAACAGGCACGTGAAGAGATGCTCAGCATCACTAATCATCAGGAAAATGCAAATCAAAATCACAATGAGTTACCAATGGCTATTATCAAAAAAAAAAAAGATAAGAAATAACAAGTATTGGCAAAGATATGGAGAAATAAAAACTTTTTTGAACTTTTGGTGGGAATGTAAATTGGTGTAGTCACTTTGGAAAACAGTATGAAGATTCCTCAAAAAATTGAAAATGAACTACTGTCTGATCATCAATTCCACTACTGAGTATTTGTCCAGAGAAAACAAAAATACTAATTTAAAAAGATATATCCACCCCTATGTTCATTGCAATATTATTTATAATAGCCAAGATATAGAAGCAGCCTAATTGTCTATCAATGAGTGAATGGATAAAGATGTGGTACTGTATATGTATGTAAAAAAGAATTAAATTTTGTCATTTGCATCAAGGATGGACCTTGAGGGAATTATGGTAAGTGAAATAAATCTAACAGAAACACATATATTGTATGATTTCACTTATCTAGAAAACAAAGCAAATAATACAAAACTCATAGATACAGAGAACAGAACAATGGTTACTAGAGAGGAAGGGGGCAAAGTGAGTGAAGAGAGTCAAGAAATAAAGATTTCCAATTATAAATAAGTCATGGATATGTAATGTACAGCATGGTGACTGTAGTCAATATTGTAGTGAAGTTAACCAAGAGAGTAAATCCTAAAACTTCCCATCACAAGGGAAAAAAAGTATATAACTTTGTATAGTGATGCATGGTAACTAGACTTATTGTGGTGATCATTTCACAGTGTGTGCAAATACTGAATCATTGTTACACACCTGAAGCTAATAAAATGTGTGTTTACTATACCACAGTGAAAAAAAAATCCAGTCGCCATGTATTGTGTGTGACAAGTAACCGTTTTAAGACATACCATGTACATGGTATCCTGCTGTGTTACCCCTTTTAGATGGTGCACAACTAAGTGTCTGTGCCAGGAGGCTTTCTTATGAATTCATTACTCTAATGACCATATAATTGTCCAAATTGGAGCACTTTGAGAATGAAGGGGATCAAATAAATACTGCAGGAGCATGGGCATAAACCTGGACTCTTGTGGGAAAACTGGAAAATATGGTTACCCTGTCTGTAATCTGCTTGAGGTAATGCGATTTCTTTCAGTAACAATAAAAAATTAAATGACACATTATTAGTTATATCAATCTGTATTTGCCTTTTGTTTTCTCATTCATAGCTTAACAATAGTGTTCATTTTTATCCTATTCTCAGTGCCTCTTCCATAGTTTTTCAGAAGTGAAAAAGTCCAAAATTTTATTATCTTTGGAAATTCAAATATCTCCAAATACTGTAGCATTCTTTTTTATTTTTTTTTAAATGTGTTTATTTATTTTTGAGAGGCAGAGACAGAGTGTGTGTGAGCAGGGGAGGAGCAGAGAGAGAGGGAGACACAGAATCCGATGTAGGCTCCAGGCTCTGAGCTGTTAGCACAAAGCCCAACACATGGCTCGAACTCCCCAACCATGAGATCATGACCTGAGCTGAAGTCAGGCACTTAACTGACTGAGCCACAAGGTGCCCCCCAATACTATAGGATTTGAAATAAAATCCTGATAAAAAATAAAGAGTAAATTGTTTATGATATTTAGAATACTTTTTATTTTACAAAGTAAATGTTTAATTTATACAGTAGGTCAGTTAATTTTCGAGGTGTTTTTCTTTTTTTTTTTGTAAGAAAAGTTGGAATGTTATATTTTGAAAAACTTTGGTTATTAGGAAACCTGTCGAATTTTCTTCTCTCCACTTTTATAGAAAAATAATTGCCATACATGACTGTTGTAGTTTAAGGTGTACAATGTGGTGATTTGATTTACATATACTATATTGTGAAATGATTACCACAATAGGTTCAGCTAACATTCATCTTCTCATATATATAATAAAAGGAACAAAAAATCCTCCTTGTAATGAGATCTCTTAGGATTTACTCTCTTAACTTTCCTATATGTCACATAGCAGTGTTAGCTGGAGTCATTATGTTGTCCATTTCATCCCTGTATATTTGTACTTTTTGACCACCTTTCTCCAATACTTCCTCTTCCGTACCTGCCTGCCTCTGCTAACCACAAATATGGTCTCTTTTTCTAGAAGTTTGGTGTCTGTTTGTTTGCTTATTAGATTCTACATATAAGTAAGATCATATGGTATTTGTCTTTCTCTGTCTGACTTACTTAATTGAGCCTAAATGCCTTCCAGAACCATCCATTATCCATGGATAATATACATTATCCATGTATAATATTCCATTGTATGGACAGACCACAGTTTCTTTATCCATTCACCCATCGATGGCCATTTAGGTTGTTTCCATGTCTTGGCCACTGTAAGTAATGCCATGAACATGGGGGTTGCAGATACTTTTTTGAGTTAGTGTTTCTGTTTCCTTTGAAAACCTATCAAAATTAACAAAGGATTATCTAGCTCCCAAGTTGAAAAGGCAGAAGGGAGAAGTTGTACCATTTTCCTCCTGGTTAAATGAGTAAAAGAAATGTTCACAACATAATATTAATGAAAAAAGGTATCATGTAAAACTACATATAATACAGTTTTAATTCTGTATTTAAAGTGTATACAAATGATGGTTAAAAGTCTAGAAGAAAACTAAAAGACATAAAATAAAGAAGTAAAAGTAAAATGTAGAACTTGATTGGAAGTGCCATGTTTGGGGGAGTGAAGACGTTCAGATTCTCCAGAGGTGGAACTTCTCTCTCCTGCCTAAGGTGTGAGGATAGACAAGTAGAGGCCCAAGTTCAAGAGTTTTATGGAATTATCTACAGACTTTGGATGAGCATCCCTGTTTTCAGCTCCACATTTCACTTCCACACGCCTATACCTTTCCGCTTCAAGATCAGTCTTGCTTGAAATCCATTGGCAAATGAACTCCCTTTGTTCATTTCTCTTTACAGTTTGGCTTTCTTTATCTTCCCACACCAGACACCCCTTCTCTGGCCATGTTTAGTCTTCCAGAATTTTGTTGAAACTTCTCAACCATGAATGGCCCTTCTCTTCTTCTTTATTTCCTTGTAGATTTATATGCTTTTTCATCTTTTCCTATCGTTTAATGGAATTTCAGGAAAAAGGAAAGATAAATGGAGTGCATTAAATCTTCCACTTGCAGCTAGAAGTTCACTTACGTTATTATCTCATCCAGTTCTCACAATAATCATTTGCTGTCTTCGGATTTTCAAATATCTTTTAAATATTTAAAGGAAGTTCACACAGCTAGTAAGTTTCAGAGCCAAAATTCAAATTTAAGGCATAGTTTAGCATCTAGGCTCTTTGTACTCCTCAGTGATAAAAGTTGTGACTTTTGAAATCCATTGCCAAATTATTTCCCCAATTTGATGATTCAATTTACAGTGTTGCTGGAGTTCTGTAATCCTACCATTTCCAACACAACTGTGCTGAGATGGCATGTTATGATTTACATTTACTTTGATAATAATGGCCTTTAAATGGGAGTATATTATCATCTTGATTTGCATTTCTTGGCTTAATGGCAAGGCAGAATTTTTTTCCCCATGTATTTTTATACTATTGACATTCCTTTTTGTAAATTGTCTTTTTAACATCTTTTTACCTATGGCAGTGGTTCTCAACTAGAGTTAATTTGTTCCACAGAGACGATGACTGAGACATTTTTGGTTGTTACAATTCGGGGGTGGGGACTGCTATTGGCACCTATTTAGTCAGTAGAGACCAAGGATCCTACTAAATATCCCTCAGTGCACAGGACCGCCTCCACAACAAACATCATTTATTCAAAATGTCAGTAGTGCCAACACTGAGAAACCCTGACCTAGGAGGATCTTGATAACCACCTTCTTTTTTTTTTTTTTTTTTTAATTTATGAGTAGATCAAAGCTTCTCAATCTTCTTGGTCTCAACACCCCTTTACATTATTAAAAAAATAATGAAGGGGCACCTGGGTGGTTCAGTCGGTTGGGCAACGTACTTTGCCTCAGGTCATGATCTTGCGGTTCGTGGGTTCGAGCCCCACATCGGGCTCTGTGCTGACAGCTCAGAGCCTGGAACCTGCTTCAGATTCTGTGTCTCCTTCTCTCTCTGTCCCCCACCCCTGCTCACGCTCTGTCCCTCAAAAATAAAATAAATGTTAAAAATAATAATAATAACAAAGGTCCCAAATACCTTTTGTTCATGTGGGTTTTGTCTATCAATATTTACTATATTAGAAATTAAAGTCACATTTTAAGAACACTATAATTCATTCAAAAATAGTAATAAAATCACTACCTCTTAATATAATAAATTAATATAATATAAATATATGTGTGTTATATATAATTTTATATAAATTGTTATGTATATATGAATTATTATATATAAATAGAACAAATGTTATATAAATATAAAGTTATATTTTCCAGAGCAATAAAATTAGGGAGAAGAGGTACAGTGTTTAACATTTTTACAAACATTTTTAATGTCTGGCTTAGTAGAAGATAATTAAATTATCCCATCTATTTCTGCACTTAATCTGTTGTCATGAATTGATTTGGTTGAAATATGTAAAAGAAATCCAGCCTCACATGGATGTGTAATTGGAAAAAGTGAGACTAGTTCAATAGCCTGTTAAGGTAATTGTGGATATTCTTTGATAATACACCAAAACTCAGAGAATGGTAGTTTCCTCAAGTTTAGTGCAATGAAACTGTATCAGTGAATTTTCATAGTCTGTTACATTAAAATATATCCCTTTACATTGCACTTTGAATGGATATTTTATCCTCATTGATATTTTCTCCTTGATTTTTGTAACATTATGCTTTGGTCCTTTGAAAAAATTTCACTGAATTATAAAAATCTTCCAAATGTTGACACATTTTATTATACAGTATCAAAATAATCACATTTGCTAATATCACCACTGATCTCATCATAAGTTTTTAAGTATTGGGAATCTGTCAAGTTCATAGTGACAGAAAACAAGTTTTCCAAATTGTTTTTTTTGGAATATAGTGCAACAATGATTTCAGGAGTAGATTCCTTAGTACCCCTTACCCATTTAGCCCATCCCCCCTCCCACAACCCCTCCAGTAACCCTCAGTTTGTTCTCCATATTTATGAGTCACTTCTGTTTTCTCCCCCTCCCTGTTTTTATATTATTTTTGTTTCCCTTCCCTTATGTTCTTCTGTTTTGTCTCTTAAAGTCCTCATATGAGTGAAGTCATATGATTTTTGTCTTTCTCTGACTCACTAATTTCACTTAGCATAATACCCTCCAGTTCTATCCACGTAGTTGCAAATGACAAGATTTCATTCTTTTGATTGCTGAGTAATACTCCACTGTGTGTGTGTGTGTGTGTGTGTGTGTGTGTGTGTGTGTGTGTATATATATATATATATATATATATGACATTTTCTTTATCCATTCATCCATCGATGGACATTTGGGCTCTTTCCATACTTTGGCTGTTGTTGATAGTGCTACTATAAACATGGGGGTGCATGTGTCCCTTCAAAACAGCACATCTGTATCCCTTGGATAAATGCCTAGTAGTGTAATTGCTGGGTTGTAGGTAGTTCTATTTTTAATTTTTTGAGGAACCTCCGTACTGTTTTCCAGAGTGGCTGCACCAGCTTGCATTGCCACCAACAACGCAAAAGAGATCCTCTTTCTCCGCATCCTCGCCAACATCTGTTGTTGCCTGAGTTGTTAATATTAGCCATTCTGACAGGTGTAAGGTGGTATCTCATTGTGGTTTTGATTTGTATTTCCCTGATGGTGAGTGATGTGGAGCATTTTTTCATGTGTTGGTTGGCCATCTGGATGTCTTCCTTGGAGAAGTGTCTATTCATGTCTTCTGCCCATTTCTTCACTGGATTATTTGTTTTTTGGGTGTTGAGTTTGATAAGTTCTTTATAGATTTTGGATACTAACCTTTATCTGATATGTCATTTGCAAATATCTTCTCCCATTTTGTCAGTTGCCTTTTAGTTTTGCTAATTGTTTCCTTCGCTGTGCAGAAGCTTTTTATTTTGGTGAGGCCCTCATTTTTGCTTTTGTTTCCCTTGCCTCTGGAGACGTGTTGAGTAAGCAGTTGCTGTGGGCAAGATCAAAGAGATTTTTGCCTGCTTTCTCCTCGAGGATTTTGATGTCTTCCTGTATTACTTTGAAGTCTTTCATCCATTTTGAGTTTATTTTTGTGTATGGTGTAAGAAAGTGGTAAAGTTTTATTCTTCTGCATGTCGCTGTCCAGTTTTCCCAGCACCACTTGCTAAAGAGACTGTCTTTATTCCATTGGATATTCTTTCCTGTTTTGTCAGAGATTAGTTGGCCATTCGTTTGTGGGTCCATTTCTGGGTTCTGTATTCTTTTCCATTGATCTGAGTGTCTGTTCTTGTGCCAGTACCATACTGTCTTGATGATTACAACTTTGTAGTATAGCTTGAAGTCTGGGATTGTGATACCTCCTGCTTTGGTTTTCTTTTTCAAGATCGCTTTGGCTGTTCAGGGTCTTTTCTGGTTCCATACAAATTTTAGGATTATTTGTTCTGGCTCTGTGAAGAATGATGGTGTTACTTTGATAGGGATTGGATTGAATATGTAGATTGCTTTGGGTAGTATCAACATTTTAACAATATTTGTTCTTCCTATCCAGGAGCATGGAATCTTTTTCCATTTTTTGTGTCTTCTTCAATTTCTTTCATAAGCTTTCTATAGTTTTCAGTGTATAGATTTTCCACCTCTTTGGTTAGATTTATTCCTAGGTATTTTGTGATCTTTTGTGCAACTATAAATGGGATCAATTCCTTGATTTCTCTTTCTGTCGCTTCATTGTTGGTATATAGGAATGCAACCAATTTCTGGGTGTTGATTTTATATCCTGCAAGTTTGCTGAATTCATGAATCAATTCTAGCAGTTTTTTGGTGGAATCTTTTGGGTTTTCCATATAGAGTATCATTTCATCGGCTAAGAGTGAAAGTTTGACCGCCTCCTGGCCGATTAGATGCCTTTTATTTCTTTGTGTTGTCTGATTGCAGAGGCTAAGACTTCCAATACTGTGTTGAATAACAGTGGTGACAGTGGACATCCCTGTCTTGTTCCTGACCTTAGGGGGAAAGCTCTCAGTTTTTCCCCATTGAGGATGATATTAGCAGTGGGTCGTTCATATATGGCTTTTATGATCTCGAGGTATGCATCTTCTATCCCTACTTTCTTGAGGGTTTTTATCAAGAAAGGATGCTGTATTTTGTCAAATGCTTTCTCTGCATCTATTGAGAGGATCATATAGTTCTTGTCCTTTCTTTTATTGATGTGATGAATCACATTAATTGTTTTGCGGATATTGAACCAGCCCTGCATCCCAGGTATAAATCCCGGTTGGTCATGTGAATAATTTTTTTAATGTATTGTTGGATCTGGTTGGCTAATATCTTGTTGAGGATTTTTTCATCCATGTTCATCAAGGTAATTAGTCTATAGTTTTCCTTTCTAGTGGGGTCTTTGTCTGGTTTTGGAATCAAGGTAATTCTGGCTTCATAGAAAGAGTTTGGAAGTTTTCCTTCCATTTCTATTTTTTTGGAACAGTTTCAAGAGAATAGGTGCTAACTCCCTTAAGTGTTTGGTAGAATTCCCCTGGAAAGCCATCTGTCCTTGGACTCTTGTTTTTTGGCAGATTTTTGATTACTAATTTGATTTCCTTACTGGTTATGGGTCTGTTCAAATTTTCTATTTCTTCCTGTTTCAGTTTTGGTAGTGTATATGTTTCTAGGAATTTGTCCATTTCTTCCAGATTGCCCATTTTGTTGGCATATAATTGCTCATAATATCCTCTTATCATTGTTTTTATTTCTGTTGTGTTGGTTGTGATCTCTCCTCTTTCATTCTTGGTTTTATTTATGTGGGTCCTTTTTGATCAAACTGGCCTGTGGTTTATCAATTTTGTTAATTCTTTCATAGAACCAGCTTCTGGTTTCATTGATCTGTTCTACTCTTTTTTTGGTTTCAATAGCACTAATTTCTGCTCTAATCTGTATTATTTCCTGTCTTCTGGTGGTTTGGGGTTTTATTTGCTATTCTTTTTCCAGCTCCTTAAGGTGTCAGGTTAGGTTGTGTATCTGAGATCTTTCTTCCTTGTTTAGAAAGGCCTGGATTGCTATATACTTTCCTCCTATGACTGCCTTTGCTGCGTCCCAGAGGTTTTGGGTTGTGGTGTTATCATTTTCATTGACTTTCATATACTTTCTAATTTCCTCTTTAACTGCTTGGTTAGCCCATTCATTCTTTAGTAGGATGTTCTTCAGTCTCCAAGTATTTGTTACCTTTCCAAACTTTTTCTTATGGTTGATTTCGAGTTTCATAGCATTGTGGTCTGAAAATATGCACGGTATGATCTCGAGTTTTTTGTACTTACTTAGGGCTGATTTGTGTCCCAGTATATGGTCTATTCTGGAGAAAGTTCCATGTGCACTGGAGAAGAATGTATATTCTGCTGCTTTAGGATGAAATGTTCTGAATATATCTGCTAAGTCCATCTGGTCCAGTGTGTCATTCAAAGCCATTGTTTCCTTGTTGATTTTTTGATAAGATGATCTGTCCATTGTTGTGAGTGGTGTCTTGAAGTCTCCTACTATTATGGTATTACTATCGATGAGTTTCTTTATGTTTGTGATTAATTGATTTATATATTTAGGTGCTTCACATTTGGTGCATAAATGTTTACAATTGTTAGGTCTTCTTGGTGGATAGACCCCTTGCTTATGATATAATGCCCTTCTGAATCTCTTGATACAGTCTTTATTTTAAAGTCTAGATTGTCTGATATAAGTATGGCTACTCCAGCTTGGTTTTGTTGACCATTAGCATGATAGATGGTTCTCCATCCCCCTATTTTCAATTTGAAGGTGTCTTTAGGTCTAAGGTGGGTCTCTTGTAAACAGCATATAGATGGATCTTGTTTTCTTATCCATTCTGTTACCCTATGTCTTTTGATTGGAGCATTGAGTCCATTGACATTTAGAGTGAGTACTGAAAGATATGAATTTATTGCCATTATGATGTAGAGTTGGAGTTTCTGGTGGTGTTCCCTGGTCCTTTCTAATCTTTGTTGCTTTTGGTGTGTGTGTATGTGTGTGTGTGTGTGTGTATATATATATATATATATATATTTTTTTTTTTTTTTTCATCTTTTCTCCCCTCAGAGAGTCCCCCTTAACATTTCTGTCAGGTCTGGTTTAGTGGTC
Organism: Lynx canadensis; assembly: GCF_007474595.2. Classification (NCBI taxonomy): domain Eukaryota; kingdom Metazoa; phylum Chordata; class Mammalia; order Carnivora; family Felidae; genus Lynx; species Lynx canadensis. Next base: position 17,593,917 of record NC_044305.1, read on the forward strand.
ACAAACTCCTTTAATTTTTGTTTGTCTGGGAAACTTTTTATCTCTCCTTCTATTTTGAATGACAGCCTTGCTGGATAAAGAATTCTTGGCTGTATATTTTTCTGATTCAGCACATTGAATATATCCTGCCACTCCTTTCTGGCCTGCAAGTTTCTGTGGATAGGTCTGCTGCAGACCTGATCTGTCTTCCCTTGTATGTTAGGGACTTTTTTTTCCCTTGCTGCTTTCATGATACTCTCCTTGCCTGAGTATTTTGTGAATTTGACTATGATGTGCCTTGTTGATGATCTGTTTTTGTTGAGTCTAATGGGGGTCCTCTGTGCTTCCTGGATTTTGATGCCTGTGTCTTTCCCCAGGTTAGGAACGTTTTCCACTATGATTTGTTCACATAACCCTTCTACCCCTATTTCTCTCTCTTCCTCTTCTGGGACCCCTATGATTCTGATGTTGTTCCTTTTTAATGAGTCACTGATTTCTCTAATTCTTAAATCGTGCTCATTTGCCTTAATCTCCCTCTTTTTTTCTGCTTCATTATTCTCTATAAGTTTGTCCTCTATATTGCTGATTCTCTGTTCTGCCTCATCCATCCTTGCTGCCACTGCATCCATCCGTGATTGCAGCTCAGTTATAACATTTTTAATTTCATTCTGGCTGTTTTTTACTTCTTTTATCTCTGCAGAAAGGGATTCCAATCTATTTTCGACTCCAGCTAGTATTCTTATTATCGTGATTCTGAATTCTGGTTCAGACATCTTGCCTGTATCTGTGTTGGTTAAATCCCTGGCTGTTGTTTCTTTGTGCTCTTTCTTTTGGGATGAATTCCTTCATTTTGTCATTTTTGAAGGGAGAAAAGGAAGTAATGAGGTAGAAAAATTGAAATTAAAAAAATTAAAATTAAAAAAATATTAAAATTAAAAATTAAAAACACTCACACACAAATCAAATAGATGATGCTAGATCCTAGGTGTGTTTTGGTCTGGGTGTCGAAAGTGGTTTGACAGATTAGAGAAAAAAAAGGGGGGTGGAAGGAAAAAAAAGGAAATCATTTGAGAATTAAAAAAAATGAATACACTGAGGTAGACTAAAATGAGATGATGGGAGTAAAATAGAATTTGAAAAAATGTACACAAAAGTAAAGAATATAGTAGAAAAAATTAAAAATATTTTTAATAAAAATTAAAAATAAATATGAATTTTTTTTCTTTTTCTATATTCAAGAAAAAAGAAAAGAAATGAAAAAGAAAAAATATTTAAAAAGAAAGAAAAAAATGAAATTGTTTGAAAATTTGAAAAAGTGAGTACACTGTAGTAGACTAAAATAAAATGATGGAAGTAAAATAGAATTTGAAAAAATTTACATAAAAGCAAAAGTATAGTAAAAAGTTAAAAATATTTTAATAGAAATTGAAAGTAAAAATGAAGTTTTTCTCTTTCTGCATTCAAGAAAAGGAAAAGAAACGAAAAAGAGAAAAAAATACAGAAAAAATAAAAAGGAAATTGTTTGAAAATTTGAAAAGGTGAATACACTGAGGTAGACTAAAATAAAGTGATGGAAATAAAATAGAATTTGAAAAAATTTACACAAAAGTAAAAAATACAGTAATAAAATTTAAAGAAAAATATTTTTAATAAAAATTGAAAATAAAAATGATTTTTTTCTCTTTCTGTATTCAAAAGAAGTGTAAAAGAGAAAAAGAAAAAAAAAGAAGGAAATTGAATAGATGGACCTGCTAACAGATTGAAGTAGGACTGAAATTGCTTCATTTTCCCCTAGAAGTGAGTCTATGTAGCACTTTTTAGTCCATAAACTAAGCCGGTGGTGAGACTTGAGTTCCTGAAGAGCGAGGTTGGCCCAGTTTGGAGGGACTTAGTGCAATGGCTCCGTTCTCCACTAGATGGTGCTGCTAGCCTACTGGGGTGGATATGTTGAGGTGCTCGTAGGTGCGTATGCGCATGTGTGGGAGCGGTGAAAATGGTGCCACCCAGCTGCCCAGTCTGTTCTCCTGGATCAGCAATCGCGCACCCAACCTCTGTCTTCAGCTTCTGTCCACTCCCTGCTTTTTCGCTCTCCGTGACCAGGCCCCAGGCAGTACCTGTCTCCTGAGTTTTGTCTCAGATGTGGCTGTTTTCCCGGGCCCCTTAGTTCTGAAGGACTGTGGCTTTGACCCGTTCTGCCCCTCTGCAGGAGGGTCTCACCCAGCAATGGCCAAATGTCGGCTGCACCGAGGAACGCTTGCTGGGCCCTGCTGCTGCCGGCGCCCCGAGACTGCGGCCAGGTGCCAGCCCGCCCCAGAAAAAGTTCACGAGACAGTGTAGCAGCAGCGTTTCAGGGATTATGGAAAATCACAAGCCACATCTGGCACCAGGCTTCACCCTTAACGACCTTTTCCGGCACCAGCGAATGTGGCCGTTCTCTGGGGTCTGCAGGGACCAGGTGGCTTCAACAGTCTCTACCAAATGTCCTTCCAGCAGTGGAACCGCTTTTCCCCGTGTGGCCCGAGAGCCTCCCGGACCCCACTCTGCTGCTGGGGATTCACTTTTCCCACCAGAGCACCGCCAGCTATGGAGCTGTGGAGTTGCAGCCTTTGCACTCCCCTTGTTTACAGTCTTAATGGAATTTAAACTCCTTTCTCCTTTCTCCCTTTTTTAGTTTAGTCCCCACTGCTGTTTCCAATTTTCCACTTTCTCTTCAGTTGCTTTTGGGGAGGGGTGCTTTTCCCATATTCTCCCCCACCCCCAGTCTCGGTCCTGTCTCCAGCCACAAAAGCAGTTGCCTATCCTCTGCGGCTTCTCGCTCCCCAAGTTCACCTCTCTCTGCCGCTTACTTGCTGAATTCTGTGGTTCAGGTTGTGCAGATTGTTGTGTTAATCCTCCAATCAGTTTTCTAGGTGTGTAGGATGGTTTAATGTTGGTCTGGCTGTATTTCCTGGATGCAAAACAGACAAAAAACTTCCATGCTGTTCCGCCATCTTGGCTCCTCCCAAGTTTTCCAAATTCTAAGTTTCACATGAAAACTCAATTATGAACAAATACTGTCAGTTTTCCTTAAGTGACAGATAAATTTCATTTATTTTGGAGAAAATGTATGCCAAATATCCAAATGTGAATAACCATAATTTGTTAGTCACTCTTTTAAGAAAAAAATGGTGCTTCATTTAAAATATGCCTATGTTAGCATGCAACTCGATCGCAGAAATACTTTTCCTTAAGAAACTGTAGAACTTCAGTAAGCAGTAGAAGGGCGCCCCAGTGGCTCAGTCAGTTAAGCATCTGACTTCGGCTCAGGTCATGATCTTGGGGGTTGTGAGTTTGATCCCCACATGGGGCTTTGTGCTGACAGCTCAGAGCCTGGAGCCTGCTTGAGATTGTGTGTCTCCCTCTCTCCTGCCCCTCCCCCACTCACACTCTGTTTCTCTGTCTCTGTCTTTCTGTGTCCCTCAAAAATAAAGAAAAACGTAAAGATTTAAAAAAGAACTTCAGTAAGCAGGAGAAATGATTGATAAAAAGCTTCCTCTTGGGTCACATGAATGTTAAAAAGACATGTATTCACGGGTTGGAATTAACACTTTTTACTGCTTCATCAAGGACATTCTTTTATTTCATTTTTCTTAATGTTTATTTTTGAGAGAGAGAGAGACAGCATGAGTAGGGAGGGGCAGAGAGAGAAGGAGACACAGAATCTGAAGCAGGCTCCAGGCTCTGAGCTGTCAGCACAGAGCCTGATGTGGGGCTCGAACACATGAACCATGAGATCATGACCTGAGCCGAAGTTGGATGTTTAACCGACTGAGCCATCTGGTGCCCTTCATCAAGGACATTCTTAAGTAAAACTGGCATTTTTGTTTTTTGTAGTGAGTGGAGAATTCAGTGACAAGAACAGTTGGATACTATTGCTTTGCTTTGCTTTGTGCCAAGACATAAAGCACTTTGTGCCCACCATTGCATTTGTACTCAGTGCAAGTATCAACACACTGAGAAAAGGCAAATAGAGTCTTAGTATACTATTAAAATCATTTTGATGTTGCAGAATCACAGAAAGGATCTTGGTTGAGAGCTGCTAGATTAAGTGATTATACTATACCCATGGATCTCTTTGATTTACATCACAAAATCAGGGCAAGGTTTCTGCAGGAGGGTCTCTGAAATTTGGTATATATGAGAATACTTCAGCAAGCTTGTTCAAAGTTCATATTTCCAAGCCCCACATCCGGAGATTGTAGTGGGGTCTGGAATTCACAGGCAATTCTATTGTTGGATGGAGAGTTGGCACCTACAGTTCTCTACTCTTAGGTGATTTCCAGCTTACTGCACTCCTGCAAATAAGTTCACTGTGGGGTTACATTTCCCCGTGGGAAAAGTGTTTTCATTAGTGTAATAATTCTTCCATAGCTTTTATTTGCTCTATCTGGCACTAATATGCCCATTATTATGATTAATTTAGTGGTTAATTAATAATCATTCCATCTACCTTTTTAGAGCTTGGAAGGGCTTTTTTGAGGATAATTGATTTCAGATAGTCTTATAAAAAAAGTGCACAGAGTATTTTCACGTGTCACTTTCCTTAAGCAAATGTCTTTGTTGGAGGTAGAGACATCCAAGGCACCCTATTGATTACTCTTAAAAACAGCCACTGTAGCATCTTCTTCTACAGAAGCATCACTATGGGTTTGAATCATGAAGTTTGGAGCCTGAATCCCTATTTAAGCTAGCCTTGTTCAACTTTATTTATTTATTTTGTTCCTCTTACAACGTAAAGGGACTCTAGAAAGAACAATGGCATTTCAGCTGAGAACTTGGCAGGAGGGTAAAGGGGTTGCTTCCTAGGACATCTGAAGAAGATGACAATGCTAGGAAGCCTGGGGGGAGGTAAACAGGCTGGCTTTCCACTGGGGGACATAAAATGCTTCCAAATGTTTGTTAAAGAAACAAAACAAAACAGGAAGATTTCTCGTTCCCTAGAGTGTTCTATTTCTCTTTCTTGCTTTTCAGAGTTTAAAGTGTAGATGAATTACCTGCAATCTTTTAAAAACAGTTTCTGCCTCAGTAGCTAGAGGATGGGGCCCAAGATTCTGTATTTTCAGAACCTTCCTAGATGATAAGGATGCTGCTGGTTCAACGCCCTGTGGCAAAGCCCTATGGCATACTGCTTCTCCTTGTCGATTGGCACTGTTTGCTGTAAGCACTCTTTATTACTTATGTTGACATAAACTGTTTTAAAGTTATTTTTTAAATGAGCTATTGTCGTTAGCTAACAGAGCTGTAGGTCAGTGGCCATTGTAAATGGAGTAAACTTTCCTTCATCCATTACTGGATCCTTGATTGACTGAAATGAGACTTTTCAACATGAGCTGGGAAGATAACACTCCCGAAGTACCTTAGGGGTGGGGTATATTGACTAAATATTCAAGAGTCAACATTACTCATCAAGCTAGAGGTGTATTGGGCGTGGATTATACCATGTCACCCAAGTACAGAAATCCATCCATCAATTAAAAATATGAAACTACAGGGGTGCCTGATGGCTCAGTCATTTGAGCATCTGACTTCGGCCTAGGTCATGATCTTGCAGTTCATGGGTTCGAGTCCCACATTGGGCTCTGTGCTGACAGCTTGGAGCCTGGAGCCTGCTTTGGATTCTATGTCTCCCTCTCTCTCTATACCTCCTCCACTCTCACTCTCTCTCTCTCTCTCTCTCAAAAATAAAGATTATAAAACAATAATAAAAAAATAAAAATCTGATACTATAGCCAGTTGTAACATGTTACATTAAATAATCATTTTCAGAGTTTTTTCACGTTCCTAATTTTGATTTTCATCACAACACTGAGGTCGTTTATAAACCCTTATTTTGAATAAAGTTTAATTTAGATTCATCACAAAAATTATATTTGCTTATATAGAAATTACAGAAAAATGAAAAGGAGAAAGCAATCTCTTATCCATCATAAAATAATAACATTTTGGGTGGGTTTTTTTTTTCATTTTTCTTTATCAAATTAAAAACTTAGTTTGTTCCTAATTGCGATACTCCCTTACAATGTCGGATCCTCTTTTTGCCACATACCATAACAGCAGTTACCATTTTAATGATATTTACTGGGTACTTATTCTTTTATCTTTCCTAGTAGTTAGCAGATTTCCTCCACAGTATGGACTGAATATTCCCTGTGGTACTGCTGACTTGTGATCTTGCCTGTGTGTGTGCACGCTTTGTGTGTGTGTGTGTGTGTGTGTGTGTGTGTGTGTGTGTGTGTGTGTTGCGGGCACGTGCACATCCCACTATGTTCTTGGTTTGCCTTCACTGTTCTGTTAGAACTGCCTCTTTTGAGCACTGTGCATATATACCACCCATTTTAATTATAGCTTCCCCAACTATTTTAGTATCTAGTCTTCCTAATGATTCTTGTTGTTCCAACTGTCCTTCGCTGTTTTCACCCACTTACATTTCCCTATACATTTTAAAATCTTTTTATCATGTTGCCTAAATAGTCCCCAGTGGAATTGACCTAAATTGTATTAAGACTCTTACTTAATCTGAAATGGTTACATTATCATGAGACTTTGTACCCTGAAAGAGGGCAAACCTATCCATTTGAGGCTTTATTCTTGCTCAGGAAAATTAAGTAGATTCCTTCGTGTAGATGACATCCACAGCTATTTTGTTAAAATTGTTTCTTGCTAATATTGTTTGTGGTATTTTTTTTTTGAGAGAGAGAGAGAGAGAGCGAACATGGGTGAGGCAGAGAGAGAGGGAGACGCAGAAAGTGAAGCAGGCTCCAGGCTCCAAGCTGTCAGCACAGAGCCCGACATGGGGCTCAAACCCACAAACCGCGAGATCATGTCCTGAGCCAAAGTTGGTGGCTTAACCAACCGAGCCACCCAGCTGCCCCTGTTTGTGGTATTTTATGCTGTCTTTCTCCCATTACGTTTGCTAACTGGTTTCACTGGTATTTAGGGAAACCGTGTGTGACTGTGTGTGTGTGTGTTATCCATTTCATTTGCTGAAACCTCTTGTGAGTTTCTTTAATTAAATTTTATTATCTCGGTTTACCAGTCTAATAATCACATCACCTATGAATAATGACAATTTTAAGTCCCCCTTTGCAGTTATGATAGCTTTTCTTTTGGTTTTATACTTTGTTGCATTTGGTAGAGCTTTCTGGGGAATGTTGCCAAATAGTGATGGTTGACCTTTTTGCGTTACCGCCAACCTCAAAGACTAGCCTTACAGGAAATTACCTCTATGTGTGATGTTAGTGGTAGGTTTAAAATAGATATTTTTAAAACATGATAAGAAAAATTACCTGTATTTTGCCACTTATCTTGGTGACTCTTTTTAAATGAGAAATGGATGGTAAATTTTATCTTGTCTTTTTGGTGTCTATTCATACGATCACTTTTCTATTACTAAATCTATTTTGTGTACCTGAGCTAAATGACCTGTTTATAGGGAACCAGTTTAATAGTGTTCTAGAGGAATAATTTGCAACAATTTGAGATGCTTTCCCTCTGTTTCTGTCTTATGTAATTGTTTAGATAGCATGGGAATTATCAGTTGTTGAAAGATTGAAAAAAAATCATTGGAAAAGCCATCTGGCTCCAGTGTTGTTTATTCTAATTTTCTTTTTATGGAATGCTTAATTAATTTATTGTCATTCTTTTTTGTTTAATAACAAAGGCTTTTCAGATTCTGAAAACAGGTTTGGTCCTATCCCATAAGCATTAGACATCATTGTTCTCAGCATAATAGTTTCTAAGGAGTGTGAAATTGTGGTTTTGATTTCCTATTTGATATTAGAGTTATTTAGGAAAGTTCTTATTTTCCCCAGCTGGAAGTTTTTATTTGCTTAGAATTTTGGTTTAGTAATTTCTAGTTCTATCTCATTATACAGAGAGAATATGGTGTATACCTCTGTATACAGAGGTGTTATTGGTTTTTGTGTGTACCCTTATCATTTTTATCCTGCATATCAAATATGATCTCAAATATTAAAATATTGTTTCCCTTGGGGCACCTGGGTGGCTCAGTCGTTTGGGCATCCAACTCTTGATTTCAGCTCAGGTCATGATCCCAGGATTGTGGGATCAAAGCCCTCGTTGGGCTCCATGCTGGACGTGCAGCTTGCTTGGGATTTTCTCTTTCTCTCTCTCTCTCTCTCTCTCTCTCTCTCTCTCTCTCTCTCTCTCTCTCTCATTCTCTCAAATTAAAAAAAAATTAAATATTGTTTCCATCTCTGTCATAATTTCTGGGACTAGTTTTTCTGATTTTTTGTTTTATTTTTTATTCTTATAATCCGACATTGCAAATTTACAATAGCTACATCTTGTTTCTTTTAACTTTTGTGAGTTCTATTGTTAATTCTTAAAAAGATTTTTTCCACTCAATATCTGGGTTTTTTTGTCAATTTCAAACTTACAGGATGTTGCAAGGATAGAACAGTAAACATCCATATATTCTTCCCCACCCCCCTGACCCACCAGTTGTAAACATTTTGTCGTATTTTTTTTTACCTTTCAAATGGCTGGTGGGTATTTCCTAAGAAAAAGGTCAATCTTCTCTACAGCCACAATACAATTAGCACATTCAGGAAATTTAGAATTGATATAATAGTAGCATCTGATATGTAGCTCATATTCCAGTTTCCCCAGTTGTATCAATTAATTAATTATCCTTTAAGGCTTCTTAAAATCCAGTCATGAACCTGTTACATTGCATTTGATTGCCAGGGCATCCTGAAAATTTTTAATAAATAAATTCTCTTTTGAGCCAGTGGAGCGTACTGTGGTTTGTCATATAGGGTGAGGCCTTAAATTTGGTGTGTTTTTTTCCTCATAATTATGTAATCTTCCCCAGCACTATTTATTGATAAAATTTTCTCTTTCCCATTGATTTGTGTGGCTTCTGTTTCTGTATGTAAAATTCACACCACACACACACACACACACACACACACACACACACACACACACACACAAATTTATCCCATTTTCTTTTAATCATACTCCAGTACCCATGATTTAATTGTTTTAACTTCATTATATGCTTTAATATCCAGTAGTGGTTTTGCACATTTATTTATTTATTCATTCATTCATTCATTCATTCATTTAAAAAAAGTTCTTAACTATAATTCTTATTTTAAACAAACAAACCAAAAAAATAAAAAATAAAAAATAAACCTCCCATTGAAATTATTAGAATTTTCAAATTAGGGTATGCACGTCTTCATGGCTCCCAGGGATCACCTAACTAGCCTCATGTTTTATACAGTTTGCTTTTTCCCAAAGGAAAAGCCTCAGTTGGGCCAGAACTGACATCTTTACAGTGTGTGATGCTTTCATCCAGGACTTGAGCATTTCTGTCCCTTTATTTGTCTTCAGTTCTGCACAATTATTTAACACCGGCTCTGCTCAGCCCTGTGCTAGGGGCTGGAGATACTCTTTTATTTCACTCAATAGAGAGCTTTATTTTTCCTTGCCATGTCAGTCCTGTACATTTCTTATTTGTTGTGTGATCCTTAGTTGTTTTTAAAGGACTCTTCTAAAAGGACTTTTTATTGCATCTTGTAGCTTGGTTTTCATGCTGTGCAGTTTATTTATCTCTATCTTCTATCAAACCACTTTACTGAATTCTTTCATTAATTTTAGGAGCCTTTCAGTTGATTCTCTTCGATATATTAGGTCACCATCATATTATCTACAAATGATGATAAATTGCTTTCCTCTCTAAAATGTATATCTCGTCTGTTTTGTGTCTTACTTCATTGGCCAGACTTATCCCATTTTAGATGCAAGTTCTAGAGGCAAAGTGACTTACTCAGCACGTCAGACAGAGCGGGGGAGTGGTAAAGCCAGCACTGAAACCCCTACCTTGCGTTTTAGTTCAGTGCTGCTTTAGAAAAGGTTACCAAATCAAGGTCATCTATCCAAATACCAGCTAACTGGCCTCGTATCTATCCAGTTGCTTTTTCCTGGAAAGAAGGTTGACATTTTCACTGCTTATAGTCCTCCCTTAAAATGACTTCACCTTTCAGGTGCATGGGTGTGCATGCACAAGCATGCATGCACAGATGCACACGATGTGCATGATGATGATAAATGACATGAAGAAAAAATTTTAGGCAGAAGAATGTAACAGGGTTTGTTAGGATTGGGGTTGTATTTTATTTTTTATTTATTTTTTAATGTTTATTTATTTTTGAGAGACTGAGAGAGACAGAGCATGTGCGGGGGAGGGGCAGCGAGAGAGGGAGACACAGAATCCGAAGCAGGCTCCAGGCTCTGAGCTGTCAGCACAGAGCCTGACGTGGGGCTCGAACTCAGACTGCGAGATCATGACCTGAGTCGAAGTCAGATGCTCAACTGACTGAGCCACCCAGGTGCCCCTGAGCGGTTGTATTTTAAATAAAGTGGTCAGCTAAGACTTCACTGGCAGAGATGAAGAAGCCAGCCTTCCAAGGGTTGCATATATCTGAGGGAAAAGCATTCCAGGCATAGAAGGTATCAAATGCAAAGGCCTTGAGATAGGAGCATGCTTAGAGTTTTCAAGGAGCAGCCAAAAGGCTACGTAACTAGAGAAGCATTAGAAGAGATGACATCTGAGAGTTTGTATGAGAGGGCCTTGTAGACGTTGCAAAGTTGTTGCCTTTTACTCTAAGTAGGAAGGCTCTTAGTACAGGAGTGTCATAACCTGAGTCATGTTTTTAAAGGGTCACTCTGGCCACTGTTGTGTGAATAGATTGTAGGGAGCAAGAGTGAAAGGTGGGAGATCAGCTGAGAGGCTATTGTACTAATCCAATCAAAACATCGTGGGCGTTTGGCCAAGGTGGTAGCTGTGGAGGTCCTAGAAGTGGTCAGATTCTGGATATTTATTAAAATTAGAACCATGGTAGTTCTTATGTATGGTATTATGAACAAGAGAGGACCCATGACTAAGAGAAAGGATGTAAGGGCCATCGCCAGATCTTCTGCATTTTGATTTAAAATCTATCTCAACAGAAGTAAGTGCATGCTCTGTGAAAGCTAGTTATGCTTCTTTGAAATGTTGGAGAAGAGGGTATGTTGGAGAAGAGGGTATGGCCCTAGCCATCATCTGATGGTTGTCTGGTTTTTCCTTATAAGGTTTCTTTTGCTTTCATCTGATAAGTAAAACTTAATTGGAACCCTTCAGTTGAATTGTTATGGCCCCTTTACACAACATATTTATATCTCTAAATTTCTACTCAGCATCCACTTTCGCTAAATTTACAAAATGCAGTTCAATCACAGAAGGGTCCAAATGGAAAACAAGGCAAATTTTTGTTGTCTAATTGATAACACTGTAATAATGATGCATGTAGCAATTGTGTTGGCTCCAGCCAACTTGTATAGAGCACTCTACTCTATGGAAAGCACTCTCTAGACACATTATCTCATTTGGTCCCCACACTATCCTGCATGTGCCTCTCTCCTCAGAATCCTTCCCTGTTGGAGCTCCTCGTTGTGCCCTTACCTCCCTGAATTATGCTGAACAGTTAATATCTGTCTCCGCATCTCGGGTCCCCATCAACCAGGGAGCATGTTATTTTCAAATTTGCACCTGCTGCACTGTAGTCACTTGATTAATATCAGATGAATAAATGAATAAGTACATGGAAGACAGAGGGGGCAGTAGGTCACACAGCTAGTCAGAAGCCACGCAAAGATAACACGTGCACATGCCAAACCGTGAATGTCTACCTCATCCCATTTTCTTGCCTTCTCTAAGGGCTATTGTGCAAGGCAAACAGTGAGGGGAAGAAGGAAACCAGGAATTCCCAGAGCCTTGGATTAAAGGTTGGCTAACTAAGACATATCATTGTAAATTTCAGCTTCTTAGTTCTGAGTGACCTTTAATGTGGGGAATGTAATTGCAAAGCTAGATTCTATCGGGGATTATAAAGCTCGCATTTGTTTCTTAGCCCGACTTGTACTATAATGCCAAAGGTTTATCATAGCATTTTTGTATTAAAATGTGTGCATAGTTGAATGCTAAAGCACAGACTTTTGAGAGGAGGAAGAACATCCAAGATTATTCAGTCCATTTCCCTCGTTTCTTTAACAGCTTTATTGAGGTATAATTTACATACCATAAAATCCACCCATTTTAAGTGTACAATTCAATGATTTTCAGTAAATTTATAGGGTTGTGCAACCATCACCACAATCCCATTTTAGAACATTTCATCACACCATAAAATACCCTGTGCCCAAGTGGAGTTGATTCTTGTTCCCACCTCCAATCCCAGGCAATCACTAATCTGATTTCTATCTCTATAAATTTGCCTTTTCTTGACATTTCAGATGAATGGAATCATACAATGAATAGTCTTTTCCATCTGGCTTCTCTCATTTAATACAGTGTTTTTGAGCTTAATGCCTATTGTAGAACATATCAGTCATTTGTTTCTTTTATTGCTGAATTATATTTTATTATATGGATATACCACATATTGTTTATTTGTTCACCAGTTGATAGACATTTAGATTGTTTTAATATTTTGCCAATTATGAATAATACTGCTATTAGCATTTGTATACAAGTTTTTGTATACACATGTTTTCATTTTTTTGGCTAGGTGAATAGTAGTTTTACATTTACCTTTTTTAAAATTTTATTTATTTTGAGAGAGAGAACACACATAGGTGTGCACGAGTGTAGGAGGGGGTGAGAGAGAGAATCCCAAGCAGGCCTCATGCTGTCAGCATGGAGCCACTTTAAGGCTCAATTTCATGATCCATGAAATCATGACCTTAGCCAAAATCGAGTTGAACGTTCAACTGACTGAGCCACCCAGGCACCCCTATATTTACCTTTTTAAGGAACTTCCAAACTGTTTTCCAAAGTAGCTGCCCCATTTTTTTAACCTTTCCAACAGCAGTGTATGCCAGTTCCAGTTTTCTCATGCCTGTGGCAACACTTGCTGTTGTCTGTTTAGTGATAGGCATTCTTGTGGGTGGGTGGGTTGGTGGGTGGGTAGTTTCTCATTCTGGTTTTAATTCACATTTGCCTAATGACTAATGAGCTTGACCATCTTTTCATGAGCTTATTAGGCACTTATATTTCATCTTTAGTGAAATGTCTAGTCAAATATTTTGCCAATTTTTAATTGAGTTGTTTGTCCTCTTGTTATTAAGTTGTAATGGGTCCTTATGTATGTTGCAGAGAAGTCTTACCATACATATGATTTTTCAAATATTTTCTCTCAACATGTAGCTTGTCTTGTCATTTGCTTAATAGTGTCTTCTGAAGTCCAATATGAATATATATAATATATATACTATATATTACATAGTGTATATATTCAACATATATAAATTTAATGTATATGAGCTGGATGTCATTATATGTATTATATATTACACGTGTGTGTATAATTTTTCCGCCATTAATGGATATTTTTGATGTTGTATTTTACACTCTTTTCCTAATCCGACATCATGAAGATCTTCTCCTGTGTTTTTTCCTAGAAGTTCTATACTTTTAGCTCTAACAGTTAGGACTATGATCTATTTTCTGTTAGTTCTTGTATATAGTATGAATTTAAATTTATATTTTTGCATGTGACTATTCAGGTGGCCTAGCATCACTTGCTGAAAAGATTATTAAAGAATAATAGTAAAGAACCATCACATTTTCTTGGATTCTCAAGAATCAATTGATCACAAATGTGGGGGGTTATTTCTGTACCCTCATTTCTCCTCCCTCGATCTGTAAGTCTATCCTATGCCAGCACCACACTGTGTTGATTTTCATATTGTGTAATCAGGAACTTTAAATCCTCCTTTATTCTTATTTTGTAAAATTGTTCTATTATGGATATTTGCATTTCCATATATATTTTAGTATCCGCTTATTAATTTTTGTAGAAAGTCTCCTGGGATTCTGATAGAGATTGCATAGAATTGCCATATTAACAGTATTGACTGTTCCAATACATGCACGCGACTATGTCTCTGCATTTATTTAGGTCTTCAGTTTTTTCATCAATGTTTTGTACTATTTAATGTACAAGTATTTCACTTCTTTTGTTCAGACTTATTTATAACTAAGTATTATTTTTGTTACTATTGTGAATGGAATTTTATTCTCTTAATTTCACTTTTAGATTGTCTTTTACTAATGATAAATATACAGTTGATTTTTATGTATTAGTTTTGTGTCCTGTGATCTTGTTGAAATTGTTTATTATAGTTGGGTATCTGTGTGTGTCTGTGTCAGTTTCTGTACCTATGTGTATTTCTTACGATTTTCTTTGTGTAGGATCATGTCATCTCCAAATGAAAGGTTTCACTCCTTTCCCTCCAATGCCTTTAATTAATTAACTAGGCTCACTGGCTAGAATCTGTAGCACAATGTTTTATTTCACTGCCTAGACTCTATAGTACAGTGATGAGTAGACATCTTTGTCTTGTTCCTGCTTTTAGAGGGAAAGCATTGTCTTTTACTCTTGAGTGTTAACTTTAACATGTTTCATAGATGACCTTATCAAATTTAGAAAGCTTCTCTCTATTTCTAGCTTATCAGTACTTTTTATCATAAATATGCATTTGACTTTGTCACTTTTTTTTCTGAATCTGTTGGAATTATCATGTGATTTCTTCCATTTATTCTCAATAGATGCTAGATTGCATTAATTGATTTTTGGATAGTAAATCAACCTTGCATTCCTGGGATAAATCAGTTATGATGTATCATCTTTTTTATATGTTGGTAGATTTAGTTGGCTATTATTTGGTTAAATATTTTGGGGCCTATATTCATGAATGCTTAGGCTCTAGTTTTATTTTATTATAATGTATTTCTCTGGTTTTGATATCAGGGTTTCATAGAATGAGTCAGGGTGCATTACCTCCTCTGCTATTTTCTGGGCAAGTTTATGAAAAATCAGAATTATTTATTCCTTAAATATTTGGTAGACTTTACCAGTGAAGCTGTATGGGCTGGGCTTTTTTGAGGGAAGAATTTTAATTACTAATTCAATTACTTCTTATGAGTACATTGAAATCTTCTTTTTTTTCATGACTCAGTTTTGATAAATTATGTATTTGTAGGAATTTGCCCATTTCATCTAAACTGTCTAAGTTTTTTGGCATAAAGTTTTTTTTTAATTTTTATATTTATAATTTTTAATTTATAATTTTTAAATTTTCTGTAGAGTCTGTAGTGGTGTTTCCTTTTTCATTCTTGATTTTGGTAATTTATGTTATCTCTTTGCTTTTTGGCCAGTGGAGATATAGTTGCCAATTGTGTTGATCTTTTCAAAAAATCAACTTTTGTTTCATTGATTTTTCACTCTTATTTTTATGTTGTCTATCACATTGATTTCTACTTTAATCTTTATTCTTCTTTCTGTTTGGAGTTTAATTTGCTTTCATTTTTCTGCTGCCTTAAAATGGAAACGTAGATTATTAATTTGAGACTTTTTTTTCTTTTCTATTATAGATGTTGCATATACATGTTTGCAATTGTGAGTTTTCTCCACCCACTCCTGAAATCATTAGTGTGGACAGTATTGTTCAGTTTATTCATTGCTCTTTGGAGAGAGGTCTTTGTGCTGAGCTCCTCACAACACGATTTCAAGAAGGCCCACACCACAATTTTAAATTTGAGGAAGTTGAGGCATATAGAGGTTATTTTAGGTTGGGTTCTCTCAGAAACCGACTCATAGGCCAAGGATTTGGAGGCAAGTGATTTATTGAGAAGATGCTCCCAGTAAAAACTAGTTCAAGAGAAGGGGAAGCTGGAAAGAGAAGGTTAAGAAGCCAAACATGGGTGTGTTCTGTGGGGGGCTCTGGTGAGTGAATTTCACCTTGAATAAGTTCCCCTTGAGGCAAAGGAACAGGATTTTTTCACTACTGTTCCAGACAGTCACTGGAAATGCTAGTCTAAGGCCAAATATAGGTGAAGGTTGGGGAAGAGCAGGACTTAAATTTTCTAGCCCTCTTTACCATGAGAGGAAGTGCCAATAGTTTCAGAACAACTCTGAAGAGGTCCGCAGTGCCCTCATTAGCAACAGAGCACACAGAGGCTGGCTGGTGGACACAGAACCAGAAAGAATGACTAAGAAATGTAATAACTGTTCTCTCTTGTGAGATTAAATTACTTGCCCAAGGTCACACGGATGTGTATTGCACTAGAAACCAGGTTTATAAATGCTAATACTTTAATCAAAGTTATTAGAAATTCACTAAAGGTGTATTATACAGCCCTTGTTTTATTTACTAATGATAAACTTTTTTTGATGACTAAGGGCTTTACTGTCTATATATGAATCAACCCTGGTGCCAGTTGCTGCTTTCTGGGACCTTTCCCCATAGTCATTCTGGCCATCAGAAGGCCCTCTGGTAATCTAGGAAAATAGAGAAACTAAGCACCTTCTTTAGTTATTTAATGAAATTGCATTAACCTAAGCAAGTACAGAGAATGCATAAGAGAGAACAAAGTTAACCTCAGTGAGGAGTGCATTTACAGTGTTCCTGTAGATTATTGTCAGGGCCGTGAACACCCAACACCTACATGTTCCTATAGACCACTCAGTCAAATGTCCTTTGGAAGAAAAGGTATTAGCAGACCATGTAAGTATTAGTATGTTTGAGTTAAGACCTTATGCCTTTAACTATTTTCATTGTGCCAATACTAAGAGCTTCTTAGTTGACAAGTTTCCTAAGTCACTAGACCTCCTGGAATAAAGATATTTGCTACTGGGGAGACTTTTGTATATAATATTAAAACTATGTTTAAAACAATTGAGTTAGCTTTAAGATCAAATTTTTTTAAGAAGTACGTTATTTGGTGGGGTAAATTATAGATGATGGTTCAACTTAGGGTGTGCTAAAAAGATGTTTAGTTTAGCCTTATGGATAAGACTAAGGGCTCAGGAGTCAGACTGTCTGCATTCAAATATTAACCTCAGTGTTCAAATAGCAATGTGGCTTTAAGTTTCTGAGCCTCTCTGTGCTCTATTTCTCTTATTCTGTCACAATAAGGTAATAGTATCTGTCTCTTAAGAGTTATTATGAAGGTCAAATTAAATAATGTGTTGAATGGGCGTAAGCATGATGTCTAGTAGGTAGTAAGTGCTCATTAAACATTTTCTATTGGGTGAGGTAATCATTGCAATGGGAGCTATGGTAGAAATACGGACAGAGAGCTATGGGAACAGAGGTAGGAGAAACTAGCTCTGGATTGCAAGAGAGAGAAGTCTCTTCAGAAAGAGTAACATCTGATACAGGTCTAGATTGGATGAAGAATCCTCAAGATGCAGAAAAAGGAAAAAGGCATCTTGGGGAGATGGAACAGCATCTAGGATAGCATTGAAGCATGTAGTAAGAACTGACATGAACATGCATCTAAAATTCATTTTCTAAATTTTGCCAATTTCGTTTATTTAATAAGTACTTAGTGAACAGCTGTTATGTGTTTAGCAGGATAGTAGAAGCTGGGGGTGCAGCAGCAAACCAGGCAGTAAGATCTCAGACAACAACCCAGGCAAGAGGTCTCAGACCTCATGAAGTTCACAGACTATTAGGGAGCAGGCAGAATAATCAGACAAGACCTATTTTACTTGTGATGAAAGCTATAAAAGAAATAAATCAACAGATGTAATTGACAGTGACTCAAAAAAACTGATAATTATGAAGGAATGCTGAGGTAGATTGGAATGACCCAAAGTAATGATTTTGTTTTTATTAAAAAAAATTATTTTTTTATTATTTTATTATTATTTTTATTAAAAAAAATTTTTTTTCTACATGTACTTATTTTTGATAGAGACAGAGCATAAGTGGGGAAGGGGCAGAGAGAGAAGGAGACACAGAAGCAGAAGCAGGCTCCAGGCTCCGAGCTGTCAGCACAGAGCCCTATGCGGGGCTCGAACTCACAGACCGTGAGATCATGACCTGAGCTGAAGTTGGATGCTTAACCAACTGAGCCACTCAGGTGCCCCAAAGTAATGATTTTAAACAAAGTAAGAATATTTGAGGGGGATGTCCCTGCTAGGACAAAGGTATAAATATTAGAATCACCTAGGTTTGTGGTTTCATAGTCGCACATTAGGATCATCTGGAGACCCCCTAAAGATTACCCCTAGAGATTCTGATTTGGTTGGTCCAGGGTGGGGCCAAAGAATAGCATTTTTTTAAAAGTCTGCTGGACAATCAAAATGTACAGCCAGAGTTGGGAACCCCTGATCTTCAGCAGCATACTTCTGACTCTGAGATAACTGTTATCTGCCCTCACCTGAAAAATCGGTGACAGTCTCAACAAAATATTAGCTGACTGAATTCATTAAAAGGATTATGGTTGGTCAAGTAGAATTCATTTCTGGGGTGCAAGGATGGTTCAACATACACAAATCAATAAATGTGATGCATCCATCACATTAATAGAAGGAATAGGGAAAATCATATGCTTATCTCAGTAGATACAGAAAAAGCACTGGACAAAATGCAGTAACCATTCATGATTTTAAAAAATGTCAGTGAACTGGCTATAGAAGGAACATACCTCAACGTAATAATATGACAAGCCCACAGCTAGCATATTCAGTGGTGAAAAATTAAAAGGTTTTCTTCTAAAATCAGGAATAAAACAAAGGTGCCCACTCTCACACCTCCCATTCAACATAGTACTGGAAGTTCTAGGCAGAGCAGTCAGACAATAAAAAGAAATAAAAGG
The DNA here is from genome assembly GCF_007474595.2 of Lynx canadensis. Classification (NCBI taxonomy): domain Eukaryota; kingdom Metazoa; phylum Chordata; class Mammalia; order Carnivora; family Felidae; genus Lynx; species Lynx canadensis. Next base: position 17,612,614 of record NC_044305.1, read on the forward strand.
TATCCAAATTGGAAAGGAAGAAGCAAAATTATCTGTTTGCAGAAGACATGATCTCATACATAAGGTGTAATATCGTATGTAATATATGACTGATATAACAATAACTTTATATATATATTATGCAATATAATAACTTTATAATAAAGGTTAAAGGATAATTTGATAAAGCTACAAAAACAACATATAAAAATTGTTGAATTTCTGTACACTAACAATTTTCTGAGAAATAAAGAATACATCCCCATTTACAATAGTGTCAAAAGAATAAAATACTTAGGAATACATTTAAATAACGAGATGAAAGACCAGTAAGTACACTGAAAACTGTAAGGTACTAATGAAAAAAACTGAAGATGCAAATAAATACAAAGATATCCTGTGTTTATGGATCAGAAGAATGAATATTGTTAAAATGTCCATACTACCCAAAGCCATCTAGATTCATTGTAATCCTTACCAAGATTCCAATGGCATTTTTACAGAAATAGAAAAAAACAATTTTAAAATTTACATGGAACCACAAAAGGTTTCAAATAGCCAAAGAAATACTGAAAAAGACGAACAAAGTTGGAAACATCACACATCCTGTTTTAAAACTATATTACAAAGTTATAGTAATCAAAACAGTATGGCAGTGATACAAAAACAGACACATTGACCAATGGAACAGAATTGAGAGCTCAGAAATAAGTCCATGCATATATGGATATATATGTATATGCATATATTTCAAACTAATCTTTGACAAGGAAGCCAAGGATACTCAATGGGGAAAAGATCATCTTTTTAATAAATGGTATTGGGAAAACTGACTATTCACATGTAAGTGAGTGAAGCTGGACCCCTGTCTTGCATCACTCACAAAAATTAACTTGAAATGGATTAAAGACTTAATGTAAGACCTGAAACATAAATTCCTACACTAAAATGGGGAAGTTTCTTGAATTTGGTGTTGGCAATGATTTGATGGAAATGACATCAAAAACACAAGCAACAAAAGCAAAAATAAACAAGTAGTTCCATCCCAAACTAAAAAACTTTTCACTGCAAAAGAAGCAATCAACAAAATGAAAAGGCAGACTGCAAAATGGGAAATAACATTTGTAAAACACATACCTGATAAGGGACTAATATTCAAAATACATAGGGAAATCCTACAACTCACCAGCAAAAAAAAAATAAAATGAAATAATCTAATTAAGAGTGGAAAAAGGACATGGATAGACAGTTTCCCAAAAAAGGTATTCATTTGGCCAACAGGTACCTGAAAAGGTATTCAGCATCACTAGTCATCAGGGAAATGCAAATCAAAACCACAATGAGATATCACTTCATACCTATTAAAGCAACTGTTATCAGAAACACAAAAGATACTGTGTTGGCAAGGATGTGAATAAACGAGGATTTTGTACACTGTTGGTAGAAATGTAAACTGATGCTGCCATTATGGAAAACAGTATGAAGGTTTCTCAAAAAAAAAATTAAAAATACAGCTAACCTATGATCCAGCATTCTCACTTTTGGTTATATATCCAAAGGAAATGAAATAAGTACCTCGAAGAGATACCTACACTACCAACTTCATGTGTTTTTGAAGTTCTGTGGCTTTTTAAGAACTCCACAGTAGGATGGAACTGGAGAGTGTTATGCTAAGTGAAATAAGCCATAGAGAGAAAGACAGATACCATATGTGTTCACTCTTATGTGGATCCTGAGAAACTTAACAGGAACCCATGGGGAAGGGGAAGGAAAAAAAAAAGAGGTTAGAGTGGGAGAGAACCAAAGCATAAGAGACTCTTAAAAACTGAGAACAGGGGCGCCTGGGTGGCGCAGTTGGTTAAGCATCCGACTTCAGCCAGGTCACGATCTCACGGTCCGTGAGTTCGAGCCCCGCGTCAGGCTCTGGGCTGATGGCTCAGAGCCTGGAGCCTGTTTCCGATTCTGTGTCTCCCTCTCTCTCTGCCCCTCCCCCGTTCATGCTCTGTCTCTCTCTGTCCCAAAAATAAATAAAAACGTTGAAAAAAAATTAAAAAAAAAAACTGAGAACAAACTGAGGGCTGATGGGGGTGGGAGGGAGGGGAGGGTGGGTGATGGGTATTGAAGAGGGCACCTGTTGGGATGAGCACTGGGTATTGTATGGAAACCAATTTGACATTAAATTTCATATATTAAAAAAAATGTATTTTAAACGTAAAAATAAAGAACTCCACAGTACACTTGTGAGACACCAGAAGTGCAAAAGGCAAATAATATCTTAATGGTATTTTGAAATATTTTTGATCTTGTAGATCACCTGAATGGCCTCGGGGACACTAAGTGGTTTCTGCTCCCCACACAGGGCCACCACGGCTTTCCCCATTGCATAAGGTTGCCTGCCTTGCTCTGCCCTGCCTAATGGCTTTAAGACTGAATTGTTCGGGAAGGAGCTGGAACAGGGCAGTAGAGAAACCTTGAATTTTACTTTTTAAGTCTTGAGGCTGGTTTTGGTGTTGATGAGTTAATTCTGAAATGCTTTTGTGTGTATTGTGTGAGAGAGTAAATGAGTAAAAAATAGTGATATTAAAAACCAGGGTTTTCACTGTAGGAAACAAATTCACGATGGGGAAGGTGAGGAAGAGTCTTGTGTTAATGGATTTGAATTGGCAGTGTCAGTATGAACTGATCATATAAATTTATGAAGCCTATTTATGGGAGAACATGGGTGTTAAATGTCCCTTTTTCTGATTCTGGGCAGTCTTCACCTGTGAACTACAGCATCCTGTCTGTCTGTCACCTGACTTAAGTATTCTGAATGGGTAATAGCACCTTGCTGGAGATCTCTTCTCCAGATATAAAAAGGGGGCCATAGGATGTGTTAGTGATTGATGGATGGCTCTGATAGGCCCCTGGTCCTTCATAGAGGAGCATGAGTTATCACCCAGACTGTCAACTCAAGAATCAGAGGGGCCATGAGGCCCTGGTGGCAGGGTCCTCCTCTAATACCTGCAGAGGAATTCCCACACCTCCTACTCTTCAAGGTTTCTGAAGCACCTGTCCTCTATGAGCTGAGGTCTTGGGACCTCAAATGTCCATCTTCTCACTGGAAGAAATAGAGGGGATGTCACAGGATGGGGAAATGTGGGGGTAAATGCTGTATGTGGTGAGGTGAGCATCTTGTTATTCTTCTCTTAATACTATCAGGATTTTTCTACTAAAAAAAAATCCTTTCTGTTTACAAATGCTCCGGAATATGTTTTAATCACTTCTTTTGCACTAGAGATACGACTTTGGAGGAGTTCTTCTCATTTAGGTATGATTTTATCATTACCAACAAGCCATAAAGAGCTTAGATAATTATGTTCCTAAGAGAAGGACAATGAGAATGAAGTTATCCCAAGAAACAAAAAGAAACTGTCTTGTCCCCCCACCCCACCCCTGCTTCCTAAAGTGTGCGTATCAAGGAAAGGACACTCACACAGCTTACATGTGCCATTCTCCTCCTTAATCAGAGTCCCCTGATCTTTAAGAGGGGCTGGGTCCACTGGAAAAAAGATTTTTACTACCAAATGGTTTATGGCTTCCTGGCCATGGTTGCACATTTGCCTCTGAATGGAGAAGCTGCAGGCACAGTAGGCCTGAGGGTGTTGCTGGCTGCACTCAGGCACATTAATCCCAATTGTATGTGAACTGTATGTTGACAACACGGTTTAACCACCACCACCCCGCCCCTCCCCAGATATCCTTTGCCAGGTTCAGTCTGCCAAGTAAAAACTACTCTGAAGGTCCTTTGTCACATGTTGTTGGCTTATGGAAAAAGAAGGGAGATGGAGAAAGAAAAGGATACTGAACTGTGAATGAAAGTCTAGCTTTTTGCTTTTGCCACAGTTTGACACAGGGCACTCAGCCTGTCAGCCTCAGTGTCTTCACCTGTAATCTGGCTGCTGAGTTTGGTTGAATTGACAAGTGAGTCCTCAGTAGTGAGATTGATGGCGGGATCCTGGGCTGGCCCCTGGAGACATGTCTTGCCTCCCTCTGTAGCCTTTGGCAGCATTCACGCGTTAGAGCCCAGTGAAGACCCACTGCTTAGCTGTCCATGACCACAGAATCTCATGCCAGTCATGTACAGTACTCAGGCCAGCCTGGCAGCTCTGCGTGATCCATCCCATCATAGTAGGGCCAAGGACAACAGAAAGCGAGTCCGGGAGTGGGATCCGGCCCCAATGAAGTTCCAAGGCTTTGGATTCTCAATTTAGAGGGAGAGGCTAACAAAAGGACTCAGGGGTGGCACAAGAGTTTTCAACTTAGAAACAAGGACAGAGGTCTTCTCATGTGGACAGGATTAACCCAAGAATAGTATGGGATAGATTGGACATCAGAGGAAAGCAGGGACTCACAGGTCTTTGCAAACCCCATTCCTAGAGATGGGGCCTGTTAGTGCCTCCCAACCCAGTCAGGAGGGCATGCAGGCTGGATAGGCTGAGTGCCTCCAAGCCCAGTTCAGTCTTTTATTTATTTTTTTTTTCAACGTTTATTTATTTTTGGGACAGAGAGAGACAGAGCATGAACGGGGGAGGGGCAGAGAGAGAGGGAGACACAGAATCGGAAGCAGGCTCCAGGCTCTGAGCCATAGCCCAGAGCCCGATGCGGGGCTCGAACTCATGGACCGCGAGATCGTGACCTGGCTGAAGTCGGACGCTTAACCGACTGCGCCACCCAGGCGCCCCCCAGTTCAGTCTTTTAGATCCTACTGCAAGCCTCCACACATGGACCCAAGAGACTGTTGCTCCTTCACTCTTCATTGCCTTTTGCCCTTTTCCTCATAGATTAGAGTTGCATGAGTCAGACCCTCAACAAGCAGTCCTGAGCACTCTGGCAAGATTCAGAGTTTTACTTGAGACTGCTGTTATATGTAAAGCAATGGAGGTCCTGAAAACTGTTATAGACACCCCTCCTCTAGGTTTGGGTCTTGGGTCTTGGTGATGTCTTTCAGAGACTTTTGAGCTTAGCTGTCTTGATAAACATAGTGGTTATACTGTTGAGAAGGACCCCAGAGTTGAGGAGGGAATGTGCCCTGAAGTCATGATTTAATTTAGGCATTTATTGGCTTCAATTTTTTTAATACATACTTTTAGTGTTATTTATTTATTTATTTATCTATTTTGAGAGAGGGGAGCACAAGCAAGAGAGGGTCAGAGAGAGAAGGAGACAGAGAATCCCAAGCAGGCTCTGCACTGTCAGTGCAGATGTGGGGCTCGAACTCACAAACTGAGAGATCATGACCTGAGCCGAAATCAAGATTTTGAGGCTTAACTGACTGAGCCACCCAGGCACCACAGACTTCAGTTTTATGAACACATATAGATGTCACACACACATATACTTTGGGATGTTAGACGCACTCACGTGTCATACACATTTAGGTGTCCACACACATTCATCTGAATGTCACACTCATTCAAAGAGTATATGTGTTCACTTGGTTTTTAGACACCCAGGTCCTACAGATGCTCATTTGGACATTATTCACACTCAGATGTAGTCTGCCCTCCCAGAGAAGTGGCCATATCCACTCACATGACACTCACCTGCACTCTGGGCTGCTGAGTTCTCATCCAGTTGTGCCCATCAGAGAGTACACATGCTCACTGAGCTATTGCTCTCCTCCACTCAAGGTATCACTCTCTTCCAAGTGTGGCAAACATTCACATGGTGTATTTTTTTTCCATCTGCATTGTTGACGATCCCCATGCTCAAGGAGATTCAGGAGAAGCCCTGCCATATTGTATCATGTTTCCTTGGGTTAGTCCCTCTATACCCTTTTATTTTAGTGAAATAGTCCTCTGCCTCTGTCTTTGTCCAAGTTATGTTTCTTAACCAAGTGTATTTAGATGGACGGCTTGATTAAAGGATGGTAGCGCTCACCATGCTCCATTTTCATAAACCATGTGCTATCTCACTATGCCATCTTTAGAAGATTGGTTTGGGTGACTGCTGAAGTCACCTTTAATTCACAAAAATTTCCTGGGGGCACTCTTTGGGCAATTGATCTTTTGTCTTAGGTCATGAGTCCAGAGAGCTCTGCAAGAAAGATCTTCTAAAAGAAAAGTATTTACAGAGAGATACAAACTGTGGACATTCAAAGAGATAATAAAATGCCATCCAGATCCACCAACGTTTAGGATAACTTTTATAAAAGGAGCCTACATATTTGGCCTACAGCTGGTGTTCAAGGCTCAGTCATCTCTCTTCACAGACTGGTACCTTCTTACTTCCTTCCAAGTTGAAGGGAATGGTACACAATCACTAGACAGGAGCTCAGAGTATTCACTGTTTATTTTGATTAGGGATTCTGTATCCAGTCATATTTAGTTTCATGCCTACTTTCAATTTTAACTCAATTTAATTTGGTTTACTTGAACAAGCATTCAGTGATGACTTTATGGGTATCAGGCAACCTAGTGGGCAATGTGGTGTTGGGATAAATGATGCAGAAATAACTAAACCACAACTCCCACTGTCCAAAAAGGTAACAGTCTAACCAGAGAAACAGTCCTGTGCTCATATTCTTACAATCCCAAGAAGATATCCATTAGTGAGTTATAGGGGAACTAAGGTGGGGGGAAACTCATTCAGAGTGAGAGGGTCTAGACAGACTTCATTGAGGAGATGAAAGATAGACTCAGCCTTTAGGGAAAGTCTTCCCCAGACAGAAGTGGATAGAAGACATTGCATGTGGAGGAAGCATGAACTGATGAAGTGAAATCCCAAGGATGTTTGTCTGGATCCACTGGAATGAGGGGTCCAAACTAAGAGTTTCCGAAAGACAGACTGGAAGCCAGGCACAAGTGTCCCCAGTGCCAGGATGAGGAGTTCAGATTATATCATTAGGATAACAGCTTATGAAAGAGTTTGAAGAGAGACTGTGTTTATATGTTTAGGAAGATCAATGAGTTGACTAGTTTATCAGGTAAGTTAGAGGTAAAGAGACCAGTTGAATCCGGGAAGAGGTAGGGAAGTGCCCAACCTAAGCATTATCAATGAAGGAAGAAAAAGAGGTGGGGTAGATGCAGATTGCTGATGTCAACTGGGCTTTTTGTTTATAGGGGCAGAGTGAGATCTAAGGAGGTAGGAATTGAAAATGAGCCCCAGACTCAATATCTGGTCACTTGATGGCCAATGCTACCCTTCACTAAGGAAAGAAAGGTAGAAGGAGGAAGAGGCAGGTTTGTAGGGGTTGGGACCAAGTTACATTTTGGATATATCCAGTGTGAGCTGGCCTTGGGACATCTAAATGGAGATCTATTTCTACACAGCAGTGGGTTTATAATTCTAAAACTCAGGAGGGAGGTTCAGTTGTAGACAGAAATGGTAATAAATAACAAGTGCATCCCTCCAGATCATTGCTCATCTGCTTCTCTTTCCTGTTCAGTGTTTATCAGCTGGTTGTCAAGGAGGAGCGACCTCAAAAATCACGGAGGGCAGCTGATATCATTGAGTGCTTTTCGGTGCCTGTGAGCTATAGGAATGCCTCCAGCCTTGATTCTCTACACTACTTTGCTGCTGAATTGAAGCCTGCCAACCTGCCTGTTACCCAGCCATTTACAGTGGGTGACAACAAGACATATAATGGATACTGGAACCCTCCTCTTTCCCCTCTGAAAAGCTACAGCATCTATTTCCAGGCACTCAGCAAAGCCAATGGAGTAAGTATGGCCACATGAAGGCCATTTCTTGCGTTTGTATTTTCCTATTCTCAAATGAGAAGTAGCATGGCTTTAGAGCAGAGGTTGCCAAACTAAGGCCTGTGGACCAAATCCAGCCCCATGACTGACACACACACACACACACACACACACACACACACACACGCACACTTTTTTTTTTTTAAGTACAGCAATGCCTTTTCATTTACTTGGTCTAAGGCTGCTTTTGATGCTACACCAATACAGTTGAGTAGTTTAGACAGAGACTTTATGCCACATAAAGCCTAAAATATTTATTATATGACCCTTTACAGAAAAAATTTGCAGACCTCAATATTAAAAGATAAAAAAGGTCTTTCAAATCACCTTTGGGAACATTGCATGCCCATCTAAGGATTAATTTCCTCATCCATAAAATACCTATCTGTTATTTATGAATGCATTAAGCATGTTGTAGTTAATCAGTGAATACTAAGTCTTTTATTATTAGCAATAGAAAATTTCCACATTAGAAAATATTCTCTTCTCCCAAAGACAAGGGAAACTTTTTTAGTGTCAGATATTTCTTTGGTCAAGATGGGATACCAGTCATAACATCACAAAATCACGGGGCTGAAAAGGATGGGAAAGGTCACCAAATATCTACCTCTCTCCCCCTACACATAAAACAATCAACATTACAACATCACAGTTAACTGGTATTAGTGCTTATTCTTGAATATCTCTAATGACCGAGAACCTACTTCTTTATCTGGTAATTTTACCGATCTTTGGGGTGTCCGTGGCTCTAAGAAAGCCTTCTATTGTACTGCCTGAAATATGTTTTTTTTTCATGTTTTTAATGTTTTTATTTATTTTTGAGACAGAGACAGAGCATGAGTGGGGGAGGGGCAGGGAGAGAGGGAGACAGAATCTGAAGCAGGCTCCAGGCTCTGAGCGGTCAGCACAGAGCCCAACACGGGGCTCGAACTCACAGACTGTGAGATCATGACATGAGCTGAAGTCGGACGCTTAACCGACTGAGCCACCTAGGTGCCCCAAAATATGTTTCTTATTATAGGTTCTACCCAATGCTCTTGGTCCATACCCTTAGGTCCCAAGAGAACCAATGCAATCACCTTCTTAGGTGGTATTCTTTCAGTTACATAAGATCTTTCCTACCATCCACTTCCCCTCTGTTCAGATACACCCATCTGGTCTTATTTTCTGCAAACTAAATATCTTTAGTTCCTCTTATGACACAAGTATTTCCCATTTTGCTTTTGTGCATATATCTCAGGTTGCCATATTTCACTCAACAAATATACAACAAACACTGACATAAGCTAAGCCCTATAGTTCATATTAAGGTTACATAGTATGCGCAACCCTCCCTCCCCTGCAAGACTTTTTCTTAACATAAGGGAGTCTGGTGTGTGCCATGTTCCATGGTATATCTGGAGAAGTGAGAAACTCACTGGAGAAAGGAAAGCTGAAACAAAAGCAAGATTTGGTGAAGTGTGTGCTGAATAGCCTCTGTAGGCTCTGGTGGCCGAGATAGAGAGTTTAGTCTGTCAGTGGCAGTCATTACCTTATGAGAAACCTGGATTGAGGAACTAATTAACATTTTAAATGTCCACATACCCATTTAAATTCCACACTGGTATTTCAGTTCTGCATTTATTACTTGCCCAAGCAACATTCCTCAGAGTCTAAAACTACAAAGAGAAGCTGCCAGACTGCCTTCCATCTGTCCATCTGGTATTTCCTCTGCATGAAACACTCTGATGTATTGAGGAAGAAGACATAAAGATGGGCAGAAAGCATCTGGGGGCCCATCTTGTCTCTGTTTCTCTGCATCCCAGACTGGCCAGTTTGTTGGTCGAACACAATTCTGAGAAGGTGTGGCTTTCTCTGCTCTTGGCGACATGTCAAGAGGTGCTGTTTGGGTTTCCATGCTGTGAAGAAGAGTAGCAGCTGTACTCAGTTCACTCTATATCACATTCCTACCATGACTCTAATAGAAACCCAGCTGGAGACCGAGTCTATAGAGACAAATGGACCCCAGGAGGAATTCCCCAACCCAAGTGTGGTTGGCCTTGAGTGGAACAAGCAGGTGAGGCAAGAGAACTGTGGGAGGTTTGGCTTTACAAACTTCACACAGTAAACTACTTCCTCAAGGAAGGAGGCTTGCCATTTGGAAAGAAGTCACCCCACTCTGAAGCTACCTCATCCAGGAAGTAGTTTCTACTTCTGCTTCCGGATGAACAAGGCCATTTAATTACTTATGCCTTCCATCCCACACCATGTGCGCTCCCATTTTGGAACTAAGATTTGCAGGAAAGGAATTGGATGGGTGCTTATGCCAGGTGTCTCGAGGGAAACATAGAGGGACAGAGGAACAGGAGGAAACAGAGAAAAAGGAGCAGAGGAAGAGCTATGGGAGCCGGATGCTCAGCATGTTGTATTTTTCTGACAAGGAAAAAACTACACACTATTTCAAATTACTGTATTTAGTATTAAGTTATACTGAAAAGAGTTAAGTTAAAGAGTCATAGGAGCAGAAAAGCCATTCTCAGTCTAACAAATCTCTGCCGGCCCCTCTCAGATTTCTCCATCTCATAAAGGGCAGCAGACAATGCAGTTAAGCCTGGAGGATTTTTGAGGAGAAAATGTTATAACCCACAAATTCTTTATCAGCCCAGTTGTTGTTCTTGTGTAAATACATCAGAAAGACATTCTCAGTATCCAGGGGCTCCCGCATGCTCTGCCTCTAATAAATCATTCAAAGAGCAATTGACCAAGCAATGAATCAAAATAAAGAAATCAAGAACAGAGAAATGTAGAATGAAAAGAGCAACACTGAACTTGGAAATTAACTAAACATAGTGTTAATGCTAAATAATTGCTATAAATATGTTACAAAAGAGAAGGTTAATATAAAAAAGTAATTAAAGAGAACATGTAAGGAATTAACAATTCTAATCAAGGTCTGTAATCTGCTGTTATGTCAACAGAAACTGAGAAAGAGTTGGAGGATTGATGAGTGTAAATAAAAATTTGCCAATTTCCCCAATTTAGACAGGATGGAACAAATAGCAACTACTTTATTTTTGATACTGAGAATTTTTGAAAAGTAAATTTTTTTAAACATAAAGGCAGATTTCCAATCTAACCTTTAAAAAACAGGAAACAACAATCTACAAAGAAAATGGGGAGAAGCAAAGGAAACTGTAAGTGATGAAACTGTAAGTGATGAAAATCAGCAACTATAAAGCAAGCCAGAAGACCAAAGTACCAGGTTTGATTCTTTTAAGTGGTTCTTTGTTCCCCTCTTTAAAGAGGAAAAAATATCTTGGATCAAGCTATTTCCATATTACTAGAAGATTAAAACCATACAAAGGATGAGGCCAAGTCACATTAAATTAAAACAAATTAAAGGAAAGCAAAAAATGGCCATTTGTTGCAGGATAGTCGTTGGCCAGATTGAATAACTTACTGTCAATCAATTTTATTGCTCCCAACCCTACCTGCAAGTTTCATCAGAATGGGGTAAGAAAATTTTAGGGTCCAGGTATATTTATTCTGGATATTAAATAGAGTTTTTTTTTCAGTTCACCAGACTGGATAAATATCCAGCCTGTACAATCAGACTACCTACGCACAAAACCCTAATAACTCTGATTTTAAGTAAGCTATTAAAAATAGTTACATGTGATTGATCAATTAATTAAGTAAACCTCTAGCAAGTGCATACCAAACGTCAAAAAAAGGCATTTCTTCACTCATTAAATGTTGACATAAGATCTGTGTTGAATATTAATGGGATGAGGATAAGGATATTCTGTAAATTCTACAGTAATCTACATAAATGTGGAAGTATTTTAATCCATCTCTGTAAACACAATGGGGAGCCCAAGTATGATGTACATCATGAGGCATGGTGCTCAGAGACCTTGCAGGTATTTTCCTGAAGTGTGGATTGTTGACAGGCACTTTTACTGGGAATTTTGATCAGATTAGTAATATCACATTTAGCCATTGATGCTTTCTTATGGAGAACAAAGGCAGTGTTGGCTGTTAGAGCACTGTCCTTGGTTCTGACTCCTCAGTGCCAGTCTTTCTTGTGAATCAAGCCATATTGTAACCATTTATTTTGGATATGGCTATATCATAGATCTATTATATCATTTTAGAACTGGGTAATTTTGCAGTGTCATCTAATGCAGACCAGCAGCCTACAAAGAAATCTCCAATAAGGTGTTCTTGGCAGGGCATTATAGAACCTCAGCTTGATCACTGCAATTCTCTGGAGGGAAAGAGTTGATTCCTTTGTGAGCAAGTAAAATTATTAGAACTTTCTTCCTTCTATAAAGCCAAATTTGGTCTTCTTAACTCTGTACTCTTGGGCACTTGTATTTATTTGAACAAATCAAATCTTTCTTCCCATGTCAGCCTCTTGGAGAAAATAAGACCGTACCAATTACCATCTTTGTTTGGTCACCCAGGCTATATCTTATTGATGTCTAACATGCAGTTACTTCTGTTTCTCACTTGGAATGATTTTCTCTATCTTCTTAATCCTATTTATTCTGTACTTTCATAGACATACTCCTTTTTTCCAATGCCCTCCTTCAAAACGATGCCTAGAACCTAGAATTGTACTTCAAAGATAGTTAGACCATGCCTGCTACATGTTCACTACCCCTCCTCGCCTTACCATTTTCTAAAACATTATTTCCCTAACATTCCAAGATATTTTTCTCACTTTGGGGCCGTTATGCAAGCTGTAATTCTACCTGACTGTCTCTTCTCTTCATTCTTTGCAGAACTAGTACCTTCTCATTTTTCAGGCCTCCTTTTCGATGTCCCATCCTCTGAGAACTTTGCATTTATATTTTCTAAGAGCTGTCCATGCCAGTACTCACTTACATGTTAACCTGTTCTTTTTTTTTTTTATAACACTGAGCACACTTTTAATTGCACTTATTTTTGCGTAGTGCATGCCTTCATCCTTAAACTGAGAGCTACCGGAGGTAGCAGCTCTGTTTTGTTTGCCTCTGTATTCTCCATACTAAATACAATATTTAACACATAGTAGATACTTGATGATTGTTGCATGAGTGAATGAATGAGAGTATGAACTGTTTTGAACTGTTTCTTGTTTGTGAGTCTGTTTTCTTGCTTATGAAATCGAAATGGTAATATAAAACTCACACAGTCATTTTGAAGATTAAATGAGAAAAGATCTTGAATTCTGAAAGCTACCAAGTAAGTGTCAGTGCAGTCTGAATTTCCATTCTGTGTGGCATGAGAGATGTGGTTCTGAGCTATTTTCACCATAGACAGATGAGCCCCTGGAGGACCTTCCTTCCATCATAGCAGTAAGACTTTTCCCCAGCTGTCTCATTTCCCAAGCTCCAGGCTCCTGGGCAGCCTTGATTTCCTCCAAATCTTCCAAATGGTACCCAGAGTAACTGTCTCAGTTGTAAACAGCAGGTGGGTGCAGTTTTGCATTGTTTTCTCCCCCACTCCTCCCAGAATGAGGTCTGCTGAATCTACTGTTCTCTGCATCCCCACCACCATTAGCCATAATTGTGAAGTTGAAAGGACCATAATTAACGGTTGGATGCAAAACAAGTGTGGCAAATTCATGCAAATATCCACCAGAAGCCACCTTTTCTTGGGCAGGGTTGTTGTGCATGTTATATTTATGCAGAGAGAAAACTCTTTCCTTGCCATATCTTTTTCATCATGTAGGAGCACATTTAACCTGGATGATGCCTCTGCCAAATGGTGATCTAAATAAGAGAATTGGGAAGTAGAGGGTGATTGTTCTCATTCTCTCGCTTTCTCTTCCAGCTCCTGAACTCAATTGCCTCTTGAGAGCAGTTGGAAGCCAGATGCTATTTTGAAGGGGTCCTCATGTTTGCAGTGTAATCACATTATAATAGTGAGGATTATCTAGGTAGAGTGTGGTTATGGAGAGTTCTGCGTCTCTGAATGTACTGGAAGGAGCTATATTTAGTTGTGTCCAAAAACTGTTAAAAGAATGTTTGTACATGGATTGGTTTTCTGAGGCATGGAAAGAACTGAGAGGTTGTCAGTCATCAGACAGACTTGGCTTTGAATTTGGGCTATTTCCAATGATGTGAACTTGTGCTGTTACTTAACATCTCAAGATGAATGACCTACCTCCCCCACCCCCTGCCCAAGTTCTTTTCCTTTTTGCTGCTTTCCTGCAGCTCCTCTCCTGAGGCAGGGGAAGGTTGGAGCGTCCTTATCTAACCTCAGGAACTATGTCTATGTGGCAGCTGTTGACTGTCTTGACTCACCCATCACTTAATTGCTTCATAACTTCACTTCAGGCTTTATTTTTATTAGTTTAATGTTTCACACATGGTCCAAGTCTGACCTCTGTTCTTGTTAAATCTTGTGACATAATTGATTTTGTCTTTGGGGAGTGATCTTGCCCCTCCCAACCCCGTTTCCTGATTCTATTTCTCCTTTAGTGACTTCTCACTTGTCTCCTTTAGTGACTTCTCACTTGTCTCCTTTAGTGACTTCTCACTTGTCACGTGAGGAAAGCTCAGGTGGACCATGGAATGAGAAGATAGGGGAGGCCCAAGCTCAGATGGGTTAGGGTTAAGATCATACAGGGCTATCTCATGACTTGGGTTTTAGATATTCCAATCAGGGAATTTATAAGAAAACCCCTGTATTGGTTAGGACAAACTAATTTATGCTATAGTAGCAAACAACCATGAAATCTCCATGTATTATCAGAAAAAGAAATATTGTTCATTCCTTCTGCATGTCCAGAATGGGTCGGCAGAAGGACTCTGTTCATCATAGTCACTCAGGGGGCTGAGGCTAAGGGAAAGTCCATTTTGACATATGCTTACACAATCACCAAGACAGAGAAAGAGAAAGGTGGCAAAAGGGCGCTCATTCTAAAAAGTTTCCACACAAAATGATACCCACCACTTGGACATTTCATTGGCCAAGGCTATTTATGCGGCCATGCTTAACTTCAAAAACAATGAGGCAGCTGATTCCAGCCAAGTGCCAAGAATGTGAACTTAAGGTATTTGAGAACATCCTTAATGACCACCACACTTCCTTATTATTGCCCATAATGAAACTTTTCCATAAAATTCCCATGATACACTCAATCTTGAAGCACCTGTCCATTTCCTATTACAGATCCTGAGAACTTTCTATTATTGTGCTCCTACTGCATCCCAGACACTAAGAAGATGCTATCACCTGTGCTACTTCCCAATTGGTCTCACAAAGCGACTCCATTTAAATCAGTGAATGAATAGACTGCCAGGAGCATCCAACAATCTCATAGAATCTCAGTTACTTCATACTGAAGAAGGGATTTTAGTAACAGCTTTCTCATTTTATCTACATCAATACATGGTAAAGAAATGTCTAATACTCCCTGTTGACACTATTCCACTTTGAAAAGCAGTGGTTCTTCCAAGTCTACCATGAAGTATGGTTGAGAGGCCTCAGAAAACTTTAGATCTCTCCCACCCATCAATTGCTGCCAAAGTATCAGAAAACTGTGAACTGAAGACCTCCACGTATTATTTTACTGACTTGTTACCATAGTCCTATGTTAGGAACTTGTCTCTGGATTGTATCAGCTCTGCTGCAGCTGAGTGAAAGTAGAGAGGGAGACTGAAATGGACATTTGGAAGCCAGGGTTATCACCAAAACCTTTCTATAACCACTTTGGAAAGCTTAGGCCTGGTCAGTGCCCCTCCAAGTCCTGCTTTGTCACCGGAGCCTGCTTTGCCTGCCGCATCAACCTGCCCAGTCCTCCTTCCCAATCCTCAGATCCTGGGGATCACCAAGCCTCCTGAGCTTACCTACCTCTAAGCTCCATTCTACCATGTGAGCCTTAGCACCTGCTATTAAAAGTTCTGAACTTCTATTGAAGCCCTGTTGGGGCTCAAACTTCTCTTACTAAGTGAGAGAGAAATTCCCTGAGTGTCACCTTGTACAAATACCAAAATGAGCTCTCCCAGGTTGCTAATTTATTTTTTCACTCACTGCTAGTTCCTACAGATTTTATTATCATGGTATGAGACCTGAGGGACCAAGAACATTTTCCTTTCAACACAAAGATACTTTAGACTCATTTGGAAAAGGAAATGGAGGTTACCCAAATGTTGATAGCTGATAATCTTGTCAGTCTGGGTGTTGAGGCTCCAGCCCCCAGCCCTCAAAAGGCTCATGGAAATAACAACCTAAGTTTCCATATAGCAGGGGTTTCTGCTTCCATCAGGCCCCTTGCAAACCAAGGGTCCTTATGAAGTTTGGCACAATTGGCATCCAAATGGTGAAAAAGTTGGGATACCACTGAATTTGGAAACTGGATCTATGACTTTAAAAACTGGCTCTGCTATTTTTCAGCTTCATGAAATGAATACCTGCCTACTAAACTTCAGTTTCCCTATCTGTCAAGTAGGGACAAGATATGCCCTCCCAAGCTCCCCGGAGTCTTTGTAAGGAATAAATAATAGATTGTGATAACTTTATTCATATTCCTAAGCACCTTTTGAATGAAGATATCACATATACGTGTATGTGTTTGTGCATGCACACGTGTGCAAATTCAGCATATGTGTATACATGCATAATACACATAAATATTTTAGCATGTGTATATAATTATGTGTGTATATACGTGAATACGTATGCATACTGACTTAATATAAATTTTAAATTAGCTCAAGAATCTTAGCAGAAGAAACGCTGTCATTACACTAGAGGCCTAACATAGGTGGTTAATGAAATAGAACATTAGCTGTACCTCCTGAGCTTCCTGGAAGCAAAGGCAAAAAGGAATGTATGGCAGATTTGCAAAGCTTCTCTTCATGGAAAGAAGCATACATACTTTCCATGGGAGACTCTAGAAGGGAGATTTATCATGTATATTCTTACATAAGGGGCCCTGAGGAGATACTGGCCAATATCATACTATCTCTACTCCAATACCATACTATCTCTGCTTCCCAATCAACATTGTGATACAATATTAAATTGAAATTTAATGGAGTCATTTACACTCAGTGATTTTGTTTCTTGTGCTGTATAATAGCATTAATGCCATCAATTCCATTAAATAAATTAATGGATCTCAAAGATTTTTTTCCCTAGGCATTGTTGATGAACATACCTGGTACAGAGTCTGTTGCATAGGTTGGCACTGACCACCCATGTGACCTTAGGAAAGTGATTTAGACTCTATGAATCAAGTTCTCATTTGGAAAATTTTTATGCCCATAGTATCAACTTTATCAAAATGTAAATATTAAATAAGAAGATGCATTAAAAATGCTTATCATGGTGCTTGGCTTGCAATAAACACTGAGTTAGTGTCAGCTATCATTATTAGAATGTCACAGGTGATATATATGAGGCAGAGTATACAGGTGTACTAAGGAAAGGACACGAAAAATCAGTCGGTGCACAGACTTTTGAAACCCATCAATCAAATTTGAATAGACTGGGAATAGGGTTCAGGAGGAGGTAATTAAGGGAGGAGAAACAAAATCAGCGAAGTCCAAAGTATGCAAAGACACCAGTTGGCACACTGGATACATCGAGGAGACAGGAAGAGTGAGATTTCAAAGGGAGGTTAGAAATGTACTTACAGAGAAACAAGTGGGCAGTTCTGCAAGCCCTTCCTGGAAACTGAATGTTGGTCTCGTTCCAACCTTTGCATCATGGCCCCCAGATTTGCCCATTAACTCAATTTATTGGGCTGCAGAGTTGATGAGATTCACAGAAACCAAACCTACATGAGACTGGTGGAGATAGTAAGCAATGACTTCTTAAAAACTGAATTGTTCATTCCTCCCCTCCAAAAAGATCCCTGGGTCTTTCCTATCTTAGAAGTCTGGGTTGCCCAAGACATCTCACTTGCTGTATCCAGTTGCTCACCAAATCCTAATGGTTCGACAGTCAAATTTTCTTCAATCCACATATTCTTCTCATTTCCAATGTCACCATCCTCATCCTAAATATCATCATCTTGTGCCTGGGAAACCTCAACAGCCTCCTAACTGGTCTTCCCACATCCGCTCTTCCTTGCCTCAAGCAAGTGTAAATTGCACAATTACACAGCAAGTGTAAATTCATACTGTATGTATCTTCATTTAGCAGATGAGCAAGCCAAGACTGAGGATGTGCCGAAGCACATTCCAGGAGCAAGAGACCGAGCTGGGTTTGAACATGAACATGTAAAAATGCCATTAGGCAGCCTTATACATTTAGTGCCTTGATGCTGATTCATTACCCCACAAAGTGGAATCTGACTAGACTGAAATCAGCAGGGTCTCTAAAAGACCTCAGATCCCCCACACATCACATTTATCTCTTTCTCTGCCCAGATATGGCCAGCCTCAATCCCCTGCTTAATCTTGAAACACCTGCTGGCCCTGCCGTTAACATCAACAAATAATGAGGAGCTGTACTAATAACAATTATCATAATAAATTGGCCCTTGATTACATCTGTCACCTGAGAATTTCAAAGACTTTACAAACATCAATTAGTAATTACAGCTCAAAGGATCTCTCACAGAGAGCCGTGATCATTAAGGTCAGATAAGAGCTATGCAGGGAGGCATGAAGGACGGTTCTAGCTTCCGTTGGTTTAGACCTGGGAGTTCCCAGTCCCTTGTGGAAGGTCTAACGCTCTCTCTATGAGGCCCAGGAACCACACTTTGGACATCCCAATTAGAGTATAATTCTAGTGTTGAGGAATGGGAAGCATGAAATGTAGTTTTAGAAGGGAGTGTATAGATTATACGGTGCCCTTCTTACAACAGAAAAAGAAACTGTTGTCCAGAGTGGGGAAGTGATTTGCCCAAGGTCAGAGCCATGACTTGAACCCAGTCTCCCCCATTTATCTGCATTTGTTTATTCTGCAAAACTGTGTCATCATTGGCCATTCTCTCCTCTGTAAGGAGATGCTGCTGCTGCTGCTGATGGTGGTGGTGGTGGCAGCAAAAATCCAACAGTCATTTATTAAGGGCTTGCTCTGATCTGGTGGGGAGATACACAGGTAAACAGGTAAATAAGGTACAGTTCCTGCCCTGGAGAACGCACAGTACAGTGGGAAAGACAGTCATGAAAACAAATGTGTATAATAAACCGTATCAGGGGTCTCATTGGTGGAGTACCCACTGTACCCCTGGAAGCCTGGAGATGGAGGGGATGAGAAGGTACTTAGGAAAAGTTTCATAGAAAAAAATGACAATTCATCTGAATTTTGAAGGTAAGTGGGTATTTCTCATGCAGACAATAGGTCAGAGGACTGAGCGTGTCCTATAAAGGAAGCATCTGAGCAGAGGCCCAAATTGTATCATTCCATGATTTGGGAAGATTTGATAGGATTGATTCTGAGATATAGATAGAAGGCCAGAGAGAGAAAGACAGGAAGCAGATAATGAGGGGTGGGAGGACTTAGCAGGCTATAGTTAAAAGCTTAGAATTTATTCTCTTTTAGACAGGGAACATGATTTTGTCAATAATCCCAGTATCAATTCATTATAATAATAAAGCCATGCACGTCTACTTCTTTGCATCTCTCAGGCACATGTGCGTTCAAAATTTTATTTAACCCAGTGAGATGTGCATTGGGTATTGCTACCATTCCATAGATGAGGACAGTGTGATTCAGAAAGATTAAGGAATTTGCCCAAGGGATTTGCCCAAGGGATTTACCCAAGTTCACTCAACCAATGAAAAACAAAACTAGAATTTGAATGTCTAACATCCCCCATTTTTTATGGCATGATCAGTATGTGCCAGGTACTGTGCCATCAGTGAAAAGAATGAGCAAGTCTCTTGCCTTCATGGTCTTTCTTTATATCTGGTGGGAAGCATGGAAAGTTCATAAAAATTACAATTTCATGTAAGGATGGGTGAGAATAGAAAAGAATGATCTATGAAAGAGGGTGACTGGAGAGTGTGGCAATTGAGTGGAACCATCAGGGAAGGCATCTTGAGGAAGTGACAGATACAGAACTCAAATGATCAGGACATGAAGATTATGAGATTCCAGGCAGAGGGAACAGCAAATGTAAAGGCCCTGAGGACAAAATGAATTGAGTAGGTTCAGGGATTGTAAACAAAAGCAATCTGCCTAGAGGGAGAAAGTAGTAAAAAGAAGAAATGGCAATGTTGGTTTATGCAGGGAAGTAACAATCAAGGGGAAGAGCTGGGGTTTTACCCTTAGTCTACCAGGAATCCATTGGAGAGTTTAAATAGGGATTAGTGGGATCTGTCCTAGGCAGTTAAAAGATTACAGAGAGGCATGAATTATCAGGGTCAAGAAAGGCTGTAGGTAGAGTGGACAGAAAGCTATTGCAGCCATTTAGGAAAGAGATAATGGCTGTAGAGAAAGGTGGTAATAGCTGAGACAAAGAGAACACAATATATTCAGGATGTGGCAAAAAAATATTCTCTCCCTTTAAGAAATTTGTTAATATGGAAAATTTCAAACTTGTACAAAAATAAAGAGTATCATAGACTCATTTCTGTATGCCCTTATTTCAACAATGATCAACCCATTGCCAGTCTTCTTTGATCTACCCCAATTCACTCCCTCTACTCTGGCAAATATTTTTGACTCCTTGTTTCAAAGTCATTTCAAACTTACAGAAAAGTGTCAAGAATAACATAAAGAGCTTTCATAGACCACCCTAGCTCCCTAATTGCTTACAGATTACCATATTTGCTTTACCATTCCGTTCTCTCTCTCTGTCTCCCCAACACTGTCTATCAATCTGTCAGTCAGTGATCTGTCATCCCTTTACACCTAAATGCTTCAACATGCATTTCCAATACAGTACAATACAATTACCAGGAAATTAATGTTGATGTAATACCATTAGTCCCAGCTTTGCCACTTGACTCAGTTATGTCCTTTATGTCAGATTTTTTTTGTTTTTGTTTTTTTAATCTGGCCCAGGATCACTTGTTACATTTAGTTGTCATGTCTCTTTAGATTCGTTATATCTCAGCCTTTCCTTGGCTCTCTTGACCTTGAGTCTTGAAAATTATGACAGGCCAGTTATTTTGCGGAATGTCCCCGTGTTGGGTTTGCTCGGGATTAGATTAAAGTTATGCCTTTTTTGGCAGGAATACTACAAAAGTGATATTGAATTCTTCCCAGTGCATCATATCAGGAGGCACTTTATATCCATGTGTGCCATTATAGGTAATGTTAAAGTTGATCCTTAAAGTGTTCTCCACCAAGGTTTTCCTCACTGTAAAGTTACTGTTTCTTTTTAATGCATACATATTTTGTGAGGATTTATTTCTAGACTAGGTAAACATCCTGTTCTTCATCAAACTTTCTTCCCTTAGTTTTAGCATTTGTTGATGATTCTTGTCTGAATCAATTCTTGATAAGATGTTTGCCAAAGGATGTTTTTTCTCATTCCATGATAATTTATGTATTGGTTAACATCTATTGTGAGGATGGACTCTCCTTTCTCCCTTGTTTTTAATGTATTATTTATTTCTATTAGTGAAAACTCATAGATTCTGATTGTACTGAGTCCATGATAACCTATTGCCATTATTATTTATTTTTATGCTCAGATTGTCCCAGTCTTAGTGGGAGCCCCTTCTAGTCAGTTCCTATATCCCTTTTTTTTTTTAAGATATATTTTGCTGACTTATAGCCAGGTGAAAACTATACATGTATCTTCTGATTTTTGTTTTTAGGTACAGATGCATTTGCCAAAGTAGGATGGAACGAGTATATCTCATTTAACAGGTCATTAGTTTGATCTATTGATTTAAGCATTTAAGTAAGCAGTTTGTGGCTCTCATTTGTCTCTCTGTCCAGATCGTGCAAATATAAGAAGTATACCTTCAGAGAAGTACCTTTGTCCTTGTGGTATGTCCCCATAAGTTCTTGGAAACTTTTTTTTTATTTTTCTGGTACGATTTATTGTGCTTTTTGTGCACCAACTCCAATTCCTTTTAATAGAGAATGGTACTTAGAAACCAAGATCTGAGAGCTGCTGAGTATTGTTGCTGATGGGTATTATTGCTTCTGGCTCTCACAGTGAAAACAAATACAAGATATACATGTACCTATATACTTTCCTATATCTATCTGCCTCTCTGACTGCCTACCCAGTTAATAATAATCTCTGTATTAAAAACCAAGAGTTTATAATTATAGCCCTAATTCCAATCCGACATCACAGGATTCATTTCAGTCTTCACCCCTCTCATATTTCAGCTCACTTCTCTGGCAGTGAGAAATTTTAATTATTCTCAACATATTTCCTTATTCACTCAACCCTAGAATACCTAAAAATTATTTTCAGAATTACTAACCTATATCACTTTGTAAAACAAACCAATTAACTAGGATTCAACATAGACTTATAGATGGGCTGTACAAAATATTGTGTTCAGAGTTAGTTGGTTCTTTTTTCTTTCTCTAAGGTACGGTTGTTTATTGGGAATGTAGTTAGGTTTATTTGGTTATCTTTGTTACTAATTTTGGGTTCATTTTACCCATTTATTTTTTGAGACGGGGGGAGGAGCAGAGGGAGAGAGAGAATCTTGGGCAGGTTCCACGCCCAGTGCGGGGCTTGATCTCACAAGGGTGAGATCATGACCTGAGCTGAAATCAAGAGTTGGCCACTTAACCGACTGAGCCACCCAGGTACCTGCCCCCCTTTCCCCATTCTTACTGCTTTTTTTTTTTTTTGGATATGTAAAACATTGCAACATGGTTCCAAAAGTGTAAGCTATACAAAAGAAGTGTATGCAGAAAGGTACATACCATTTCTTTCCCCCCCATTCCCACTATCCCCTGTGGGAAATCAGTGTCATTGGTTTCTTGTAAATTATTGGAAAAAATTAAGAAGTTCACATATATTTTATTTCCTCTTATAAAAAAGGTGACATACCATGGAGACCTGAAAATCACTTTATATTATTTCATAGAGATCGTTCTTTTTTATAGCTTCATAGTATTTCATGATGTAGCTATATTAGTCTACTCAATTATTCTCCTATACGTACATATAGATTTTTCCCAGTATTTTTCAATTGCAAACACTACTGTAATAAAGGAATGTATGAATATATATTTCTGTATTTTGGGAGGTGTCTTCAAAGTTATACATAAGAAATTTTATCTTGGCTATTAAATAATGCTGCAACAAATGTAGGGGTGCATGTATCTTTTTGATTGAAACAACCTAAGTATTCATCAGTGGGTGAGTGGATAAAGAAGACGTGTCATGTATGTACATATATATGTTTATATGATGTGTATATACACATGCACAGTGGAACACTACTCAGCCATTAAAAAAAAAGAGAGAATGAAATCTTGCCATTTGTGACAGCATGGCTAGCCAGACTTTGAGGATATGATTATGCTAAGGCAAATAAGTCAGAGAAAGACAAATACTTCATGACTTTATTTATATGTGGAATCTAAAAAACAAAGCAAACAAATATAACAAGACTCATACTCATAAATACAGAGAACAAATTGTTGGTTACTGGAAGGGAGGGGCTTGGGGGAGAGCAAAATGATTGAAGGGGAACAAGAATGCCAACTTTAATAAAATAAATTGGTCAGGGGCAATGTATGCCATAGGGAATATAGTCAATAATATTGTATCAACTTTGTATGGTGACAGATGGTAACTAGACTTGTTGTGGTGATCATTTCACAATGTATAAAAATGTTGAGTCACTGTGTTGTCTACATGAAACTTATATAATATTGTATTTCAATTATACCTCAATTTTAAAAGAAGAAGTTTTATCTCAATATGTTTTTAATCTCCTTTCTCTTATTATAAGTGAAGTCATATATTTTAAAATATATGTTCATATATTTAGGAGACATTTTAATTTAATTTTTTAATTACTGCTTTATATATGTATATTTTTAAGTAAACTTTGTCCCTGTTGTGGAGCTCAGACTCATGATCCCGAGATCAAGAATTGCCTGTTCTACCGACAGAGCCAGCCGCTTTTCCTTATGTCTTTTGCCTGATTTTCTATCAGGCTTTTTACCTTTTCCCCTCAATTTCTAAGGTCTATTTATATATAAGGAAGGGATATTAGCTCTTCTCTTTTTAAGTTTTTTAATGTTTATTTTTTAGAGAGAGACAAACAAGAGTGTGAGCGGGAGAATGGCAGAGAGGGAGACACAGAATCCAAAGCAGGCTCCAGGCTCTGAGATGTCAGCACAGAGCCCTGACAGAGGGCTCGAACTCACGAACTGTGAGATACGACCTGAGCCGAAGTTGGATGCTTAACTGACTGAGCCACCCAGGCAGACCCTCTTTTCTTTTTACTTTAAAGTGTTTTTTTTTAATTTATTTATTTTGAGAGACAGAGAAAGCACAAGTTGGGGAGGAACAGAGAGAGGGAGAGAGAAAGAATCCCAAGCAGGCTCTGCACTGTCATTGCAGGTCTTGATGGAGGGCTCAAACTCATGAACCCTGAGATCATACCCCAAGCCAAAAATCAAGAGTTGGGCGCTCAACTGATTGAGCCACCCAGGCACCCCAAAGGATATTAACTCTTTCTCTGTGTTATATGTTACAATTTTTCCCAGTTTGTTGTCTTTTGACTCTGCTTATCAGTGTTTTTGCCACACCAAAAAAAAAAAAAAAAAGGTAGTGAAATGCATCAATTTTTTTTATTGCATCTACACTTTGAGTCAGAGTGAAAAATCTTACACCAAGTTTATAAAGGAATTCACACATGTTTGCTTCTACTGCTTGTATAGTTTCATTTCTTTACATTTAAATTTCTGATGTTTGGTGTTTATTTTTGTGTATGGTGTGAAGTATGGATTTAATTTTGTCTTTTTTCCCCAAATGTCTGTTTGGTTGTCCTAGCAACATTTATTTATAAGTCCATCTTTGCCCCAGTAATTTGAGATGCCCCTTTTCTCATATTTTAGATTTTCATATGTTCTTGGGTCTTTCTCTGGATTTTGCATTCTGTTCCCCTGGCCCATTGGCCTATTTATGCACTAATACCGCACTGGTAAAATTACAGAGATTTTATGTTTTTAATATGTGTTAGGGCAAGTTGTCCTGCCTGGACTTTCTCTTTCAGTGATTTCCTACTTTTTGCATGTTCATTTTTTCATGCAAGTCTTAGTACCACTTGTCCAGCTCCATAAAAATCCTATTAGTAATTTTACTGCTATTACCACTCATTTATACATTAATTGGGGTGAACTGACATCTTTAAGATGTTATATTGTCCTAGCTGAGAACAGAGCATAACTTTTTTTTGTTCCAGTCTGCCATTATGTTTTTCAGGGGTGTTGTAAAATTTTCTTTATAACGGTTTTGCACTTGGTAAGTTTATTACCAAGTATTTAAACTTAGTTGTCATTGTAAATGGGATTTGCTGGCATCATATCCTCTATCAGTTGTATGTATGGATACTGTTCACTTTATATGTTAATTTTATATCCTGCTAATTTTTATCATTAATTCTCTAAGGATTTCTAGATATACCATGATGTCATTTGCAAACAGAAATATTTTAAAGTTTATTTTCCAATTTATATGCCTCTATTTGATTTCTTTTATACAAGTTGCACTGGCTGCTACTTCCAGTATTTTCTAAAGGGGTAGTGGAGACAGAGAATGTTCTACTCTTGATCTTGATGTTAGTGGGAATGCCTTTACTAAATCCCCATTAAGTAGGATGCTGATTTTAGGACTAAAATATATTTTTTCATTATATTATGAAAGTATTCATCAATTCCTATTTTCTTGAGTGGCTTTTTAAATTAGAAATAAGTACTGAATTGCATCAAATGCTTTTTTTATGTTAGATATAATGATAGGATTTTCTTCTTTGATCTCTTAATACAGTGTGTGTGTATGTATCATATGAATGGATTTTTTCACATCGAACCAACCTTCCACTTCTAGAATACATTCCTCTTGGTCATAGCATTTAACTTTTCCCAATGCAAGTGTTGAATTCTGTTTACTAAATGTTAAGAGTTTTACACATTCGAACATAAAATTGATCTATAATTTCCCTTTTTTTTTTTTTTGGTATTATCTTTACTAAGTTTGTGTGTCAGTGTTAGGCTGGTTTCATAACGAAATGAGCAAGCCTTCCTTCATTTTCCATGTTGTAGAACAATATATGTTAGTGCTATCATGTCTTCAACAGTCTGGTTGCAGTTTCCCTGTGAAAACATCTGGGCACCGTTTGCATAGTCCTTGATATCTTTCTGTTTCTTCTGTGGAATGTGCTGTAAGTTTTTATTTCTATTAGGACCCATTTTTCCTAGGCATTTATCAATTTCATTTAGCTTTTCAGAATTTATTTCCAGACATCTAAGGAGCAGTCTCATTTTTACAGATTTCTTCTTTTTCAATAGTTATTTCCCCTTGTCATTTCTTATTTGTATAATGGTGCTTCCTCTCTTTTTACCTTTTTTATTCCTTACTATTTTTCTCTTCAATAGTTTCTGCTTTTGCATTTACCATTCCCCCTTGTATGCTTTTTGGCCCATTTTTTGTTCCTTTTCTAGATTTTTGTGCTAGAAATTTGATTTTTTTTCATTCTTTCACTTTATCACTGCTCTGTTTTTCATAGATTCTGATCTGTAGAATCTTCATTATATTTTAACTCCACATTCGCCCAGGAGTAAGTCAAAAGAAATTATTTTGGAACTTTCCAGGAGGAAGGACCTGTTTGGTTTTTTAATATTCTTAATAATTTCTAATTTTATTACACTGTAATCATAGAATATTGATAATAATTCTACTTTATGGAACATAGTGATGCTTTCTTAATTAGCTAATGCATGCTCAGTTTTTGTAAATGTTTCATAAGCTCATAAGGGGAAGGTTTCTGTCTGTTAACAGGCTGTAGGGTTTGATGTACATCCACTGGAGCTGCCTAATTATCTTAGCTTTTCTAGGTCTGTGCCTGTCTCTTCCCACTTGATCTGACTTATTCTGACAATAGTCTATTATTCTTGCATCTCTTCTAGTTTCTACTTCATAAAGGTGATTATTGTGGGTTTGGTGCATAGATATTCATACCTGTTACATTTCCCATTAATTGTAGGTTTAAAAAGTGTCCTTTGTTGTGTTTAATGCTTTTTGAATTGTATTCTGGTGTGTCTGATATCAGGATTGCTATTTCTGCTGGGTTTTTTTTTTATGTATAATTTTCCCCATTCCTTTATTGTTGCCTTTCTGAATCACTTTGTTTTAGGTGTGACCTTTATACATAGCAGATAGTTGGGTCTTGCTTTATGAGGCAATTTGAAGTCTTTTTCATTTAATTATGTGAGTTAAACCCATTCACAAGTGGTGACATGACTGACATGTTTGGTCTCAACTCTAGCACCCATTCTTTATATCCTAATTTAATATGTGTTTTCCTTATTTGTGCTAAAATATCTTCTGATATTTAGAAAGGTTTGTACGTTTGTTCTGGTACTTACCTTTGTAACTCTTTAATCCTCTTTTCATATCTAACCTTTTCTTGTCTGGTTGGTCAGCATTTTTCCCCAGAATTATTAAAGTATAATTAACAAGTAATAATTGTATATATTTAAGCTGTAATGTGATGTTTTGATGCACATGTACATTATGAAATGATTACCATAATCAGGCTGATTACCGTACCTATCACCTCACATTGTGTGTGGTGAGAACACTTAAGACCTACTCTCTTAGCAAGTTTCAAGTATAACATAGAGTGTTTTAGGGGCACCTGGGTGGCTCAGTCAGCGAGTGTGCGACTTTGGCTCAGCTCATGATCTCACAGTCTGTGAGTTTGAACCCCGCATCAGGCTCTGTGCTGACAGCTCAGAACCTGGAGCCTGCTTCAGACTCTGTGTCTCCCTCTCTCTCTGCCCCTCCCCCCTCGCTCTCTCTCTCAAAAAATAAATAAACATTAAAAAAAGGATAATATTTTACAGATCTGCAGAATTTATGAATCCTGCATAACTCTTGGACCAGTATCTTCCCATTTCCCCTGCTCTTAGCTCCTTAAAACCACCCGTTCCCCTCTCTGCTTTTATGATTTCAACTTTTTTAGATTCCACTTTGTGAGATCACACATATTTGTTTTTCTTTGTCTGGTTTATTTCATTTTGCATAATGACCTCCAGGTTCATCCATGTTGTTGCAAATAGCAGGATGTCTTTCTTTCTTAAGGCTCCGCAGTAGTTCATAGTTCTGTATATACACCACATTTTTCTTTTCCCTGCTCCAAACATCCCTCAGACTATTTAGCCATGCTGATCCCCTCAGTGTTCTAGTTGGGGCAACAAAGAAACGGGCCTCTTGGGCAGCATCTTGCCTGTCTGGGGAAGCCAGGCATTCACTATGCTCTCACATTCCCGCAGGAGAGAAATCGTGGGCTGAGGGGGTCTCTCTGGGCACTGGGCTGTGCCACTTTGGGGGACATGTGACACAAGTAAAATAAAATTGCTCTTCTTACCCTCTTGGATGCATTTGTTATCAGACTTTTTGCTCCAGTGGGGTACTGCAACCTCTCTGCTGGACTTCTGAGCTCTCATAAAGGTGCTCTCCTCCGTGGCTGGGAGGAGAAAATTACATTTCTGTGGGAGGATGAGTGCTGGAAATTCTTATTCTGCCATCTTGCAGACATCACTGGCTTGTCAATTTTTGATGGTATCCATCGACTTTTACCTAGTGCCTGTGAACAACCAATGAATTTGTCCTACTCTCCTTTTCCCCTGTTTATTCTCTTTCTCACTGTTTCTTGCATTACTCCTGCATTGTCAGAAAATATAACATTTCTGTGTTCTCTCAGTTATGTCCCTGCCTTGTTTTAGTCTTATATTTACAATAAATATATTAAATGCTTACCGTTAGTCTTTTTGCTGAAATTTTCTCGGTCCACTCTTTGTTGAATGAAATTTATCCTCTGATACATTCCTCAAGAAAGAGTCACAGGCGTGGTATTCATTGAGCTGTTGAATGTTGAAAGCTACTTTCCTATAGCTTTGATATTCAAAAGACACCTGGCTAACTGTAAAACTCTTGGTTCATAATTTCATTCTTTGAGTTTCTTGAAAATGCTGCCCCTTATTTCATGGACTCTGATGTTGCTTTGGAGATATCTCATGACATCTCTTGCCCTTGTGATTTCTTTGCCTGGAGTCTTTGAGAACTTTTTTTTTTTTTAGGTTGAATTGTTTTATTAGAATCTTGGAATCAATCTTTTGAGTCTTTGGGTCCTTTAAATATATAGGCTCAGGGTGTCTTTTAATTCCAGAATTTTCCTTTGATTATTGTTCTAAATCTCTCCCTATCCAATCGTTCCATCTGTCTTCTCAGGAATTTCAAGTATACATATATTGGAACTTCTTTGTCTTCCCTCTCAGTCACCTTTCACTGACCCTTGCTATTTTATTCTTTATTTTATTTTCTTTTTCTTGGTTGTTTTTTCCTTTCTTCAGTGCCACTTATTAAAATTTTTCTTTGGACACCTTGTTATTTATTTATTTATTTATTTTTTCCAACGTTTATTTATTTTTGGGACAGAGAGAGACAGAGCATGAACGGGGGAGGGGCAGAGAGAGAGGGAGACACAGAATCGGAAACAGGCTCCAGGCTCTGAGCCATCAGCCCAGAGCCTGACGCAGGGCTCGAACTCACGGACCGCGAGATCGTGACTTGGCTGAAGTCGGACGCTTAACCGACTGCGCCACCCAGGCGCCCCCACCTTGTTATTTAAACATCATTTCTGAAGTGCTTTTGCCTTTCTTCTTATTTTCCTAAGTTCACTCAACTCTTTTTTTTTTTCTGTTGATTTTTTATACATATCAGTTTTTAATCTTTGCATTTCTAATTCAGAGTTGTTTGAGGAAATTTAATTCAATTTGGAGTGGTGGTTACAATTTTCTTTTTGGTTTGTGATGGTTTTGTTTTGTTTTTCCCTTAATTTGAGGGGGGTTTATTTTTATCACTTGAGATGTTTTTATTTTTATTTTCTGTTTTCTTCGTAGAGTAGCTTTATTTGGCACTTTCCTTTTATTCATAGTGTAGATTGAAGGTGGCTTACAAGATTTTAGTTTAAAAACACAGCATTCTGATAGGGGAGTGAAATATGATTTTTTAATGGATGACTAAGTCTTGTCTCTGATGGAGGATGGGTGGATGTGTGTTCTTGGACTCATGTTGCTGCTGTTTTCTCTCTCTCTTTTGACTCACAGGATCTTAAAATTCCTCTTGCCTCTTTTCCTTTTCCTCAATATATCTCCCAAGGGCACATTTCCCTTCTTTTTACCTTATTTTCCCCTATAAGTGATCTATTTAAGGTTACCACCTTGAATTATGTGTGCCTTCAAGTCCTTTCCACCTACTCAATGTCTTAATCTATCAGCATTTTCACACATTTTCAGATTTTTTATACATACAAACTTGGTCTTGCTAGAGATCGTTTTATTATTATTATTATTATTATTATTAATTATTATTATTATTTTATTGTTATTTTTTAGAGAGCTGCACATAGGCAGGGGTGGTGGGCAGAGGAAGAGGGAGAGAGAATCCTAAGCAGGCTCCATGCCCAGTGTAGAGCCCAATATGTACTTGATCCAATGACCTTGAGATCATGACCTGAGCCAAAGTCAAGAGTCAGATGCTCAACTGACTGAGCCACTCATGCTCCCCTAAAGATCATTTTAGATCAATCTTACACCGTCTACTAGCTCACCTCTCTTCTCTTTCATGTTGCTTTTCCATATGGCCCTTGCTGTCCACAAAAGCTTGTGCTGAAAACCTTAAAAATATTTCATTCATTTGTGGTGTTTAATTTTTTTCCTAACAGTGATTATGAAGTTTTGAGCATTCTCTGTATTTTAATGATGCTAATGTTGTGTACTTTGTGGATTTTTGGAAGAGAGTCAAGGGGAATTGGGGTACAGAGAGGCTAGACTGAGGACCCAGTTGGTGTCCGTACCAGAAGCCAATACTGATTCATAAGCATGGGGTGGGGTGAGGTGTTGGAAGGTCTCTAGGGTCAGGCACAGCCAAAATATGCCTTCCAAGGATGGGGGAGGTTGAAACAGGATCCCTGCACTCACTGTCTTGGCCACCACCATCTCTTGGCTAGACTACACCACATTCTTCCTACTTACTAGTTTTTCTTGTACCATAAGTCTGTTCTGTATATAACAGTCTCTACATTTTATTATTTTATTTTTGTAAGTTTATTTATTTATTTTGAGAGAGGGAGAGAGAGAAACAGTGGGGTTGGGCAGAAAGAGAGGGAGAGACAGCATCCCAAGAAGGCTCCTTGCTTTCAGCACCAAGCCTGATGCAGGGCCTGATCTCAGGAACTGTGAGATCATGACCAGAGCTGAAATCAAGAGTCAGAAGCTTAACCAATTGAGCCACCCAAGCACCCCTAAATTCTTTACATTTAAAAAAAATGTAAATCTGAGGGGCGCCTGGGTGGCTCAGTCGGTTAAGCGTCCAACTTCAGCTCAGGTCACGATCTCGTGGTCCATGAGTTCGAGCCCCGCGTCGGGCTCTGGGCTGATGGCTCAGAGCCTAGAGCCTGCTTCCGATTCTGTGTCTCCCTCTCTCTGTGTCCCTCCCCCATTCATGCTCTGTCTCTCTCTGTCTCAAAAATAAATAAACGTAAAAAAAAAATTTTTTTTTAAATGTAAATCTGAAAACTTCATTGTTTCTGCAAATAAATCTTTGATGGCTTCCAGTTGTTCTTAAAATATAGGCCAAAACTGTACAGTCTAAAAGGCTCTACGAGGCTTCTGTCTCTAGCTTCACCTCATATCATTCTCCAAGTCCTTCTTTATAATGTAACCATTCCAGACTTGTTTATATCTTCCACTACACCATGCATTTTCTCACGTCCAAGTCTTTTCACATTTGTTCCTGAATCCAGGACACATTTTTTTTTTATACTTCATATATCTAACTCCTACTTATCTCCCAAGTCACAAGTTAAATGGTCTTTTCTCAAGGCAGTGTATCTTTTTCCTTCCCATCCACACTTCGTGTCTTCTTCTTACACATACTTAGCACCTAATACTTCTTCCTCACAGTGTTTATTGCAACTTGTAATCAGATACTTACTTGTGAGAATAGATATCTAATGTTAGTCACAAACATTGGAAAATAATGTGTACATGCTCCATGAGGACATGGACCATGTCTGTTTTGCTCATCCTGTAACACTAGTACCCAGCACAATGCCTGGCACATAGTGATCATTCAGTAATCATCCATATAATCAATAGTGATCACATCAATAAATAACTGTTGATTGGCTGACCAAATGAATGAATAAATAAATAAAGGAATAAGTGGGCTGTTGAGGCCCTAGCCAAGTCTTAGAGGAATATTAAGGCAGGAGCCAAAGCAACTTGGCAAACTAGACTATGGTGTCAGGGCTAATTCCCATTGTATTTACTAGGGTATCTCAATCTTGAAGAAGACAAAGGCATGAGTTATGGTAAGTGGGAAAATTATGTGAAAACTAGGGTGAGAACCAAATCCCCATCCTATACATAGGGCAGTCTAATGGGAGTAGAGTAAGAATTGTATGTACTACTCAGGTACCTAGGGCTTCTTGGTCAGGGTAGTGACACAACTTAACCTAAGTCTAACTGGATAATAATTAGCATCTACTAAAATACTTGATGCCTTGGACACTATGCCTCTGAATTAGAGAGACATCCTATAATTTCAGCAGATGGTGAAAGGATGGATGTATAGATGAGACAGACTTGATCTACTCTTGAAATGGGGGCTATGAGTAGGTAAGTAGTTGTAGACATGAAGCATTTGGGTTTTTTTAGTGAGCTATGTGTTGTGGGGTGTGGTGTGATATGGAGTGATGTCAAGAAAACAGAGTACTGAAAGAAAAGGCATACTGCCAGTAGCTGAAACCAGACTCAGCATTTTGAGAGCTTGAAGCAACCTTAGAATACCCTGCCCACTCTACCAAATTGGCCTTTTCCAACCCTGTCTCTGTATTTGATTCATGGGGAAATTGAGCCATAGAGAGCAGCAGTGACTTGCTTTATATTGCCCAGCACTGGCAGAGCTTGAGTAGAAGCAGGTCTCAACAGAATCACAACAGTTAGGATATTAAATTCTACTCTAAGGTGATATATACCTGTGTCCAGATTTGCCAGTCTGGAGTGGGGACTGGGCTGTGAGTGAAGTTAAAATGATAGGGAAAGGAAATTATATTGTACTGTCCCAGAATATATGACACATCTAGAAGTAGGATATAATTAATGGAGATAGAACAGAAAGTGTACCAAATGTTTCTCCTTTCCCCAAAGCTTTATATAATCTTGGCACAAAGAAAGTACTCATTTCCTGTTTATTGAATGGATTGGGGACTTTGGGTATGTGCACACTGGCCAGACTTCCCATATGTTGGGATGCAGAATGTCTAGCATGTTCCCAACTTGCTTGCTAACAATTCAATCACACAGAAGGGCAAGAGAGTGACTTAGGACTTTGTTATTCTGTATCTAATTCTAACCAACAAAGACAAATTGGTTATGGAATTAGAGGTGTCAGGAATTTGGGAGAAAGCAGACATGTCAACATCATGTTTGTGAGAGCCAGGGAGAGTCAAGTATAATGAGACATGTGCTCCAGATTATAGAAAACAGCTTTTAATAGATGTGGGGTGGAGGAGGTGGTGTCAGAAATGGCTCACTTTCACACATGTAACTATGGAAGGGAAGAAGATTCTCAGAAAATTGTCACAAATGACCCAATGAAGGAAAGCAAGCAGTAGAAGAAACCATTGAAACTACCCAGATTCCCTTTAATATGACCCATTTTACAGAGAACATTCCCACAGAAGGCAGGTTAGTGTTTTCACTACTGCAGGGATGAAGTGACCCAGAGGGAGCATGATGTGCTGGTAATATTTGGTGTTTTCATCTGGGGTGCTAGCCATAGGTGCATATTTACTTTGTGCAAAACTTGGCAAACTTGGGTGCCTGGGTGGCTCAGTCAGTTAAGCATGTGACTCTTGGTTTTGGCTCAGGTCATGATCTCATACTTCATGAGTTTGAGCCCTGCTGGGCTCCACACTGACAGCAAGGAGCCTGCTTGGGATTCTCTCTCTCCCTCTCTCTCTTCCCCTCCCCTGCTAACAGGCACATGCACTCAATCACACACACTCTCTCTCTCTCAAAATAAATAAAACTTTTTTTAAAAAAGATTCTTTTTCTCCCTCTGCCCCTTTCTCCTGTGTGTGTGTGTGTGTGTGTGCGCGCTCTCTCTCTCTCTCTCTCTCTCTCTCTCTCTCTCTCTCTCTCAAATAAAAACTTAAAGATAGAACACTTGGAAAATTGTAGTTAAAGTTAGTATACTTGTCTCTATGTATGTTGTACTTCAAATGAACCAAGTAATGCCTCTTAAGTATATTTCTTTCACAAATTATTTTTAAATGTTTATCTTTGCATGTTGTAGTAAAGATTGTACTTTGCTTTATTCCTTTAATATATTCTTACATGTACTATGCCATGTTATTATATGGTACTCACAATTATTTTTGGTTAGCTTCATAATATTCCACTGTGTGGATAGACTACAATTTCTTTACCATGCCTGTAGGGTTAGACCGGTATGTGGAGCTACACTTTAACTTTTATAAAGACCATTGGAACCAACATCTTAGGATATAAACCTTCTAACATTTCAGGTTATTCCCTGAGAATAGATTCTTAAATGTGAAAAGATTAGATTGACTCTCTTTGAAGTTGAGATCCATATTTACCAATTACCCCCAGCAGTGAAACCTCATCAAACTCTTGCCCGTTGCTGTATGCAATAATCTTGCACAATTGGCAAGTTTCCTAATAATAGCACTTGTAAAAATCTTTTTTCATTGTATTAATACAAAGTTGGAGATTCTTCTTACCATTCCTAGTCTCTTGGTATGGCTCCCACCCTGCACAGTTTCTGGGTGATGGTCATTGTGGTGGTTGCACAGCCATGTGAAGAAAGCTTTCAGTCCTCAGGAGCTTGTGCTTTCTGTAACCATCTCAGGCTTCAGCTCACTGACCCTTTAAACCAGAGAGCAGAAATGGAAGCCAGCAGGAGTTGAACATCTGCTCTTTCTCCAAGCTTGAAAACAAAAAATTAGTTGGCTCACTTTTATCATCATTTTCAAGTTTTACCTCATTTGTTACTGAAGCTTCTTTGGCATCACATTTAGAGAGTTTTACTTTATTTTCATATTTTTTATTCATAATTTTTCCTTCTTTCTGCCTTCTGGATGTACTTTTTAAAAAACATTTTTCTTGGGGCGCCTGGGTGGCTCAGTCAGCTGAGCGTCCGACTTCAGCTCAGGTCACAATCTCGCGGTCCGTAAGTTTGAGCCCCGCGTTGGGCTCTGGGCTGATGGCTCAGAGCCTGGAGCCTGCTTCCAATTCTGTGTCTCCCTCTCTCTCTGCCCCTCCCCCATTCATGCTCTCTCTCTGTCTCAAAAATAAATAAATGTTAAAAAAATTAAAAAAAAAACATTTTTCTTGAAATGTAGCATTCTTCAAATATCATATGAACATCTCAAATGAATACTTCATATATTTGCATCATTTCTGCATTTTCCAGTTTTTTAATAAAGCAATTGTTTATTTGAAAAAAGAGCACTTTTCAGCATTAAAGAATGTAAAGGAAACACTTGTCCCAAAGAACAAGTCATGTCAACCCAACCTTCTTTCTTTGAGAGAGTTCTTAGGCTGATAAATTGCAGGAGTGCAGTAGACAGAGCATGAGTATCTGAAGTGAATTTGACCCTATTCTCAAAATATTTTTGTGGAAAAACACAGCAGTAGGATCCAAGTGCGTAAACAATTGAAGAGATGAGCAGTTAGATAACACAAATTCTGATGAGCAATAAATGCCAGCCCGGAAGATGGATTCTGGTACATGTCATAGAGCTCTATCAGTGCCATTTTCTAGGTTATCACTTATACTAACGATCTGGATAAAAATATAGAAAAAAATATTTTCAAAAACTTGCATATGGTGAAGCATATGAGAACAAGCAATAGCAATCAGATCAAAGAAGATGGAAGTCAACAGTGGAAGTCAGTATATGTACTTGGATTCCAGAAACACAGCCACATTTATGTATGTAGGAGCAGGCAGGTATTTTTTTGTGGGGGTAAGGTTGATGGCACATTCATCATGATGACTGAAAAACTGGGATATTTGCTATGTTTAACAGAAGCCCAATATAACTAAGGAAAATAGAATATAGTGATAATCTAGATAATCATATACTGACAAGACCACATGCAGACTGCTACTTCATATTCTAGTCCCTTCTCATTAAGAGGGACAAACTGGAGGATGTCCTAGGATGAGTACCAGTATTGGTTCAAAGGACTTGAACTCTTATCATTGGAATTGTTGAGGAAGAAGAATGTTAGTGGATGTGAGAACTATCTTTCAGTATCCAGACATCTCTGCTACACAAGCCAAGGGCAGACTTTCTGTGGTCTGAGGAACAGACTCAAGACCACTAGGGAATCATACTTGAGTTTAATCAAAGTGACAGTCTCTAGCATTCAGAGGTATGCTTAGAGAAAATAGACTCTGCTGTAGACATTACCATTTCTTCCTTCACTTAAGTTAGGTATGGCCACATGACTGCTTCTAATCAATGAAACTTGAGTCAAGCAAGTGTAGTTTCTGATACAAAGCATTTAATTGCCAGTGCCCAACTCCAGCATTCTCTTCTCCTGCCTCAGTGAACACTGAAGCCTTGTGTTAAAATGAAGGTACCAGCCTTGGTCTCTGAGTGACTACAGTGGTTATAGTATCCCCCAACCACCACTACTACCCCACCTCAGACCGTCATTCACCTACATTGGACATGTTGGTTTGAGTGGGAAATATACCTTTACTGTTTTTTGCCCCTGCAATTCATGGGTTTTATATCTCTGCATAACCCCGATGCAATATTGTGATCTCTTATAAGAAATATATTTTTGGTCTTTCAGATGACCAAAATATATTTCTCATATGTATTTGGTCTTTCTTCATGGTTTCTGGTTCACAGCTTCCCAAACCTTAGGAATTTTCTAAGTGTCAATGGTGATAAAGGTGTCTTTTGTTACGTTAATGAAGGTGACTTTGGGACCCCACCCAAGGAGGATGCTAGTTGCCAGGAGGATTAATTTTGGATTAGAGGGTCCCACAGTCCCACCCCACCCCAACCTACTGGACCTCTGGAGAGAGGGGAGGGGCTGGAGGTTGAATCAGCCAATGGCCAGTGACTTAGTCAATAATGACTATGCAGTGAAGCTTTCCATAAAAACCCAGAAGGACTGGGTTCAGAGACCTCTGGGTAGGTGACCACATGGAGTTTGGGGAGAGTAGCACTTCTGGAGAAGGCATGAAGGTTCTGCGCCCCTCCCCACATACTTCGCCCTATGCATCTCTTGTATCGGGCTGTTCCTGGGTTATATCTTTTTACAACAAACTGGTGATTTAGTAACCTGTTTCTCTGAGTTCTGTGAGCTGCTCTAGCAAATTAATTGAACCTAAGGAGGAGGTCATTGGAATCTCCAAAATGTAGCTGGTAAGTCAGAAACACAGGTAACAGCCTGGGGCTTGAAACTGGCATCATTTGAAGTGGGGGATAGGGAGCAGTCTTGTGGAACTGAACCCTTAACCTGTAGAATCTGACGCTATCTCCAGGTAGATAGTATCAAAATTGAGTTGAATTCTGTGACACCCTGTTGATATCTGAGGATTGGTTAATGTTGTGGAAGGGGAGGAACCACCCTCCCAAAACAGAATTGGGTCCAGGAACCCTCAAAGACCTGACTAACACAAGTGCTTTCAAGATGCAGTAATTTCTTATGAGTGAGCATTAGCAAGACACACGTTTGATTCTTGAGACCCATACACTTGCATTCCTTTTTGCCTTTTATTTTCATTGCTACACTATATTCAGATTGTTGCTGGGCGTATTACTTAGTCAACTGGAATTTTCAACTGATTCTAGGGCCTCCTTGGAGATGATCCCAAGAAAGCACACTAAAATGATGATCTTCCTGAGCACACTCTTCTGTAACTCAACTGCAGGCCCAGTAATATCTCAAGTTTGTGGGTCTTGTCCATTTGGGGAACAGCCAACAATAACTAGATAGTTTACCCACCAAAGATTCGATCGCCATGCAAACATACACACACACGTCATTACCCATGAAAACTGTGAGGTTCACCAGAGATCTCAGGGCCAGTGTAACTTTTTGAGCATGAAATTTGCAGTTTTATTCTTACACATTCATATTGCCTGGGATCATGTCTAGTATCTGTTTCAGTCTGTGCAGATAGATGCATTTTTTACTTATTATTTACTTATCAACATAGTTTCCCAAAGATGCTCTTGGTGCCATCTACTAACATATGCCACAGTGTACCCATCTAGTGTTATTATTAAAGTTGTCCTGTGCTGGGCAGTCATAGGATTTGATGTTTATAAGTGGTTCTGTCTGGGAGGCAGCTTATGAGGTGATGGGAGCCAGGAATTAAAAGGCACAAAATATGTACCTTGCCTGAAAATAAATGAAGAAATAGAATTAAAAAGTGATTCCTGGTGTGCCTGGCTAACTCTGTTGGTAGAGCATGTGGTTCTTGATCTGGGGGTTATAGGTTCAAGCCCTGCATTGAGGGTAGGGATTACTTAAAATCTTTAAAAAAAAAAAAAAAAAAGGTGATTACGATGGGGGAAGAAATGGAAAGGACACATTTCAGGTTGTAATTAAAAATACATATATAGACATATATACAGGTATACATATGTATATCTTTTCTTTATATAACAAACCAAACCCACAACTAATTAACTGGGACCTCACTTTTGTTGTTCACAGGAGACCAAAATCAACTGTGTTCGCCTGGCTACAAAAGGTATGTTGGCATGTCCTTGTCTGTCTTCAACCATTTAAGGATTTCTCCATCTAGCCACACAGGGAAAGTTTAGGCAACAATTACTAAAAATAAAAGAAAGAATTGTTATTTTCATTGGAGTCATTATACCTACAGTATATGTTAATAAATACCTACAGTGTATATTAATAACACAGTGCCAAAAACATAGTAAGAGCTCAAAAAATACTTGTTGAATCAGTGGATGGATAGATGGATGGGGATCGTGGGGCAGACAGACGGACTGACAGACAGATGGACAGATGAATGGACTGGTACATTAATCAGTAGAGTGATGAATATAAATTTTCTTAAATATTCTTCTATATATTTTCATTATATTTGGGTTTGTGCTTATGTGGGTATTTTTTTAGCATGTCTGGTACACCTGTCTTCTGAGTTTTGTGCTTTTTTCAGCTGGGTTTGGCTTTCACAAATGAGGTGATAGTGTCGGTGCCTTTAATAATGAGAAAACAAACACTGCATTGTTATGTAGTTGGCATTTTCAATACTTATCCCAAAAACTAAGGCAGCATTGTTCAGGCTCATCACTTTTTGTTTTCCTAATTATAATTGAATTGCCTGGCCCTTTCAATTGGTACATGTTTCTGTTTATTACTCTTTAAGAAAAAATCAATGAATGGTTTGTTATCATTTAACCTATTACAAGGTTGAATGGTTAGAAATCAGGTTTATCTTTTTGTTATAGGATGGATATTTTTAACAGCTATTCTCTCCATATAACCACATGAAAATTGGACAATTCTGTTGTCCCTTGCATTTATTGACAGTGTATATAGTTACACAGGATGCTTCCCCAGAGATGGCAATTATAAATATAAGTAGGCATATAATCATAGATATAAAACATAGACAAAGATGATGACCCAAGTGTGTATGTACATATGTGAGTATATACACGCATGCACAGTCATACAGAGGAAAACACATACATATGTGTGGGAAGAGGTAGAAATGAGGGAGGGGAAGAGAGAGAGAGGAGAAGGAGGAGAATATGGCTGTTTCACAAAATATGCACCAAGACCTGTCACTCATGTCTTTCATAACTTTGAAGAAAACCAGCTCAATATGTAGGCTGAGAAGGAAAGATGATACAGGAGGAAGGAGAGGACAGAAGCACCAAGGACTCACTGTGATAAAAACCCCCTCTGATTTCACATAAGTCATGAGAGGCCGGCAAGTCCCTAACTTGTTCTCTCTCAGGAACTCAGGCTACTGGACAGACAGAGATAAACTACTCTTTGTGAGGCAAGGAGAATTGATGGCCTGCAAACAAAAGTGACACAAATCACAGGCCTTAGAAGGCTTTCCCACTGAGGAAAACAGATAATCCAAGAGGAAGAGCATCATCAATTGGATAGCATTAGAGCTCCGGACAGCTGAGCGTCTGCTGCGTCCCACTTAAAGGGGCAGCCGGGGGAAGGAAGGAAATGTACAGGGAGACCTCCTTCACCCACCCCTCCAGCTTTGACCTCTAGACAAGGGAGAGGTTGATGTGGTTGCTCTGCCCTCCATGGTGGGGGTGGGGGGATGTGGTATTCTAAGGATACCCTCTGGGACATAAGCCCCCCTAAAGGGTAGTTTGTTGGATCCTGTTTTCTAAACTGAGAATTGGGAACACATGGTTGGATGGACAAGAGATAGATATAGGAACTTTACAAGAGAATAATTAAAACTCTACTTCTGGGGCAACTTCAGGATCCACTGTCCTCATAGTCCTAGAGACCCAGCATGAAGCACTTCTCCCTGCAGTACAGCTGCACTGGTCCTGAAAGAACTAGAGAGGAAAACATGTACCTCTTCTAAGCATAAGGATTTGTCCTCACATTTGACTTGTAGGATACTGTCTTCCTTAGGGGGGTGTGCACATGTAATGTGTGGGTGTGTGGAGGGATGGGAACAAGTGAATGAATCTGGAGTCTCAGATGACCGAGCCCTGGCAGGGCAGGAAGGAGTCAGGAGTCAGAGGTAGATTCCCAGCACTGACACCCTCACTTTCCAGGTCTGCGAGGGCCAGTCCTTCAGCCCAGACAAGCGGAGCTTTAGGAGCACCTTGAATAGGACAGAGAGCTGGACAGTGGAGAATGCGAGTCTCTCAGAGTCCCGGGGAGTTACCCCTCTCAGTGCCACCTCAGATAAGAGGATGCTTGGTGAGAAAAAAGCCAAGAAAAGACAAAGGAAAGCAGGCCTGTGTTTGGTTGGTGTCTACTCTGTGCCTCACGTTAGCTTTGGAGCATCTAGGGTTGATTAAGGGCAAACCCTGTCTAATTCCGTGCACTCTTCATGAGGACTCTGTAGCAAGGATCTAAGGCCAAGAATGAATATTTGGCCCATCTCTTTCTGGAATCAAATTTCCCCATTTAGTGGGTTTGCTGAAAACACTATTACTTTTAATAGAGAAAAATAAGATACTGGGAATCCCATAGGCTTTGGCAGTATCTAAAGTGCCAGTGACATATTGCACTGGCCATCTGGCTCCCTCCAAGCACTTGGCACTTCTCTGTCATCATGGCACCTTCCTCTTGGGGCTTCCAGTGGGCATCCAACCCCTGGAGTGTGATCACATGTGCAAACTTAAGGCCACTGCTCTGCGGATGTTTTATCCCTGACTCTGGTGACTCCTGATGGTGTCCGTGGTCACCTGTGTGAGTCCTGCAGAATAGAAGGGCTCCCAGGGAGAACGTAACAATCCCCAGCACTCAGGCAGGGTCATTCTGACCTGACCCCAAGCCCAGTGCCTCTTCTGTTAGATTCCACATCTGGCTCCAGCATGACGCTCTAACCCTTGTCTGTCTGCAGCATTCCTGTTAGTCACTTGAACTCTGATGCAGCACTGCCCAGTTTGGAGGGTTGCAAAGCAAGGGACCTAGAATAGTTTTCTATGGCTGCTATACCAGAGTACTAGCAGCTGAGTGGCTTAACAACAAAATTTCTTGTCTCACATTCTGGAGGCTGGAAGTCTGAGGTAAGGTGTCAGTAGGGTTGGCTCCTTTGAGGACTGTGAGGGGAGGATGTGATCCATGCCTCTCCCTAGCTTCTAGCAATCTTCATTGTTCCTTAGTTTGCATCTTCACATGGCATTCTCCCTGTGGGCATCTCGTGTCCAAGTTTCCCCTTTTTTATAGGGACACTAGGTACTATTAGATTAGGAGCCCACCCTGTTCCAGGTTGACCTCATCCTAAATTAACTAATTACATCTACAAGGACGCTATTACCAAATAAGGACACCTTCTGAGGCACTGGGTGTTGGGATTTCAACATATGAACTGGGGGATGGACGCATAGTTCAACGCATAACAGGACCCATGCATTTAGGGGCAGTGTCTATGTGGTTTCCACTGGAGCCTCTGATTGCTCATTATTCACAGTATAATCCCAGTGGCTTTTAAGGGTGTGCAAGGAGCAAGAACCAGCCCTGTCAGAGGGGGGCGCTGGCAGTGGACTGGTCTAGATTGGACTTCTGTTCCCTTGGGAAGTTTAGTCAGGCTGCTTTGGGCAGAGGAATTGCAGGTTCTGTGGAGGGAGCCCTGGGCAGCGGGTAAATACAGTAGGTGGTCCGCACACACCCAATGGCTGGGTCTGTGACAGCAGGACCCTACTCAGACCCTACATGATGGTGGAGCATCAGGTCCTGATCTAGTCAGGTTTCAGGGCCCTGAGCAGAGCCTGCTTTCTGGGGCAGGCACCAGCACTGCTGACTTGGAAGGTCTCTGATGAGGTGATCCTTGGTCTTAACCACTAACTTCCTCATCACATTTTGCCATGGCAGAAGTTCCTGGCACATGCCTGGCAATCAAAAAATGCTCACTGAAATGAATAAATGCATTTGAAGCCGGCATCTTACTGCAGCAAGAGTCAGAGACCTTGAGAGTCTCAGTTCATCTCTCTCAAACTCCAAGGTGCCATGTTTCAGGTTATCCCCATCTATCCATTCACAGAACATTTTTTAAACATACCTACTGCCAGTGGTTTCATGATAAACCTGCTCTTTGTAAAAGAAAAGCCCTTATTTGTAGTCTTTGTTGATCTCCAAAGTATAAATATCCCCACCATGTCCAATATCAAGTTACCAATGGTTTAATAACTGGCTCGCAAAAAAGTCCAGAGTGTTTAACACCCAGGTCTAGCAAGCTAATACAAGCCAGCTCCGGCACACCAAGGCCTCTACCACCCAGTTTGTTAGAGGATCAGACGATATAATAAACATCTAAGTGTTGTATTTACTGCGAGGTGTTTTGGAAAAAAATATTGTCAATAAATGTTATTTCCTTTGTGTAGTCTGCTCAGTCAGCATCTGTGAGCTGGGTACCTTGAAAGGAACTAGGGTTTTGTGCTGAATCAGCAGGCATGATGCCTGTCCTCAAGGAGCTCACGATCCAGTGTGGAAACTAGACCTTGCATGAGTGATTTTGACAGATAATCGTGGACTTATGATTATGATCAATGCTTCCAAATGGAAGTGAAATGTACTGAATGGGGGCTAAAGTACCGTTGGGGCCAAAGCTCCATGCAGTAATGGCATGTATGTTCCTGGGCCTTCATCTGGGGTTCTGTTTCTCTGGGACTGGTCCAGTATGGGAGATACAACCCTTCTATTACCTCCATCACTACCCCTTCTCACCTAAACACTGGGAATTGCACAATACCCAGACCAAGGGTAGGATTGGAAGGCCAGCTGACTCAGCATCTCAGACTGTGAGAGGAGCCATACCCCTGGTCCAAAGTCCCTGTTAAGAGTCAAGACTGTATGTATTTAGAGGATTGAGAGGGTAGGGATTTGCATATCACCAGGGGGCAATATTTGTTTACAGAGTGAGGGCAGAACCACAAATTGAAGGCCCAGCTAAGGGACTCTGTGGGGTGGGAGTTTGATATTTGCTAGTAGAAGGGTAATTCTAGCATCAGGACAGGCTCACCTCAAAAGCCTTGAAAACGGTCTTTTTCATCGATGGAAGGGTCTTGTTGGCATTGCCCCAGATTCACATTCTTTTTTATCTTGTTGATCAGCCAGGGGTTGCCTGTTATTAACTTTGGCTAGAGATTTAGAGGAATTAGAATGTGAGTTCAACCATAGTGGGGAAGTGGATTTCATCGATGAGTAGTAGATAAAGGCAAATAGGAGCTGTCTTAAGACAGATTCCCTGGAAGCAGAGCCTGAAGCAGGGATTTGGGTGCATTTAATGTATTGATGGAGGGCACTTGGAAGAAATCTATAAATCAAAGAGGGAAGTGGGATGGTAAAAAGAAAATGTTAAAGCAAGAATCTGTTCTCAGATAAATGCAAGCCTAGGCTACATGCAAGTGGAGTATAAATTTCTCCAAAGTTCTGCCTTGAAGTAAGAAGACCAGGTTTTCTGTGTCTCTCCCCCATAACAATTAGTCCTTGGTACTTTCCCCTTTCCTTACCCTTCTCCCTCCCCTCCATTTCTCAGGTGGCTCCAGGGGAAATGGTATCCCAGAGCCTTGGCCAAAGTCTCTGGAGAATGTCACAGGTGTGAGCCCTTAGTCTTAATACCCACAGCAGCAGGGGCACGGGGGTGTGGGGGGAAGGTTGGGTATGATACACTGACCTGCAAAGGGGATCTGGGAGTGGCACCAGTGGCCTCCACCGCACTGATCTTATTATAAAGAGGATGTGTTTCATCATCGGGTTGAGGGATAGCAAAAAGCTCATGGAATTGCCTCAATTTCAAGAGCTAAAAGAAAATCCTGAAAGCCCTGTGCTTGGCACACTCTACTCTGAGAATTTGTTTAGAGCTGCAGAGAGAAAACTTCAGCTAATGGGTAAATAAGCACTACATTTTTGGTTTAGAAGCAGAAAATTATTATTACTCATTCTCCGAAGGGAGGGCAGTATGAAGATAACAATAAGGCTTCATTTGTGTTGTTAAAACAGGAATTGTGAGATAGAGCAAGTCAGTGGGAGGTACATTTAGACCCATTAAGTAAGGTTTACCTCGTATTTGGAAGACGAGGGATGGGCTTAGTTTCAGAACCAGGTTGAAGATGGAACATACTCAGAGACCACTCTTGGGAAGATAGAGCATGTAGAAATTTGCAATGAAAGTGCAACCTTAGAC
This sequence comes from Lynx canadensis, assembly GCF_007474595.2. Taxonomy (NCBI): domain Eukaryota; kingdom Metazoa; phylum Chordata; class Mammalia; order Carnivora; family Felidae; genus Lynx; species Lynx canadensis. The sequence goes on from NC_044305.1 coordinate 17,657,371, forward strand.
TTCCAAGGTTCTGAAGCTTAGGCTGGAGGGAGTGTGGGGGTGGGGAACTGCCTTTCCTGTGGAAGATGATTATCCTCTGTGGTGGAAGGTGCCCCAGGCTATAGCTGCTGAAGGAGGGACCTGAGCATCTGTTTGTGCCTTTCTGACTCAGAGCAGGCCAAGGGGAAAATGGTTTCTGATCTAGAACCATACCAGTCAGTTTCTCTTCCAGAATCTGATGTCCATTTCCACCCAAGTCCCTGTCCTGTCTTATTCTCCCCTGCTTTCCTCCATGCACCCCTCCATTCACTTCGCTACTTTCTCTTGCCCACACTCCCTGCCTCCCCCAGACTTGCCTGCATGACCTGGCCCCTTACTACCTTTCAGCCTCTCCCAAGCTTCTATCCTCATACTTGCTATATTCTTCTGACTTACCAAGTTCCTTCTAACTTCAGGGCCTTTACTCATCCTGTCCCCTCTGCCCAAAATTATCCAGCCACTGTATGTGCCTGTATAACAGATAAATATCTTTCTAACTGCAGCATAGACACACTTCCTCAGAAAGATCATCCTGACCTCCAATCTGATGTATATCCCCAACATTTTCCACCTGAAATCATACCCTGTACTTTTTTTCATAGCATTCATTTTGACTTGCAAATATGTACATTTTTTTTAGTTTGCTTACATGTTTAGTGTCTATCCCAGCCACATTCCAAGTGTAGTAAAAGCATTTTGCCTATTTTGAGCACTGTTGTGTCCCCAGATTCTAGCATACTTTCGTGCTCAGTAAAATATATTGAATGAACAAAGGGATAAATCAATGGATGGTCAATTGATTAATGGATGGATGGATGGATGGATGGATGGAGGCTAATAGGTTATTCTTTCATGGCCTCTTTTTTTTTTTCAAATACAACCTATTTGTCAGCACTGTTCTCTTTCAATGTAGGAGTAAAAAGGAATGAGGTAGAGATCAACTATGTAATCTACAGTACCCACTCACAAAGGCCAGCCAGGCTCTGCTGGGGTATTTGCTATAACAGGGACCTCACTACTGGCCCAAAGAGTTCCTCCCACCATGGGAGGACACTTCATTTGGAGGGAGCCTCAATATCATGAGTCCATATTGGCTCCCCGTTATTTCTGCCAATGTGTCTTTGAGGCCACATAGATCCTGTCTGCCTTTCCTCCCTCCAGAAAATAAAATTTGCTTTCTCTGTGTCCCTCCGCCCCAATTAGGGTCAAGCAGGTACTTACTTGCCTGTCTGCCCTCTCCCTGTTGGAACCTCTCTGGCCACCAGCAGACAACAGCACTCCCATCTCTGGCACCAGCCAGGGAGGGAACACAGCTGGTTCTGCAGACTCCCGCTGGGTGCGCCCGAGTGGCAGTTAGAAAAATCAGCTTTGATTTGATTTGCAAACTGAGCCTAGTCATTGAGACAAAATAAATCCGGAAACCCATAAAGCCATTTGCAGAGTTGCTTTGCAGAAGACAGCCACAGTTTTAATCTAGTAAACACTCTCTAACGATCCCATTAAAACAGCCCCCTCAGAGTAGGTGCTGAAAGCTGAACTCCAGAATAATGAAGCATGAGATAAGGGGCCAATGTCACCAGTAGATCCATGCTGCCCTGTGGTGGTGATGGACTAAAACCATTGTCCCAATGGCAATAGGCAAGAGACGTGGGCAATGGTCTTTTGTAAATGTGGTTTCTTTTTATAATGGCTAAGCCTGAGGTGGAGCATTTCATCCAGCATTTTCTCTTCTCTCTTCATAATGGATTCTCACCCCTGCAGAGAGTGGCAGGACAATAAATACCCATTCTCTAGTGAGATGCCCTCATTTTGCAGATGCTAAGACTGGAGCCAGGAAGGGGAATGATGTGTCCATAGATTCCTTATCTGTAAGAATAACATGCCACAGGTGGTGTGAGAAGCCAAGCAAGATGTAGGTATTGTCTCCTATCAGATAGGAAATTCCCATCACCTGCCCTCCCCTCTGTTGACCCAATTCTATGCAGAAGGTTCTATCTTTATGAAGCTTCTTTGAGAGGTTGCATGGAATAATGGGGAATCAGAGTCACCTGGATTTAAATCCCACATCCTAAACTTAACTGTTTGACCTTGGGTAAGTCAACCTTTATGAGTCTATCACTTCACTTTTAGGCTGGAGATCATTCATTCTTTCTCATGATTATTTGAGGTAATGCACATAAAAGGTCAGGAATATAACAGATTATAAACATCTTTAGCTTCCCTCCTTCATTCTTCTGAACCTTCTCAGATAGGAGACCTGGAGACCCACCTCTCTCTCTGCTGTTCTCTAAGGAAGAAAACCCAAAGCCCAGGCTCTAGTCATTTCTCATACAATTCCACAAATCACACATTTATCAAATGCACTCAGACTAGATCCAAAGTGCAGAAACAGGCACAGGAATGATGCTGGCCTCAGTTCTTGGTATTTAACCTCTTCATCAATAGGTTGTTATGTTTAAATGAGATTCTACATAGCAATCATGTATTTTTATTGACTGTAGCATTTTGCTCATGCACCTGCTGCCCTTTGACTGTAGCACTTTTCCTTTCCTCCTGATCTACCTAACAATTTCAGGAGGGACTCAGGACCACAGGATGCCCAAATCTAGCTGTGGTAGCTGAAGTAGAGACCCCAGTGAGGGATCACTTATGAGAGGCAAACTATAGTGAGTCAGTCCATTGGAAAACTCTTGACTCTTGTTCAGTCTTTAGAAATCCTGCCAGAATTTCAGAGGGAGAAGTCCAGGGTGTGTGCTTGGGGGTTAGAGTAGGGTGGTACTGTTTCTTTCTAGCCAAACCCAATAAGGTGAATTTTCCATAGTGAGGGTTCTCAGAATTGCTTGAGTATAACAGATCTCCTTGGCCCTTGGCCCCTTTTATTCTCACCCAGTGTCTTCTAGGCCCTAAAATTCCAAACGAATAATTTGGCTTTTCCTGAAGGTTTTGTGACAAAATAGAAGAAAAAGATTATATCATAAGTAGACCAAAATAACCCAAAGATGACATTCACATTAATATTTTTCTTTCTACAACCACTGACACATCTCTCTAGTCTTTTGTCCCTCCCCTATCCCTTCTCTCTAGACTGTTCATACTTCTCTCTCTCTCTCTCTCTCTCTCTCTCTCTCTCTCTCTCTCTCTCTCTCTCACACACACACACACACACACACACACACACACACACACCTTTTCCCCACCCCACTCAGGAAGACAAAGCTGGAGCAATAGAGTCCAGGAAAACAAAACCAACACCAACACTTGCCCTTCAAGCATGTCCTCGGGAAGCCTCAGTTCATCCCTGTGAACTACAAATGAGAATTATCTACCCAAGACCTGAGACACCTGAGTTGACCTTAGCTCAAATCTGATGCTCCAGAGCAATTGTATCTCACAAAGGGATAGGAGGAATTTTAAAATCATGAGTCAGAGAAAGAGGAAAATATTTCTGGAGACAGGGTTAGAAATAAAGAGAATAAAGCTCTATTTGAGCTTTCTCTGATGGGGTTTCAATGTAGTGTTGAAAGGGGGGGGTGAAGAGGGCTAGCAAAAATTAACCATCTGTGATACCAGTCATGGTACTATGGTGCTGTGTACCAGTCATAAGGCTGTGTATGTTGACATGAGTTTATAATGAGATGATAGAATCAAAGCCTGGCATGTATTACACACTAAATAAATAGTGATCATCATTATTACCCTTACTCAAGAAATGAAGCAGTATAATCCCAGAAGGGTTGAATAAAGAACCCAAGGTCCCACAGAATTGCAGCTGAGTTCAACTCCAAAGCTCATGGCATTCCCATGACACCATTTTGAATCTTGTCAATGATGTAGACTGGGTGAGATTCTGTGAGTCAGAGTCCCCTATCTCCTATTTGTTAACCCCTTCCCATGACTCTATTCCAATAATAGTCGATAATAGAATATTTAGAGTATGATGGGCCTTTTGTTTCTTTTTGGCAGTGTCCAGGCTAAGTCCTGAGATCTGTAGCAGACCTGGTGCCTCAAGGAGCCCTCAGCTTTTTACACTACTATAATATATTGAAGCTAATAAACCAAGAAATTAGTTTGCCTTCAAGGTTATCTATTCTAGTGTCATCTTTAGTCCATCAGCATCTCTTTCTATTCAACATTCTTTGCTTGAGAAGGAAATAGAAGTAAAAAATCATAAAAGAAGTCTAAGGCACTTATAATTCTGATCTTCTTCTTCTTTCCACAATCTTAATATTTTTAATATTTTTATTAATATTAATATATATGAATGGGGACTGGAAACTATGGAGAGAGCAGGGTCATGAATCCTCTAACAGAAAATCCATATGATGTGGGAACCAGATGGCAGAAGAGAAAGCAAGGGACTACTACTACCTTTTCTTCTGCCGGATTAGTTAGGATAGGTCAGGCTTAGCTGCAATAACAAATTAATACCCAAGTATCAGTAGCTTAATATCAGAAAGTTTTCTTTGTTGTTATGCCATCTAGAATATATGTGGCCTCAAAAGATGCCATATTAGGGAAGAGAAAGTATGGGGATAGTAAACTGGATCTTGAATACCCCACTTGGAAATGACTCTAGTCACTTCTGCTTACATGGCTCTGATGAGGCTTGGATTCTTCTGTGTGACTAAGAAGGAGTGATAGGCCAGGCACCAGTAAACACTAGTCACCTCTACACAATATGTATGATCTCTTTTCCTGTTTCCACTTCCCTTTGTGTCCTGCTGAGACCCATGATCCATCACTCGTCTTCTGCTACTGTACCCACTAGAGAGACGTCTTCCCATCCCAACACCTATGCAGCTATACTTCTGTGTCTGCCCTTCATAGCTAAGCACTCCTACCCAGCAGAGTTGGAGCCCTAGGTGGAAGAGTGGGGAGGCTCCTCTGGGCCTGTCAACTAAACTAAGGCTTTAACTGTTTTTTTTTTTTTTAATTTATTTAATCCTTAAAAGAACTTCATGAGATACTTATTAGTATTCCCATTTTATGGGTAGGGAATTGAAACTCATAAGTGTAATTTTCCAAATGACACAGCTAGTAGGTAAATACTAAACCAGAATTTCATTTCTTCATTTAATTTTCCATAAACATATATTGAGTGCAACTTAGTATTAACAGTGGCCTCTTGTCCCATAGAGGTTAAGAAATTTGTCTTTGGATTTGGACAGTCTTTGATTCTAGGCTGGAAGAGGCACTTAACTGCTCTGTGTCTTGGTTTCCCCATCTGTAAAACCATGACAATAGCACCACTTACTTTATGGGACTAATGTAAGAATTCAATGGGCTAATGCATATAAAGTGCTTAGTGCAATGCCAAGCTTATAATAAGCACTCAACAGGTAGCTAGTGGAACAACAAAAAGATAAATTATATCAATATAGCATGATAAGGGCTGTGAAGAAGGTAAATCCAGGATACTGTGGGAGCAGAGAAGGGAAACATAAATCACTTTAGGGTGTGCATTCTCAGGTACGTGGTTACTGAGACAAGTTTTAAAAGAGTGACAGTTATCATATTGAACAAGGCTGGAGAGTAAGGCAGGGAGGTCTTCTGAGTTGAGGAAGTAGCGTGTGCAGATCATTGGAGGCAAGAAAGCGTGCCACTGAACTTGAATGGGTCAAAGCAAACAGATGGATGCCAGTGTGACCAGAGGGCAGGAGTGAACAGAGGTGGAGGCTGAAGTGGCAAGCAAGGCCAGGACACCAAGGACTCAGCATAGCCCCATAATATATGTGATATATATATGTATGTATATATATCTATATATCTATATATCTATATATATATAGATATGATATATATAGATACATATATGATACATATATATATCATATATATACACACACATATATGATACATATATATATCATATATACACACACATATATATGTATATATGTGTATATATATATACATATATACGTATATATGTATATGTGTATGTGTATATGTATATGTGTATGTGTATATGTATATATATATATGTATATATATATGTGTGTATATATATATATGTATGTGTATATATATATATGTGTGTGTATATATATATATATATATATATATATATATATATATATATAGACATAGTCCTGAGACTGTGGGAGCCCTTGGAGGTGCTTAAGCAAACTGCCTTTGTCCGAAGGCCACCCCAGTTATAGCTTAGAAGATGGATCAGAGATGGGGTTTCAGAGCACAGACAAGGTGGGAGCATGGGAGAACTGGTAGAAGCCACTGAAATGGGACAAGTGAGAACATTTGAGTCATGTCTTCTCAAGCTTTCTGTTTCTTTTTCTGACATGCATGCAAGCCATATCCTGCCTACCTCAAAGGTGGGGGAAAATTAATAAAAATAGCCACTTAGACTAGGGATTGGCAGACTTTCTGTAAAGGGCCAGATAGTAGGTATTTTCAGTTTTGCAAGGCCTGTGGTGTCTGTCACAACCTATGTAGCTTTGTCATTGCAGCACAAAAAGCAGCGAAATAAATATAAAATGAGAGTGTGACTATGTTCCAATAAAACTTTATTTCTGGACATTGAAATGTGGATTTTGTATAATTTTTGTACACCATAAAGTATTACTCTTCTTTTTGTTTCTTTGTCCCCCAACCATTTAAAAATATAAAAACCATTCCTAGCGCATGGCCACACAGGGAACCGTGGGAAGCTGGATTTGACCCATGAGCCATAGTTTACTGACCTCTGACTTAGTATGTGCTTTGAAAATGGCACAGTTCTTCATACCTTAAAGGGAGGAATATTATGATGACAACTAAGTGTAGTTACATTTTATAGTATTTCATGACCTCGATCAAGCTTGGTATTTGTGTGAATTTTTGAAATTATGTATTTCCTATTTACCAGTTGGTCTGGAACACCCTACCTCTCTCTCCATTTGCATAAGGGCTTTATACAGTTTTGTTGATGAATCAGTAGAGGAACATGCAGCCTTTTACCAAGCATAAGACACCTTACTGCCTTTTGTATCATTTTCTTTATAGAGACAAGTGGTTGGTTTCAGAGGGCAGGAGCATTAGTCATGCAAACCAGGGTTGGAATACTGCATCTGCCAGTTGCTAGTTGTGTGATCTTGAGCAAGTTACAGTAGTTCTCTGGTTCATGTATTCACTCGTCCATTTATCCAACAAATATTCACAGAGTACCTACTACATGCTGGGTACGAGATTGCCTAGTAAATGGAATGCTGTGACTACCTTCAAGGAATTTACAGAATCAAGGAGAAGTCAGCCATTAATAACATGGGAAGGTTATCACTGTATAAAGGGAAGACTAGGGTGTGATGGGAAAACAGAGCGGGCCATCTTCTCCATACATGGTGAGATGCTCAAGACTCCCAATAAAGGAATTCCAAACTGATTTCCTGAAGGATGAACAGTTGCCAGCCAGGCAAAGGGGCAGGAAGGGAGTGCATTCCACACGAGGTGATGAGGCTGGGTAAGGCCTACAGATAAGAAGGTAGGGGGCTGTTGATAACAGAGAAGATTTCATTGCCCTTTGGGCAGAGAGCGTGGACCAACAGGCAAGGATCTGTCATTGAGGGTCTGCGAGCTGGTGGAGGGGATTTGACATTTACCTTTCTCATGCCCTTCAGCTGAAGGGTGGAGAGTGGATTGATAGGGGGCAAGACCGGAGACAGGAAGACCAACAGGAGGCTGCTTAGGTAATCCCCAGTGAAATATGAGGGTGGTTTCAACCAAGAGGAAATGAAATTGGAGAGAAGGAGGAGGAGGCTTCCAGAACCTTCCTGGAATATAATAACCAAGGCATGCTGAGTAATTAGAAGTGGGAGGTCAGTAAAAAGGAGGGGTAAAGGATGACTCCCAGATTGCTAGACCAAGGCGCTACGTGGGTGGGGCCACCATTTACTAAGAAAGCAGAGACTGGGAGAGAAGACACCAAGTGGAAAGATGATGCGTTCATTTGTAATAATACTGACCTTTCTGGGATGCTCTCAGTCTCAGAAACATTGTGTGTGAGGTACCTGGCATGTCGTGGGGCCTTGATAAATGTTGAATCTTATTCTCGTTTCATTTTTAAAAATCTTTTTCGGGCCTTGTTGTGTTAGATCACAATGTTCTTTTGCTGTTTAGTGTGAGCTCTTCAGAGCCACAAGAACTATGGTTTTGTTCACCGTGCCACACGTTTTCATGTGTGTTTCTTTCTCTCCTTCTCTTCTGCATGCTGCCTGGGGACTGGCTTCCTTGTGGTCAGCACCAATGGGCAGCGCCCAGGTGACCCCGGGGACTCCACTCTGCCTCCTCACCACAGGTGACCATCAGAGCCCTGGGCGGGTGGGAAGGGATTGAGAGTGGCCCATGCTCAGGGCATCCTCCAGGCCAGGTGCCCCAGAGAGGAACTGGCAGTCCCTCCACCCCACCCATCCATCTGCCCACCTATTCTTCCAGCCACCCACCCATTCACCCATCCACCCATCTCTCCATCCCTCCTTTCATTCATGCATCTATCCACTCATCCATTCTAATGCTTACTACTAAGTACCTGCTGTGTGCCAGGCGCTGTTGCAGGCATTGAGGCATACAACGATGAGGCAAAAAAGACATGTTCCTGTGACTTTCTGGGAAGGGAAAGAGCCACACAAATCAATGTACAACTGTAACCATGAGTAGTGCCACAAACGAGAGGTATGTGGTGTTCAAAATAGACAAACACATATACCTGGAGCAAAGGGAGTGTGTCCCCAGGAAGTGACAACTTAGCTGTGGTCTGAGGTTAGGGAAGAAGTTGACCTACTACGTCTGTGCTTAGGAAGTAAGTAGATCAGGCTGTGATCCCAGGCCTACCATTTGTCCCAGAGAGGCCCTTTATTTTTTTTAACGTTTATTTATTTATTTTTGAGAGAGAGAGAGAGCGAGCAAGCACGCATGCACACACACAAGTCCGGGAGGGGCAGAGAGAGAGGGAGACACAGAATCTGAAATGGGCTCCAGGCTCCAGGCTCCAGGCTCCAGGCTCCAAGCTCCAAGCTGTCAGCGTAGAACCCGATGCAGGGCTCAAATCCACAAACCGTGAGATCATGACCTGAGCCAAAGTTGGATGCTTAACTGACTGAGCCACCCAGGCACCCCTGGGACAACCCCTTTCAGTGTGATGATCCCAACTTCTCCTATGTGTGAAGCAGGAGTAATCATGGTTACCTCTTAGGGGGCGCCATTTTCTCGCAGTCTCTGCACAGGCAGCGTCTTCTGGAGGTGTACTCCAAAACCATACAAGATGGCGAGTGTAAGAAGGGCTGGTATGGGAGTGCCCAGTCCAGAGTAAGTATATGTTTGAAGTAAATACCAGCCCCTTCCATCGAATACACTGCAGTTTGATCTCATGTCGCATAAACATCCATTGCTCTTCAGAGACTGGGCTGCAGAGCCCATCTGTGTCAGAGGCTAATGCCCATTTCAGGGCCTGATAGACAAGGGATGCTGCTGACCTAGAGATTCTACCTCAGGGGCTCATTCTTGTCATTACAGTCGTTGACGATTTCAAATCTTTTACTGTCACCTCTCTCAGAGTTGTTGCTCAGACAATGGCCTCCTCTCTACTGGTCCCTGACTGGCTAGTTTGTCATAGGGGGAAAGGGGGTGCGGCAGGCAGTCATGACAGGAGTCTGGCCATCCAGTACCTCACAATCCTCTACTGTCCACCCCCTTTCCCAAATTCAGAAATATCACTGCTGGGGCACCTGGGTGGCTCAGTTGGTTAAGCTTCCAACTCCTGATTTTGGCTTAGGTCGTGATCTCATGGTTCCTCAGTTCAAGCCCCATGTCAGGCTTTGTGCTGACAATGCAGAGCCTGCTTAGAATTCTCTCTCTCCCTCTCTCTCTCCCTGCCCCTCCCCCACTCATGTTCTCCCTCCTTCCCTCCCTCCCTCTCTCTCTCTCTCTCTCCACACACACACACACACACACACACACACACACACACGCACTCTCTCTCTCAAGATAAATAAATAAACATTAAAAAAAAAAGAAATAGCACTGCTAATGAATGTCTTTGGGTTCTCTAGACACAGAGCCTGAGATAGGGATTCTTGTGCAAATCATTCATGGAGGAGTATTCTCAGAAGAAAGTGAGGAAGACAGGGTAGGGCAGGGAAGAAACTAAGGGAGGATGTGGAGGCCTGTGTCAGCCTGAGCCCACAGGGGCCTCTGGAGTGTGGGAGCTGCTCCCACCTTGAAGTCAGGGGCCAGCAGTTGTGCCACTGTGTCAGCCAGCCATTGGCCACGGGCTCCCATGCGAGTGCACAGCCTCCTGGAGAGGCAGCTCACCTCTGCCTTACGGCACTTCTGCCGAGAAGGAGGTATCTGTGAGCCTTTAGCAGCCAGCACGCTTGGCAGATAGAGATGAGGTGCACCAGCCCTGGAGAGGAGATCTGGGCAGACCCTCCATGTAGCATTCGCTACAGCCCGGCCCAGCTTTCCTCCATAGCCACCTCCATAGCTCAGCGTGTCACTGCCCACGCCCCAGGAGTGTCCTCCTAGCCACTCATTACCTGTGTGACTTTAAGCAAGTTGCATAGGCTTTTTTCACCGGCAAATCTAATTGTCACACTTCACAGTCATTTTACCGATGACGATTAGGGGACCCTGGAGAGTGCCCTGCTCCACAGCAGCACATAGTAGGCCTTCAGAAAATGTCAGTCTCCTACTATCCCCCCATCATAGGCCCACCAGCCTCACCCTCACCCTCACCCCCAGGGCTGTGTAGTCAGAGTGAGGGGCCAGTGACTCCACCCCCGTGCCCACACCCACTTTACTGAGAAACCGTGCTTCTCCAGAGCAGGTGAGGGAGCTCCATTTCCACTGGGCCATTGTTCTCTGGGATCTATTCAAGTCGAACAGCCTGATAATGTTTTCTTTAAACAGAGCCAATTCTGTATCAGGCACATTTGTTCTTACCTCTTGCCTCTGAGGTGTCTGAATGTTCCTCCTCTGACAGGTTTATTTCATCGTGTTCCATTGGTTTCTCGGCCTCATTTGATGGGTGAGGTGCCTGCGAGTGTTTCTCTTTGAGCAGAATGTCCCTTTCAAAGGGTGTTTTTGTTAATGCTCTTCCCCTGGTAGCAATAAGGGCTGGTGTAAATAATAACTGTCGGATGTGAATGACGAGGAGTTTAGACCGTGAGCGCAGGCTGCCTCATTTCAGATCAGCAGCAGCTCGGAGAACTGTGGAGCCACGTTGTGTGTCAGGGACAGGCTGGCATTTGGAGTCGAGGCTGTGTTCAGCTCTCAGCTCTGCTCCAGTTCTGGCCTGGCGATGGTGGGCAAGCGATTTCTTTTCTCTGGGCTCCCTTCTTTTCCGGACAAGTGGGGATAGCAGTGCACCCGGCCATAGTTAATGGGGAGAGCGAAGTATGATAGCAGCCTTAGCTTCCTTGCTCAGCTAACTCTGACTAGCTCTTCAGGTCTCTGACTTCCTGGCCTCACCTTCAGAGAATCTATGTTCAGGGACAGGGCTTGTCACCCTCGGCACTAGGGACACTTGGGGTGGGTAATTCTCTGTGGTGGGGGGCTGCCATGTGCGTGTTAGGATGGTCAGCGGCACCTCCAGCTTCTACCCACTAGATGCCAGTAGCACTTCGTCCCTCAATTATGACAGCCAACTATATCTCCAGACAGTCCCCCAGGTCCCCTGAGGGACAGTAGCTCCCCCTCTTGAAATCCTTCAGAGCTGCACTGTTCAATAAACATAGAACTTGAACCATGTCTGTAACTTTACATTTTTACAGAAGTGTTTATTTTTGAGAGAGAGAGAGCGAGCGAGCGAGCCCGTGCAAGAGCAGGGGAGAGGCAGTTGGGGGGGGGGTGGCAGGGACAGAGGATCCAAAGTAGGTTCTGTGCTGACAGCAGAGAGCCTGATATGGGGCTCGAACTCACAAACCATGGGATCATGACCTGAACCGAGGCACCCCTATAATTTTACATTTTTTTAGAGTCACATTAAAAAAGAAAAAAATAACAGATGAAATTAATGTTACTAGGTATTATTTAACCCAATGCATATAAAACATCATTTTAACATGCAGTTATTATTTTAAAATTACTAGTGAAAGGTATTTTATATTCTTTTTGCCCTAAGTCTTTGAAATCTGGTATACATTTTACACTTAGAGCACTTCCCAATTCAGATGCTAGATTTCAAACAGTTAAAATGAAATATAATCCTAAAAAGATAAACATCGTGTTTAACAAGTAAACATATTTTAAACTAGTATAGTTTTAAAATTTAAATTAGTTAAAATAAGTAATAAAATAAATTTAAAAACTCAGTTCCTCAGCCACGCTAGCCACATTTCAGATGCTTGGTAACCACATGTGGCTTAGTGGCTACCATTCTGGACAGTGCAGATCTAGAGGTAAAAAAAAAAGTCTTGATCATCTTTGTGCCTAGTCAGTGAACAGAAGTGTATATTCACAGAGTAGTGGCTCAGGAAATGTTCAATTACTTGATTCAGATTTCACACACACACACACACACACACACACACACACACACACACATTTGACAATGTCTGGAAATGCATTTGGTTGTCACAAGTAGGTTTGAGGGTAGAGAACAGGGATACTGGCCTTGAAAAAATAAGGTAAAATCTCTTGTGGCCAGTGTTGGATGTCTTTCTGTTGCTGACTTGAGGCTGCAGTGGACAGATGACTAGCTCACATTTCATCTGAAGGACTTGGGGTGTCGCAGGTCCACCATGAGAGAAAGAATGCCCCTTCTCTGCCCCTGCAGTAACTGAGCCACGCCTCCAGTCTGAACCGCTGGGTCCATTTGGAGGCTGGAGTGATGCACTAACTGTCTGCCTCAGCTGAACCCCTGTCAGACTCCAATTCACTACCTTGGCTCTTCCCAGTGCCCACTGTCAGTCTGTCACAAGGAGAAGGGCTTTGAGACAAGCCCTCATATGGAGATTCTGTTCCTTAAAACTGGGGGAACTTGGGCAAATCATTCAGCCTTGCTGATCCCAGGTCCTCATCCATGAAATGATGTGGAAGAGTCCCACCCCTGGGACTCGTGGCGACGGTCATCAGAGAAAATGGATGCGTTTCTAGCATGGCTCCTGCTTAAGGGGGTGTCAGATACACCTCCCCTCTATTGTTCCTTTCTTTCCCGTTCACTTCATGTTAAAACCCTCTATTGTTGTTTACCTGGCAGTTTTTAAAATCAGAGCCTTGCCGCAGTAACAGGATTCAGGCCATAAAACACTTCTCTGAGATTGCTTTGCAACTGCCTCTAAAGCCACTTTCCCAGGGCCAGCTTATAAATTCTGGACTAGGTAGACTTTGAGCCTTTGGGACAAAAGTGTGTGGGCCCAGAGCAGATGGGGAGGCAGCACAGCAGCCTCCTGAGGGCTCCACTCGGTGCCTGGTGGCTTAGGCAGACTGGGACACCCTGGGGCCTCAGGGACCCCTGCAGGGATGCTATGCCCCCTGGCAAGGATTGAGGGATGGTATGAGAACAGGAGCTGGAAGCATTAGGACCAGATGTAGTGCTCTGGAAAAGGCTGAAACCCAAGCACCTACAGTGACAGACTGTGCTTGGTGGACCCACAGCTGAGACAGCCTGCCAGGTTGGCTGGAGAGAGGGAGCAGCTCTTGGGGTGGGCAGGGGGTGGGCAGGGGCTTCAGGGATGTCTAGCAAGATGAGGAAAAGAACAGTGAAACAAGCCAGGTGTGTTACAGACTTCCTTCATCCTGTGGCATGTGCAGAGGGCTTCACATCATTAATGCAGTTAAGCTTTCCACCAACTCTACCCCATAGGGTGCTATTAGCATCCTCATTTACAGACGAGGAAACTGAGGCTCTGATGATTGAAAATCACACAGCTCAGAAATGATAAAGCCAGGAACTGAACTTAGATTTCTCTGGAGAGTCTGTACTCTTACCCACCATGCTGTGTGCCCATGGTCAACATTAGTGGATACCGATTATGGGCCAAGAACCAGGAAATACCATAGCAAAGGGGCTCAGGACTGTGCTTCAAAGCCACATAATGACTAGCCCTGGGACTTTGAGCCGCAGAGAGGTTACAATTGTCCCATTTCCTTTTAGGCAAAATGGGGATACTAATAATAACTATTGTTAAGAGGAATAAATGAGATAATACATTTTGAGTGCTTAAACTTGTGCTTTTGCTTTTATTATTATCATAAACCCATTTTACAGATGAGGAAATTGAGGTCCAAACAGGAGGAAGCAGCCAAGCTCACCAATGGTGAGATTCAGGCAGGTGGCTGGACCAGATCTGTGGTTCCTGAGAAACATGGAGGGTGGGGGTGAAAGGTGAGAGCCCATGAGAGCCTCAGCCTAAAGTGACAAGCAGAATTTACAAATAAGGGCTCATTAGGGAGTTGGAATATAAGGTGGGAGGCTGGACACAGTAGCATGATAACCCCAGCTGCTGTGATGGACCAAGGCAAGAGTTAGACAGAGAGCTGAGATGACACAATGCTGAGGTCCCTGAGCCTTTGACCTGGGTGTCCTCTGGTCCCCCTTGACCAAAGCCTTTGGTGGTCCCAAAGCTCAGGCCAGGGCTGTGTCTGCAGATGAGGAGCAGGGACCAAATTGGAGGTCAGGGAGATGGGTGACATTCAGGATCCGGACAGCCACAGCTCTTCCATCTGGCTACTGGCATGGCTAGGCTGACGCAGCAGAGCACGGCAGGAGCCCAGTACTCGATCCAGGATGCGATCTTTGTCAGCAGTCTTCCAGTAGGTGCTCACCAGCTTGATGGACCTACGGCTACGGGCCCACCACTCTGGCTGCCAGCTTCTGTTACCAATCTCCCTGCTGAACCAGTAACCTTAACACAGGAGAGGAAGGCATTTTCTCGCATGTTGCTTCTCCAGTGGGGTGTTCTCCTATAGCAGGTGAATGTTTCTGCTGCCTGCAAACAAGCATCTAAGCAAGGAGCATATCTGACTGAGGCCTTCACTACATCTTTTTCTCTCTCAGGACATTCTCCTTAGACCAAAGTGAAACCTGTCTCCATGCTTCTGTGCAAACTGCCATTAAATTCAGATTCAGAATCCAAGGGCCGGCCTTGCTCTTTCTTCCCAGCTTAGGTACCAGCTAGTCACCACGTGGGACCAGTACAGCCTCCAGAATGCCTCCTTTTCTCGCTGCTGCTTCTCATTCCCAAGACTCATTAAGTCCTTCTCAGATTAGTGTCACAGCTTCCGGGCTGACCTTCCTGTCGTCACAATGGTGCCCTTTTAGTGTATGCTCCACTGAAGCCTGAGTGATGGTCCAGCAATAAGAATCTGCTCCTGATTGAAATGCCACCAGGCTCCCCTGTGCTTTGGGAGAGTTAGCCTGAATCAAAGACCCTCACTCTTCAACTTCCTTCCCTCTTTGGCATCCTGTGCCATGTTCACACTGATTACATCAGCAGGGCCTGCCTTCTCACAGCCCCTCCCTTCGCTGTGATGCTCTCCCTCTGTTGTCTACCTTACTCACCCGTTATGATCAAGTCTATACAAAACCTTCCCTGACCCCCACTGTCTCGGGCTACACTGAGCGGCGATGCTCAACTGGCCAGGCCAGTGTATACAGAGGATCCCCTGAGTCAGCTCCGAGTGAGGGGGCCTCATCAACATGGCCACATTCACACCCCAAGCACACTTTCTTGGAGCTGTGTGGTTTCTGTCACCTCTTAGCCTGTGCCCAGACACATACAGTGGTCATTTACACGACCCCATGCATGAGCAGACTTATGGGTTGAGTGGATGATTGACAGTAATAGATCATGTGCCAAGCATTGGGTGCTCTCCCCACCCCACCCTCTGCCTCACCTCACCTGACTCACCGTCTGCCATTTGGTTAGGCTCACTGTGAGTCACTGAGCACTCATTTTCTATCCAGTATTTGAACTCTGTGCAGCCCCATCTGCCAAGCTTCCTAGAGGATGATTCTCTGGAGTTTCTGGATAGAGGTCCCCTAAATCTACTGGTTCAGCCCTGCATAGGCTGTCTTGGGCTCACCTGGTACTGACCCAGGAGAGGTCAGGCTTAGAGGCAGAATGCATAGGCACCTCAGGACAGACATCTCAGTCCTCTGAGCATGCCCCTAGAAGCAATAGCCATGGCTGCAAATGCTCTGGACCTCACTCCTAGCCTCTAACACAGAGCTGCTTTCCATCCATCCTTTGGGGAGGAGGGTAGATCAGCTTTTAGTACAGAACACGGTGATTCAGTGTTTCTGCTTCCAAGAGCCAAGGGGCAAAGGCTAGAAGAAAGAAAACATGTTCATGGTGGATTTGCCTGGAATCTCAACAATCGATGCTGTTCCCACTGCTGGTTTTATTACCCTTGCTCAGTTTCGTTGCACTAATCTGAATTCTGTGCTGCGTGTTTACCGGTCGTTCCCTCTGATCCCGCTCGTGCTTCCACTAATCCTTCCTATAGATTTCTTGTTCCCTTCCGCGCCTCCCCTCCTTTCCAGGCTCTAAGGCTTGCTGTAGGCAGCATGTTCCAGAGGCAAGATCTGGGCAAAGCTACCCAGGCTGGGCAGATCTTAGCATTTCCTCCCCCTTCCTCCCCCTTTGGGTCAGGTAATGTGGTCATCCTGTGAGAGATCAGCTTGGCCAGAGTCGGTTGGAAAGAACTGAATTCTGTTTCTGAGTAAGAGCCTTGGGGACACCTTGACCCAGCACACCCTGCTGTACTGTTCAGACAAATAAAGCCAGACATAGTGGCCTTCCTGAAGCCTCCTGCGCTGCTCAGCCCATGACCAAGCAGGGGTGTCCTATCCTCTTCCCATATCTAATTGGCCCTAACCCCTATTAGTGATTGCATTTTACTCAGCTAAATGCTAAGACCTCCCTCCTATTCCCAGCCCATTCCCAGACTGCTTAGAACATGCCCGAGCTTAGCCTGGTGTTGTGGATTCAATGTCTTCCCCCAAAAGATATGTGGAAGGCCTAACCCCAGTTCCTGTGAAAGTGATCTTATTCAGAAAGAGGGTATTCACAAATGTACTTAGTTAAGATGGGTCATGAGGGCAGGCTCTAATTCAATGAGACTGATGTCCTTACAAGAAGGAAACATCATGTGAAGACAGACCCACATGGAGGATGCTGTGGTGACGGAGGTGGAGTGGGCTGCCGAGGAAATTGCCTAGCAAACCTGCAGTTCAGAGGAGGCAAGGGAGGATTCTACCCAGTCTCAGGGGCAGCCTGGACATCTTGATTTTGGACTTCTGCCCTCTAGAACTGTGAGAGAGTACATTTCTGTTGCTTTAAGCCACTCAGATTGTGGTAACTTCTCATGACAGCCCTATAGAACTAATACACTTGGAAACGCAGGAATCCAGAGCACTGGGCAACGGGCAGGAGTCCACCCTCAAGGCTGTTCCCTTACAGTGGACAGACCTCCATGAGACCAGGGCCAAGAGTTGCCATCCCAGAGAATTTATTTGGCCAACCTGTGGGGCCTCCATGTTGGCTGTATTCTGTGTTTGGCTCACAGCCAGCCTCTGTTCTGTGGCTCTGACCCTCTCCTTTTTGGTTCTTCCTCCTGCTTTTGAATAGTCCTAGCATTTGCTGCTGGTCACACCCTGGCCTTGACCTCTGCCTCACCATTCAGGCTGTGGTAACCTATTCTCTGTGTCCTGACCTTGTTTGGCCTGTATACCATCCCAGTGGGCTTTTGTGCCCACCGCTACAGTGACTGCTCTGGAGAAGGCTTCCCTTGTTCCACAGCTGCCCCAGACTTCCCTGAACTCCACAGGAAGAACTACGATCTATTCAGGGTGACCATGCACTGTCTCACACTGGCTGCCTGGAAAGTCTAACAGGACCATCTACTTGGCCACAGGGCACACCAATGAGTGTGTGTTCTCCTCTCTTACATCTGTGCTTCAGACTAAACCCTTAATCCCCAGTGCAAACTGTGGGTGCTCCTCTCTGCCACAGCTAAGCAGCTTTGAGCCCCCCAGGCTCAGGATCAGGCTCAGTGCACAGATTTCTGCAAGCAGGGAGCCAGTCCTGCTGGCACTGAGCTGGCTCAGCATCTTCTTCCTTGTTGGCAGGGCGAGCCTCGTCTGGACCGTAGGGAACCAGGGTGGGGAAGGGAGAGAGGAGGCCACTGGATGGTCTCAGGGAAGCCCATGACATGTCCCATACCACTGATGACATGTGAAAACCAACTTTGTAATCTAGCTTTGGCTAAGCAGTCATGCATGCCCTTTGCTGTATACACCTGTAATAGCTTTGATTTTCAGCTTGGAGACTTCTCTCTCCTGCCAGGTAATGAGCTCCTAGACAGCAGGACTGTCTCTTAATTACCTCACATGCCCAGCACCTTGCTGTCCTCACTGTCAGCATTATAATCCTAACACCACTCATCAGGCAGTGTCCAGGACTTTTTCTCTGTGGCCAAGAGTTGAGTTGGTGCTAATGAGATCAGGGTAATGGGTTTAGTCCATTTGGAGGTCACTTGGCTCCATCCAGTCCCATTCCATGGGCTAAGTATCACTGCTGGCCAAAGTCCTGTCAGAACTCTAGGCATAGGCTGACCTCTCACTGTGGGTAGGTACAGGCAGAGACCTAAACCCCACACAGGCTGGCTCCTGATGCCTCCTTTAGATTTGATGCCTACCTCAGCCACATCTTGGTCTTTAACCTTAACTGTAGCAGTCTACAGAGTGCACCCAGCTCTAGCCATTGCTTGTGGCCCTTCTCTGGTCACGGGCTAGGGTCTTGGCACTCACACTGTGGGCTTCTGGGCACACGAAGAAACAGTTGAGGGTATAGGGAAGTATGAAGGGATTCTCAGCTCACCAGTGGTGAAGCCCTGGAATGTGGATACCTTACAAGGGATGTGTCAATATTGACAATGTCTGGCATCAATCAGGCATGACTCCTCTTAAATAAGTCTATAATGCAGAATTCTGAACACATAAAAAAAAATTCAGAAGACCAATTCTCCTGCACCCGGAAGACATTAACCATAAGGGTTTTACATAGCCAGCTTTTCTACTGTATGTAACACGACTGAATTAGAATTTGACCTACACAGAGCATTTGCTGTGTGAAGCAAGGCCCACCCAGAAACAGATTCAGGAGATGCATAGGACCAAGCAGAATCAGCATTTGAGGAACAATTTATTTGAGTGGCCGGAGTGCTTTCAAACAATCAATTAAAGCTATTCCCATCTCACGAGGTGCTAACCTCCATTTAAAGCTGCAAAAGAGGGCAACCTCTGTCAGCAATATTTAGCAGTTTTAGTTGTATAGGCTGTGATGAAGTCAATTCCAACCTCTTAGAACCAGCTGGGTGATATGGAGGGAGGCTGGGATATTAGAAATCTGTATCTACTTTACACTTAACTCAGTACTTATTAAATGGTTTTCCCCAACAAGGCTAAAGCTATCTTTGAAAAACCCGTGTCTCTGTAGTGTTTTCCAGCTCCTTGACATTGACTCAGAGTTAAATCTTGGCTAAAAGCAATTACTGTCATATGATGAATTGAAGCAATTTATTTATTACTTGAGAAACATCCTAGGTGATGTCACTTAGAAGAATGATGGAATAATCCTTCTCAAGTGCTCCATTATCAACCAGACCTAGTGAGGGAGGCACCATTCCCAGGTGTGGGGAAGGTAGTCAGAAATTTTTAAAAATTATCATCTTGAGACCAGAGAAAGAATATTAGGAATAAAGTAGACAACAGTTACTTAAACTTGATCTAGGCTTGTCTCCCTGTATAATTATATGGGATGCTGTGGTGGCTAAATATCAAGAAAGGAATTATAGGGAAAGCCCAGAGATTAATAATAAAACTGAACTCAGTGTGTTAAGGGCTTAGAGATGGTGGTTGATATACAAGGAAAGTGAAAAGGATGAGTGAACTTAAGTTAAAAAGGTCAAGTTTAAATATCATTTGAGCAAAGTCTGTATAATTTGACCCATATAACAAGATCCACATGACATGTTCATCAATCCCTTCCATATTAGAATATGATATGTTGGCAAGAGGGCATGAGGGGAGATAATTTCAAGAAAAGCAGGTATAAAATGGAGCTGCGTGATACAGCAGGTGGCAAACTCAGCAGGGACAGGCATATATACAAAGGCGTCTTAATCTGGCTGATCAAGATAAGATTCTAGATCAAAATACCAGTAAGCAGTACC
Source organism: Lynx canadensis (assembly GCF_007474595.2). Taxonomy (NCBI): domain Eukaryota; kingdom Metazoa; phylum Chordata; class Mammalia; order Carnivora; family Felidae; genus Lynx; species Lynx canadensis. Next base: position 17,677,558 of record NC_044305.1, read on the forward strand.
TGCTGAGCAACCTAGTTTAACACCTAGCTGTCCCGAAAGCCAGCCACAATTTCTCTAACTTGGCCTTGACTTTGCTGAAATTAACACACGGTCCTGGGCATTCCTCCTGGATTATAAGCCCAGACACCTCTCCAAAGTGGCGATGAATATCATCACTTGTTCATAGGAAGCCCTTGGTGGCCCTTGGCCTGTTTGGCCTCACATCCCTCCTTTGTTCTTCCCTTGCTGCCTGGGATGTACAGGTGACCCCTGCAGGCTGTGTTTCCTGGGCTGCATGTCAACTGGTATCTGGGTTTGGCCAGTAAGGAGACATTAATTACACAGGAAGAGGAAGGAGAAGCCTTTCCCTCTTGGCTTCAGGCGCCTTCTTTGGCGGTGACCATGTCCCCTCCATGACTCCACTTCTGGCGATCTTCCAGAATCCTAACTTCTTTTGGGTGACCCCGACCTCTGGGCTCTGATGATACCACCACCTCCTTTTGTCTCCGGTCTAGGTTGGGTAGTGACTCCTGGTGTTGCTATTGTCTCGGTTGCCTCACCATCTTCTCCTGATCCCTGTGTGTCAATTCTCTAGTAAATATGTTCCATTTTAAATGTTTGGAGTCGTTTCCCTTTTCCTGGTTGGATACTGGTGGATGCAGAGCCTGTGCTGATTTCTAGTGATTCTTCCTTCCTGTAGTAAATGGTAAGGGAAAAAATGTGATTTAATCATCCAGTCTGTATGTTTTTTTTCCTGTATCAACATCACACTTTACTCTTGTGAAATATCTGGAATCCACATTTTCCCATTAAAAAAAAAGTCAACAACAGCATTTGTTTCTCCCCAGGCTTCTCGCACCCCTCCTGTTTGCTACAATTTCAATCCTCAAAGACTGCCAAAGTAGTTCATGATCACAATTACAAATGCTCTCAATGCCTTGGGATGCAATTTGTAAAGTCTGGAGGCTTGAATCTAATGAAGTATCCAGATGCTTTCCTACCAACTTTTTTCCTATCTTGGACTTAAATTCCATCTTAAAAATAGCCTACCATTCTGAGAATTCGCTTCCAGCAAAATCAAGAAGGGATATGGTACATACCTGACTTTAGAAGAGCCAGAAAGTTGCCCAGCTTTCTCACCTTTTCCCTGTTGCCTCCTCTTGGCAAACCCCCCATAATCAGAGATGTCTGCAATCCTTAAAACCTTCACTGGCATTGAGGTAGCAGCTGAGAGTCAGAGTTTGAAAGGTTTTCTCTCCTGGGTGCCAGATGCGTGCAAAGCCAGAGTAAAGACAGAAAAACTCTCCAACAAGAGAAGTCATTAAGTAGACAGGGGTGAACTGCCAGCACAGTAAGATTTGGGGATAATATGCCCTTAGATAGCTAGGAGGCGACTGTGTATTTTAAAGACTGCGGCTATTAGGAATTGTGTTCCCGAGAGCCAACTTCCTTTCTTTACCATCAGCAATGATCACCAGCATGGGTTATGCATCCACTGGGATTTACTTGGTTTTGTCAATTGCAATTAGACGTTCTTTATCTGAGACTTCTATTTTTGCTCCATATCTTTACAGGGAAGTTCTCTGAAATAAAGCTATAGAATTGGGCCTGTAGCCAGTGAGAGCACTTTGAGAATGAATCGTTAATCCCTTGTTGCCACATTTTGTTATTGCTGCCATTAAGTCATCCAGATGTAAGCCTGATACAGGCCTTGCCTATAGGAGGAGAGTTAAGTGAATCACTCTGGGGGTCTCCGCCTCCCTTCATCCTAAGGATTAGATGAACTCAGGCAGCAGGTTGCAAGGAAGCGTCACCCCAGTACCCATAGTGCACCCACAGTTTATAGACATAGAAACACCCGCCTACCAACCCTGGAACTAGTTCCAAGGCCATGCCATCATTTTGCCCCATGCGTGAGCAGTTCCTCAGAGTTTGTCAAACTTTTTTACTTCTGTTATTACATTTGATTCTTTGAAAATCCCTGTGAACTTGGCATTTACTCCGTATTTTACAAATGAGGATATCAAATCACATGGTGGTTAACAGGTTTGGTCAAGGTCACTCAACCAGTCAGGATGGAATCTGGATGCCAATTCATGTATTTCTGATCTGAAACCTATTGCTTTTGACTGATCTCATAAAACCATAGAATCTCAATCTCAGAAGGGTTATAAGAGGTTGTAGAGGCCCTCTACATGATGGGAGAATACCAAGTTTCCAGATAGTGTCTTTCATTGTTGGTGACACATTCTCCTGCTTTTGTGGGTAACTTGGGGACTTGGGGGTTGACACCATGGGAGTTTCATGTCTCTAAAGATGACAGGGAGAATGTCTCTCACCCAGGACATGGGTATCACTGGAATCAAAGGATGCCGACTTGAGGTGGGAAGCAGGGTCAATAAGCAAAGAAAAAGGTCACTGTCCTATGACAGTGAAGTGTTGAAGGCTTGGTTAAGCATTCCAGAAGCCCGGGAGGTGAGAACACGTAGAGACAAAGTAGGCAGATACAAAGGAGGGCCAACTCTGGAATAGGACTAGGGAACTATGACTGCTTTTATGCTCCTCTCTACATTATAGTACTGTATCACAGGCTTGAGCCTCAGCTGGATAGTGATTCCACATAAAAACCTTTCTTTGTGTTGGCCCCTAATTTACCCCCATCACTCTACCCAGTGATATTAGCTCCAATTTTTAAAATTAAAGGGATCGGGGCGCCTGGGTGGCGCAGTCGGTTAAGCGTCCGACTTCAGCCAGGTCACGATCTCGCGGTCCGTGAGTTCGAGCCCCGCGTCAGGCTCTGGGCTGATGGCTCAGAGCCTGGAGCCTGTTTCCGATTCTGTGTCTCCCTCTCTCTCTGCCCCTCCCCCATTCATGCTCTGTCTCTCTCTGTCCCAAAAATAAATAAACGTTGAAAAAAAAAAATTTAAAATTAAAGGGATCAATCTATTCCATCATCCACAGTGGCTTTTCAACTTTTTGAAAGCAAGAACTAAGTCTCATGTGAATCTTCCACTCTCTAGGCCATGAAGTCCTATTCTGACTGCCATTCCTCCAAAGTCAATGATCTCTGATTTTAGTATGCAACTGAATAACCCACATACCTTGTTAAAATGCAGGTGCTGATTGATTACATCTGGAATGGGGCCTGAGATTCTGCATTTGTAATAAGCTCCCAAGTGATACTGATGCTTCTGGTCTTTGGATCACACTTTGAATGGCAAGGCTCTTGACCTGTCTTTACCCTGGAGCCCCCTCTCCAAGGGTAGAGTCAACAACTGGATAAGCCTCACCAGAGTGACCTGACTAGTACAGTGTTAAGCAAAGCTAATTGCCCTTGGTGGATATCAGGAATCCTTGGGGAATATAAACTGGGATGGTTGTTTGGCAGCATGGGAGGAGATGGTAGGGAGATGGAGCATGGTGACTGGACTCTATGTATGGAGGAAATACTGAGGGAGAGGGGAAGACTTCAAGAGACCAAGAGCTATTCCTTGGGCACCAGGTTTCCATATGCAGCAGTGAGTAGGTAGTACACTGAAAGCCAGATGTGAACTCTGAGCTGGAGCTGGGAGGAATCTGGATTCTAAGACATCAGTGATTTCATGGACAGAGGACAGAGGGCAGCAGCAACATCTTTGAGAGGACAGGTTTGGCCTTTGGGAGTGTTCAGAGCTCAGAGGGCCCGGTTGGCTAAGGTATAAAGTTGGGCATGCAACCTCATGTAGAGACAGTAGTTTCCTATCAGTGTGGGCTGAGTTCATAAGATTGTTTTTGATGATTACATCACACAAGGGACTTAGGTAGAGGCTTGAAGCTACTCCAGTTGGATAAATTTACCACCCGGTGCATAGCTGCCGGTTCTGATTTACGTGGACTATTCTCAGGCTGGCTCCCAGTGGATGGCAGAGATGAAGAGGACACATCCAAGTCCCTCCCTCTTCTCTCAGTTACCAGGCTTATCCCTGCTTAGTGGATAGAAAGTACCCAAGGCCAGAAAGAGGGCTTTTTAAGGGACTGGGAGACTGATACAATATGAAGTTTGACTCTCATGAAAAGGGTGGCTTAGAGCAAAAGTAACACACCTCCCATGTTGCTTCAAGTTCTTCCTCTGAAAAATTCCTCTGGATTTCTGGCCAGTGAGTCAGATAGCCAAACTTCTTTGTGGACCAAGTCCTGGCATGTCCTTAACTACACCTCTGTCAAGGACAGTTCATTATAGTGATAAGGGGGTGAGCCCTGTACACAAAGTCCCATCTCTGAAACTCACTAGTTATATGGCCTTGGACAAGTCATTTAACCCTTCTGTGAAGTTTCTTAATCTATATAAAAGGGGAAACAAAACTAGTACCTCCTGAGTTTTTAGAAGTTTCAATGACTTCATGTATGAAAAGTGTTGGGCACATTACTTGGCACCCAGTAATAGATCAGTACATTTAAGCTAACATTTTCTTTATTTATTTACTTATTTATTTATTTAGAAAGAGAGTATGTGCAGGGGAGGGGCAAAGAGAAAGGGGGAGAGAGAGAATCTCAAGCAAGCTCCATGCTGTCTGCTTAAAGCCCAATGCGGGGCTTCATCTCACAAAGGTGTGAGATTATGATCTGAGCCAAAATCAAGAGTCAGATGCTTAACTGACTGAGTCACCCAGGTGCCCCTTAAGTTGATTTTTTTTAAGTAGTAGTAATTGAGCTTCTGTTTGATGATGAGCTCAGTGCCTGCCTGAGACAGCCCATTGTATTGCTAGGAGACCCCACCATGAGCCAACCCTTATGTGCTTCCCCATAAGTCTTATCATAGGGTCTCATCTGCTTTGTTGAGAACTTATATGTAAGGCCTCATGTAGATTCGTCTGACTCTGCACCAGGCGCAGGGCTAGCCCATGCTCTGTCTCTGTCCCTCTTTTCTTCCTCTCAGATGAAGGAGCCACATGGGAATGCTCTCTGGCCTTCAGTCCCAGAGACATTTCCTCTGTACCTGTACCACCCACCTTTAAGTGCTGTTGGCATGCTTACTTTTTCAACAGAGGTACAGTTCCACAGTGACTCAAGCAAATGCCCTTGAAAGGGTGCTAAAGTGGACATTGGGTTGGCCACGTCCCAGGGCTTGTTCCTGTCCCTGTACCTGGAGTCTGGTTGGGCCAGCCAAGTATAACTCCTCCTCATCACTTCCTGTATAGAGTTTGTGATTTCAGCCCTGATGCCTGTTGGCTGAGCTCACTGAATCTCTCTAAACCACTGGCTGGCCTTTCCAGATAGATTCCCTGGTTCAAGTATGTTCCATTGTTGGTTCATGGTCACCACTTAAATCTAGGGACGTCTTGGAACTTAGTTGGGAAAGGGTTTCTAACACATATCCAACACCTTCACTTTCCTTTGGATGGAGCTTGATTCTATCCTAGGAGCAGTGTTTGACACAGCTGATTACTCCTTCCTTCTTGAAACACTCTTCTCTTGGCTCTAGGGCACTCTACACTCCTGGGTTGTTTTATTAACTGTCTGGCCACTCCTCCTCTGCCTCCTGTGCAGGCATATCATTGTCTACCCACTCACTAAGTGCTGTAGACTCTCTACTCTCTCTCTAAGCCTCCTTCTCCTTTTACTCTTTATTCTTTCCCTGGGTGTCTCCATCAACCCCGAGCTGCAGATACCATCTATCTGTATGCATAAATCACACATTTTTACCTCCAGCTCAGACTTCTTTCCAGAGCTCCAGACCTGCACTTTTAACTGCCTCCTTTTCTAGAGTAGATCTCCAGCTCAGATTGCCCCAAACACACCCATTCTCTCTCTACAGCTATACTTTGCCCATTGTTTCTTGAGCTCATAAACAGCACCATCACCCACCTTGTTATGAAAACCAAAAAGTTGTGGTCATCCTCCACAGTTCTTTGCCCCTCACTCTCTGCATCCATCCCAGCAGCAGGTTTTATTTATATGCATTTCAGTAATTATCTCTTTTATTGCCATCACCATCTCCTAAATCCAAACAGCTATCATCTCCCACATGGATGCCTGCAATGGTTTCAAAATTTGTCTCTCCAAGTCACTTTGGCTCCACACTGAAGCTGGAATGATAAGTCGGAAAAGTAAATCTGACCATATTATTGCTGCATGAACAACACTTAAATGGCTCCCTGCATTTCATGGGGTAAAGAACAAAAGCTTTCATTGTAGCTTCTGATGCCCTGTGTGGATGGGCCCCTGCTGCCTCTTTAGCTTCCCTCTCATCATGCTCTCCTTGCTTTCTTGCCCACGTTATTCTCTATTTCTTTCATTTCTCAAGTGCGCCAGTCTCCTTGCCCCATCACACAGCCTTAGCCAGTGCTGTTCCTTCCACAGCTCCCACTTGCTCCTCTTGTGTTCTCTGCCCATGTCTTCCCAGGAATGATTCACTTCCCTATTGTGTGCTTCCCGAGTGCCATGTGCCTCTCTTTTCTCATTGTTAACAGATTTGCAAGCTTACTATTATTGATTCTCAGTTCATTAATTCCGTCTCCTGAGTCCCACCCATCACTCACAGTAGGCTCCTTGAGGGCAGGGACTGTGCCTGTTTCACTCACCACTGTGTCACTGAATGCCTGTGCTTGTGATCATTTACTGAAGGAATGAAGTGTGAATCTCTTTAAGCCAAGCCAGTAACAGTGTTCCTAGGGTAATAACATCCTCTCCAGGGCTCTTTTGCCTTTGTACCCCCAGTCTCTAGAATAGGATCTCACAGCAGGCGAGATCAGCTATGCCAGTGAATGCTCCCGAGCCAACTTCCTTCCTTCAAATCCAAACAAAAAGACTGACACAATTGAAGAAATTGTCATCTGAGGTGTTCAGCTTCCTTTATGTTTGGCACACAGTAGACTAGCCTTATCTCAGAAAGCATGACTCCAAACTAGGAAATGGGGGCTATGTATGGTTCCTTGGAACTAGCCCCCATTCTGGAATATGAGACCAGCCCTGCCAAAGAGGTGGTTGGCTAACTCCGCCATGAACTCACTGAGGCAGAGATAGGCAGAGCTTGCTCAGGCAGCCCTGGGATTTGATGAGCTGGTCTTGCCTTTAGCTGATTAAGGGAACTGAATAAAATCTCTGACCCGTAAGTCCATCCAAGAGAAGGATCTCTCATCCCATAGACAGCATTGTTTGGCACACAGTACATGGGTGCTCAGTAGCAGATGAATGAAGCAAACAAACATCTTTATATCCTTCAGTCACGTGTAAGCCGACAGGAGGAGGGCAGCCTGTGTGAGACACTGACATTAGAGAGCTGAGAGCCACACTCCCTGTTCTTGAAGACTTGCCGTTCCCACGGGGGAGACTTGTCCCAGTTACAAGAGAGTTTGGGGAATGTGCTCTGATGGGGGAAACACTTGACACTCTTAAACAAGAAGAGGGGATGCATCCTTGTGCTGAAGGGCTGTTCTTAAACATCAGTGGGCTTGGGGAATCAGAATCGTAGCTTATGGGCATTAGCTTTCCTTCAGTTCAACTGAGTTCTGTGAGCACGTGGCTGAAAAAGGAGAAATTCAGTTTGGTTCCATGAGAACAAATGTGTGTGGGCAGCAGTGTCTTCCCTTCAGCTAAACGTCGAACAACCGCAAACATTAAGAGAACACCTAGTACAAGCCTGGCTCGGTACTACCATGAGGAAACAAAGATAAAGGAGGCATAATCTCCCCCCCAAGGTGCTGGCAGAGCACTGGAGGAGACAGATGGAGAAACAAATAGCTAATAATATCAGTATATTGAGGTATGTGCAAAGTGTTACAGAGACTTAGGATTTAGTAGAGAGAGAGAGGCACTCTCCCAGGGGCACAGGCAACCAGAGGAGACGCAGATGGTGATGAAGGATGAGCTGGTGCTGAAGTGGCAGAAACTGGGAAGTAGGGATGTGCCAGGCAGAGGAGTCTTTGGACTTAAGCTGCTGCACACAAATGTGGTGCTGGGGAATATGAACGGCAGCAGGAAGGAATTCACTCAGGGTGCTAGTAACCCGTGGACCACTCTCCAGAAGTGTTCCTGTAGGTGTCTACAATGAGAAGTGGCCTCTGATCCCCGGCACATTGCCTGAAGAGGCCAGGCTGAGGTATTTTTTGGCTACCTGGAACCGAATCAGAGAGTTTGTACCTGGCAGAGCACATAACATTGGCATTAAATTCCAGAAATGGAGTTAGTCACATAGAAGTGTTTTCTGAACCCCAGGAAATTAGCTTTAATGCACCAAATTTCTGACACACCATTTGTTTCATAGAAGGCAAAACAAAAACTTTATGCTTTTACCTTTAAAATTTGAGTGATTTTAATCATGTTACCTTAACACAAAGCTCTTGTTTTCACCATTTACCAGAAAGAATAAAGTTGGGTTTGGGATGATTTCATGAACCCAAGAATAAAACTGTAAATAGATCCATGGTTTGATTCGAGGGACAAATCAGTGTGAGGGATGAAACGCTCCACTTGACCTCACCAAAGGATAGGGATTCCCTGTCACAGCAGTTGTGCAAACTTGGGACTTTCACTTCATTTCTCTGCACCTCAAAAAGGGGGAGGTATAATCCAATATCACAAAGGATTGATCCTCAAAAAGAGTACAAGGGACAATGTGTGTCATGCTCTTAACACAGTGCCTGGCACATAGTCAGCGCTCAGTAAGTGGAACCTGTTGTCATTATAATTGTTTTCTGGTCGTATGTGTGAGCCTTTTCCACAGCTTTCTTCTTCTTTCCCCTTGAAGGTGCCTCCACTCAGAATTCTAACACCGTGGAGCCAGAGAAGCAGGTAGACAGCACCGTGAAGATGGCCGGTGTGATCGCTGGCCTCCTCATGTTCATCATCATTCTCCTGGGCGTCATGCTCACCATCAAAAGGAGGTGAGTGTCTGGTGCTGCCCTACAGACTCTGCTGACCCCAGCTGGCCCAACGCTGCCATGTGGCCAGGTCTTTGCTCTGCTGATCTCTTCGGAGCAAGCACCTTCTTCTGTGAGTGTTCAAGTCCTGAAGTAATTGAGCTAATTGTGGCTCATTGTGTTGGCATCTGAAAGGTGTGTGCTGCCTGCTTGGCAAGTGGCCCTGAGATGGTCAGTTTCTTAGGGAACCATCGATCCCTATGGCTGGGCCACCCTGGTGTGCCATGGGGTTCCATGTCGTGAATCTTCTCAGAGTTAGCTGCTCTGTTGTGATTGATCATGTCTCATCAAGGTTACTGGGGAGCCCCAGAAATACAGATGCAGGAAAGTAATGCTTTATTCTTTTTGCTTTCACTCACCCTGATTTCTCTTTGGTCCTCCAGCAGCATCCTACACTGCCCCCTGCATGGCAGAGATAAAGCCTCCCATGGGGTGATAGTCCCAAGGGAAGATTCCTTCCTACTCCATGTCCCATAAGGCCTTCCCAGATGGATTGTTGCTACTTGTTCTTTCTGAACGGATGTCTTCCCGGGCGTCTCTGGTCCACTAACACAGTTATCACATGTTGCATGGCTCATGAAAGCCAGGTACAGGCTCCTCCTTATCTCCAAGATTCAACACACTGACATCTTCTGTTTTCAGACATTCACAAGGCTTGAGGCTAACGCAGGGGAATTGCAGAGAGGGAAAGGAGCCATTCATCCAGGAAAGCTGATGAATATCAGCTGTCACTGTCCCAGGATGCACTGTTATTCCTCCAAACCAGAAGTCCTGGGCCCACCTCTCCTTAGCCCCTGGACTGCCCCCATGTATCCATGTCTACCACGCACCCTCATGTCTTCTCAATTTCAACATCGTGGTCCCAACCTTGGTCTCCACCTTCCTGCTCCCCTCCTCTGCCAAAGCAAACAGAACCTTTATCTACATTACATTATGTGCTTCAGTGCACCCTGCCACCAACTTGAAGATACTTTTACATCATTAAACAAGCCACAGCCTGAAGCTCTGATGTCTGGTTACTGACAGAGTTCAGAGCAAACCCAGTAACAAGGACCAGGGACTTGCTTCCATCTGTGGAAGGAAAAGTGCTCGTGAAATTTGTGTCTCACCAGAAAACAAAGGGACAGAATGCCCTAAAGACAAAGTGCCGCTTCTATCTAAGGATTCTCATGAGTATAAGGAAAGTTTTTTAAAAATCCCCTTTTCCAATTATCAGTGAGTGAGAAATACTGGGGTTCCCACTGTACATGGTAGTCAGCCTTCTCTTAGCCATTTCGGCTCCAGAATATCCCTGTGTCTTTCATGACTCTGTTCTGAATCAGCCAGTCCTCCCTCTGGCCAGGATATCTTACTGGTAGGACCTTGTCCTTTTCTTGACATCTTTTGTCTAACAGAACCACTCCTTTCCTCAGGCTCTCAGCAGAATAACTGGAGAGTTAAGGTTCTTATCCAGCTACTGATTTTCTGGTTGGAGAGGGGGAAGGGTAGGTACTACATTAATATTGGGGAGCAAGAGCTCCCAAAGCATTGAGGACAGCATTGCATTGTCATATCATCATCAACCGTATGACCATATTGCAGGTATCAGTGACAAGTCAGCTATTAGATGAAGTCAAACATGAAGTCTGGTTTCTCTGGGGGCGATGGGCACATGTAAGATTGCTGACATGTTTCTTAGAGTCACAGATGCATTAGAGGCAGAGGTGAGCTGGGGATTGTCACCTGGAAAAAGTAACTGATTTAATAGAATCTCATTCCTCTTTGATAGACCTGAAATGTTCTCATTCTTTGCCACTGATTTGTAAGTCAGATAAGCTCTTCCAATTTTGCTCTTTCTAAAGCCTGGCTTAACCCACGTCACCACCGTCTGTGAGCTTGTGAAGAAATTTCACTTCCTTCTCCACAGCTATTTCTGCAATGTGTGACTTCTCAGGAGGGAGGAAAGGGCTTTCTGTTTCCAGGGTGGGAACAAGTATAAAGAGAGCCCTTTGTGTGGCTTTAACCTCTATTGCGTGTCTTCATCATCTCTCACCTCTATCAAAACTGTCCATCAGACCCAACCAACAGGCATCACATGACCACCATTTGTCCCGAGAAGCAAAACTCAGATGTTTTGGCAGTGAGGCGGGTGGGTGGAGGTGGAGGCTGACCAGTGTTTGCATATACAGTATCTTTTGGAGAAAAGAAGACCTTTTGCTGACCTACTTGATAGTGATAATTTACAGATAGGTGTAGGGCAAGGAAAGGAGAGGAGAGGAGAAAGAGAGCATAAAGGTAGGTCTACACACTTTCTAACCTACAGTGTCTTCTGATGTCTAGAGATGCCCCCAAAAGACAGTGGAGCATTTGGTGAGCTCCCTTAGGTCTTCTTACTCCAGCCCTGTGTAGAAGTATGGGGAAAACTTCATTGTTCAATTGAGTCTGTCACTATCTTACTGCTGGCCAGAATGCTGCCCACAGCTACCTAAAAAGAAGAGATATTACACAAAAAGAAACCCCCAAATAATAGGCAGATCATCACAACTCAGGACCCTGGTGTGTCAGCATCTCTTCAGTGTCCCAGTGTGACCTAGAGTTCGTTCCTGGTTGCAGGAACTCTCAGAAGTCAAATGCCTGCCAAGTCCTCTCCACTGATTTGAGCTGGGTCTTCTTCCTCACCTCTACAGACATGGGAGTAGTGGTTTCCTGTTTTCTCTGCTACTAAGGGATTCAGCTGGCTTGAAAACTTCCCCAAAGCTTCAGACAAAAGGTTTCAGTACACATGAGATGTCCCTAGATTGTTCTGTAGAGTTCATCATCACTGGCCTTATAGGGCTTCCTTGTGACTCCCTAAAGAGAGTCTTTCTCTTGCTTTTAGGTGTTTTCTTTTGTGATACTAAAATAGAAGGCCAACTGAGAATGGGCTAGAGATACAGAGGACCAAGGGAAGGACTTAATGAAAGCAGCTAAACAATTTACATTCCAAAGGTGGGGGTGGGCAATAGAGGGGTAGAGACATAGCCTGAGGGATGTTTTGTTGCTTGGTTGTTTTGTAATAGAAAGGATGTTGAGAAATGTAAGGTTGTAGAAAGGGGTCTGAAATGTTGGGGGGTGATTCAATTTTTTTAACGTTTATTTATTTGTGAGAGAGACAAAGTAAGAACAGGGGAGGTACAGAGAGAGAGGGAGACACAGAAACCAAAGTGGGCTCCAGGCTCTGAGCTGTCTGTCAGCACAGAGCCTGATGCAGAGGGCTAAAACTCAGGGACCCATGAGATCATGACCTTAGGTGAAGTCACACACAACCAAATGAGCCACCCAGGAGCCCCTGTTGGGGGATGATTCAAACAGGATTCCCTTACAGTTTGCAAAAGATACAAGTTAAAGTATTTTTTTTTTTTTTGTAGTACCTTTGGCTGTTTGGAGAGGATTTCTTTGAATGCAGACCAATGCAGAATCAGGGCTACATGGAGATATAAAGGTTTACATGAGCATTATAAGAAGGGAGCCTGAAGCCCCTCCCTGATATATCAAGTTACTTACCAGGATACTGGATATTGGCTGGATGATTGGCTCCATCCTTTACTCCTGGTTCCCTTGATCACATGTGGACCTCAGAATGGTCTAGAATGGGTTTCTGTATGCACCTAGGTAATAGAACATACCTCCTTTTCATGACCACCCTGTTGAGTTTTGAAATAGAGACTCATTACTACAGTCCTGGTCATCTTCTTCCCTGGCCTCCTCCCTTTAGAATTGCTAGACATCTGGGGCACCTGGGTGGCTCAGTCAGTTGGGCGGCCAGCTACAGCTCAGGTCATGATCTCACGGTCTGTGAGTTTGAGCCCCGTGTTGGGCTCTGTCCTGAGAGCTCAGAGCCTGGAGCCTGCTTCTGATTCTGTGGCTTCCTCTCTTTCTTCCCCTTCCCTGCTTGCTCTCTGTGTATTTGTGTGTGTGTGTCTCTCTCTCAAAAATAATAAACAATAAAAAAAGAATTGCTGGACATCCTCTCCCAAAGAAATGTGCAGCCAAAGGGTTGCTAGGCCACCCCTGTGGTCTCTTGGCTTACTACCTTAGGGCTCTGGGAGCTTTCAATGAAAATTAAGGTGGCAAGCTCAAGCCTTAATGCCTTAACCTTGATGTTTGAGGGTATTTATTAGCCACTCACATATGGGAAGTTCTACATTTTAATGTTTGTTTGGGGGGATATGCTCATATGGGCTCATGCCCACAAGCTTGCCATAGTCCCAGTTTATTCCTTGGGACATACTTCCTAAAGTCTGAGCATGGTCCTCCAAGGCTTAAGGCATAACCATTTACTTTTGCATGGGGAAACTGTGAAGCCAGGTTAAGCAGGATTCTTTGGTATATTTGTACCCCAAGCCTTGTCTGGATCCTCTATTAACTTTTCATTCCCTTTTTACTTTTCAAATGGAAACTGAGCAACTTTTAGGAGACCTTTTTGAAGTCAGTTCCCACACATGGTTCTAGCCACTTCCTTCTCCCCTCCTCCTCCCCCTGCCCAGCTCTTTCTGGTCTAGCCTATTTTCTCCCAACCAGGTCTGTCCAGATAGTAACTTTTCCAGGAATGAATTTGAAGTATCTTGAGTTTGAGATATGAGAGTCTACTTTGAGATAAATGTGCATCTCTTGGTGTACTTTGATACTCTGTGACTTCAGTCTGCCCCAGAAGTTCCCAGTCTCATGGGTACATACATCTTGTTTTTGTGGACTGGGAAGCAGAAAAACTGGGTCCCATTTATGTGCTGTTTGCCTTGGAGACGCAACAAAGCTCAGCCTTTCCTTTCTCACCTGTGACATGTGGCTAATCCTATGGGGTTGTTCTGAAGATCAAATGAGCTAATGGTCTGGACAGGCTTTATTTCCTATCCCTGCCTAAGTGGTCATAATGCACAGTATTAACAGAGACATTCATCTCACACATGACCATCACCTGTACCAAGCCAGCTCCTATGCTAATATGCGAAGAGCAGTACTGCAATCAGTACACGTCATCTAAGCTAATTTGTTTATTTTCCATTTAAGCTGTCACCATATTGTGATTTTAATACTACAAATAATCCTGGTAGGATAGGACATTGGTACACCTTTGTTTGTTTGAGAAGAGGAAACTGAAGTTCAAAAAGGTTTATAAGTTGCCCAAGGTTTTGGGTACAGTTGAAATACAAAACCAGGCTCTGTGACTCCAGAGAGTTAACTGAATGCTGTTACCTTCTATTCTTTTTTTTTTTTTTAATTTTTTTTTTCAACGTTTATTTATTTTTGGGACAGAGAGAGACAGAGCATGAACAGGGGAGGGGCAGAGAGAGAGGGAGACACAGAATCGGAAACAGGCTCCAGGCTCTGAGCCATCAGCCCAGAGCCCGACGCGGGGCTCAAACTCACGGACCGCGAGATCGTGACCTGGCTGAAGTCGGACGCTCAACCGACTGCGCCACCCATGCGCCCCTGTTACCTTCTATTCTATTAGTCCACGCAGACTGGTAGAAAGTAAGTGAATCCTGAAATAGGAAGCCGGCAACCCAGGTTCAGGGGTCATTTTCTACTGCTCTCTGCTGTAATGCATATTGTGTCCCTGAATCAAATGTCAGGTGTTTGTGTTCACCTACAAGTTTCCTGTCACTCTCTAACCCTCAGCCCCAAGTTCTTCCAAGTAGGACTCCCAACTAATACCTCTAATATGAGTCTTCCCACAAGCCCCCAACCCCAGAAAGATGCATTGATACTCCCCTGCATGTAGCCACTGTACCATGTACACAGGTCTTCAGGTGTGAATTTAGCCATGTGGTGGTTGTCATTTTGCTGGCCTCAAGGTGAAAATGACCTGAGAGGGCAGGATCTTCTGCTTTAGCCTTTTCTCACCCTGTATCGTCTGCCTCTGGACATCTGCCTTGAAAACCCCTCAAGGTTTTCATGGTCAAAGCCCAAATCATCACCTGTCCACCGACCTGCTCACAGTCCTGTGTCCCCATCTCAGTGGCAGGCACTCCCTCTCACTCCATCAGCCAAACTGATAGGGTTGCTTTGCCCTGATACTTCTGAACGTGCATCTTTACCTTCTCTTGGTCACACCCTCTCCTCAGTCCCTGCACTGCCCCTTCCCTGGTGGAGGCCCCCATAGCTCTATTGTATGAGTCTCCTCCCCAGGCCCGCCCCTCCAACCCATCCTCCACAATGCAGCCAAAGTAACATTTCAGAAAGGAAACTTGTACTCCCAAACCTGCTGTCTAAAATCCCTTGATGGCTTCTCCTGCCTTATAACAATAGTTCCTGGGGTAGAGATGAGAAAAGAAGCACATGCTTTAGGACATCTGGAGAATTTTGTCAAGCTGCGCTGTCCCCCTGCTCACAGTAACTCTGGAACATTTCCTAAAGTCTTACTCTACTGTTATACCCTTGCTTGTGAAGCTTCCTCCTCATTCAATACCTGTGTACCTTAGTTCCATGTGACCACATTCTACCCGTTTAAGATCTAATTCAAAAGCTGCCTTCTCCAGTAAACCCTTCCTGACCTCCAATCTAGACACAATCTCTTCACCATCTGGATCCCCTCTGTGAGGATCCATATTGTATCCTGTTATATTTGTCATTTGTATTCATGTCTTATCTTCTTTACTAAACCATCAGCTGTCTATTCTGATTCATCCTTATCACAAATGTGCCATGTGGATACTGGGGATTCCCTAAAAACATGTTGAATGGAGGAGTCTGGTGAAATTAGAACAGATGGGGCCCAGAATTAACACTCCATCCCTTGGGCAGGAAAGCTTCACTCAGGACATAGACCTAAATATCAACATGGAGCACAAAGAATAAGTCCAGTCCTGTGGTGAGGGTGTAAGACTAAAAGGGCAGCATAGGAAAGATATAGCATGATCTGAGCCTTCAGGGAACACACTGTCTATCAAGGGGGGGGGGAAAAAGAGTGAGTCAATAGGGAAAGGGAACTTGTGGGTCAGCCAAAAGAGACTGTGCCACTATGAGATTATAGTGTGCTGCAGATCACAAAGCTGAAATGTGAAATTGAAGGAAAGTGCCCCAAATCACATAGCTAATAAGTGGCAGAGCTGGGTCTCAAACTTGGCCCGTCTGATAATGGATATGACACTCTTAAACACCTGAATGTCTAGCCTGAATGAAATATAAAATAGGACTTGCTGAGATGCTGAACTGTAAGTCATGATTTTGAGTGGTTCATTGCAGTGGGCGAACAGCCCAAATTAAGGATGTCATGCTGTTTTGTCCATCCCATTCTAAACAGCTCCTTGCTCCATCCACTGAAAAGTGAATCCTTCTGTTTGCACTCCCTACGTAGCCACTCAGGCCAGAAACTTGGAGGTCCTCTTCAGTGTGCTTACATTTAATCACCTACTTTCACTTTCACATCTCCTTCCCCATGGCCATTACGAGATAGGCCCCCAACGTCTCTTGCTTTGACCTCTGCAGCAGCATTCATGACCCCAGTCCCTCTCCCCTACAACTTTATTCTCACACTTCTGCCAGAATCATTCATCTAGAAAAATATTTGGTCACTGGTACTTCCTATGCCCAGTGGTGTTGAGACTGAGCTCCATAAGCTCTTTGGGAACTAAGACCTGCCAACATTTTGACATTCTCACCTTGCTAACAGACCTAACCATTCTATAAACAGTTCCATATTCCTGGAAATACCCTTCCTCCTACTCCATCTAAATGCTCCTTGACTTTATAACTCAAGCATCATAGACTCTAGGCCACCTTATCTGTCCCCCTCCCCATCCTTCCCCCCTGAATATGGTCCCACTGCTCCCTGTGTTGCCACAATACTATTTATCACTCCAGAAGACACTAGAGCCTTGTGGTTATTAATGGAGGCTCCTAAAGTCAGACTGCTTGGATTCTCATCCCATACTCAACTATGTAAACTTGAGCAAGTTGTCTAAGCTTCACTTTCCTCATCCTCAAAACAAGGATAATAGTGCTTCATAGTGAGGATTAAATAAAATAGTCCACATAATGTACTAGATCAGTACCTGGCACATAAGTGACCTCCTGCTGTTTAAGTGGTAGCTCTTATTATTTGTTTTATAAGCTCCTTATCTGGCTCTCTCATCAGACATTTGGGCTGGATCAAGATCTCATTTGTCTTTCTATCTCTGGTACTTAGCAGGGAGCAGGCACACGTAGTAGGCCCTTGAGAAGTTTTTGCTGAGTTGATGATGGAAAGATGGACGAGTAGATGATAGATGGATTGTTGGATTAAAGGGAAGATGAGTGGATGGATGAATAGATGAGTGTGTGGGTTTATGGGCTAGATGGATAAGTGGATGGATAAATTGCTAAGTGGGTAGATGGATGGATGGTTAGATGGGTAGAGGGATGGGTGGTTGGATGCATGCATAGATGGATACATGGATAGGTAGAAGGGTGGATGGGTAGGTTTATGAGCTAGATGGATAGGTAGATGATCAAATGGATGGTTAAATGGAAAGCTCGGTCCTGTTTAGTATGGAACAAAGGAAAGTTGTGCCTCGCATCAGTTTTGTCAGCCAGCTGAAAAGAAGATTGTGTAATATGTGATTTATTAAGTTTGGAGTTGTTTTTGTTTTTTTTTTTTTTTTTTTCCTAAGCACAGCTGTCTTCCTGCTCAGGATTTTTGGTCTCAGGCAATCTGTTACTTACAATATCACTGTATCCTTGTGAATTTAGACCTTCAGTAAAACTTCTTCAAGCCTCAGAGAAAACACACATGTATACTGTGTTTTGGCCACACAGAAAAGAACTATAATCCTTGCCCTGGAAGACTTTGCAATGTAATTGGGAACAGATACTCAATAGAAGTTTGTCAGTTGCTGTTAATCTGGAGTTGCCTTAAAGCTGGGTCAGGGATAGCACTGGCTTTTGATGACAACCAGGATAACTCAGAAAAGCTACTTTGAAGAGGTGGTTTGAAGATAGGGAAGTGTGTTGTCCTGAGGAGGTGGCCCAACCATAGGTAAATCCTGAAGGTTGGAAGCAGAGAATCCCAGAAGGTCCAGAATATTGAGTGCAGCCTGGGGCCCAAGAGCACAGCCTGGGGCTGCTGATGGTGAGGAAATCTGGCTCAGGATGGAGGCCTTGCCATTGGCCCCAAACTGCACAACAGCAGTAGGATCCTCACTATGAGTGAGGAGTGACCCCTTAGAGCCTCAGATACCTCAACCAAAAATGAGAAACATAATGCCTGCTCCATGGGGTTATGGGGAGGATTAAAAGATTTAAGGCATGTGTCATATCAATGCCAGACCCACTGTGCTGCTCAACATACACCTGTTTCTTCCTTCATATAGGCAGCATAGGCTGGTGGTCAAGAACGTGGGCTTAGACCCATGTTGTTGTCCAGCTTTAGAGCCTCATTGCTATCAAGTCCAGTTACTAGCTGCAAGATCTTAAGCATGTTACTTAACCTTCTCTGCCTCAGTTTCTTCATCTGTGGCTGATAATAATACCCACCTGTCAGGGTGGTTGTGAGGAATACATGAGTTAATATATGAGAGCCTAGAACAATGCCTGACACATAGTAAGTGCTACGTAAGTATTTTCTCTTCTTTTAATACTATTTTAAATATTCCTAAAGAGGTGAACACTTTGTTCCTGGTTACCGGAGTGAGAAGCAGCAAACCTTATATGTATGGATAAGGTGGGGGCATAAATTCCCCTTTACTGAGCACTCATAATGTCAGGTGTTTAGCTTAATATAATTTACTTAAAATACTTTATATATTATATATCATATATAATCTGAATATGATTTAGATTAATCTAATATTAATGCCCACTTTTGGGAATAGGTAATTATCACTCCCAACTTTGACATGGAAAAACTGAGACTCAGAGATACCTAAATAGTGACTTATCAAAGACATGTAGTTAGCAAGTGGTGGTGCTGGGATGCTAAGACATCACATTTCCACTCCGCAAAGATGTTTAGGCTGGCAGTCATCCATGCCATTCACCATGGTACATGGATCAGGAAACACAGGGCCAGGGGGAGGAACATTGCCCAGAATGTCACAGTGAGCAAGTGAAAGTTCTGGGATCAGAACCCTGCGCTCTCGATTCTCAGCCTGCTTGTTCTTGACAGAATGGGGAACATACATGTCTAGAAGTCTTCATCAAATGGATCCTGCACTTTCTTCCCCAAGGAATCAAATTTCCAGTCACGGGACCACAGAGCCAGCAATGAAGGAGAGGAATGATCTCCTTACAGCATGAACCTGTATGGTTGGTGGGAGGGATTTGGTGACTTACATGGGCTCTTCCACTCCCACCCATCATGGCAGGGAATTCTTCAACCCTTTCATCATCTAGGGTCCCTGTTCATCTGACCCAAGACACTGAACAGTTTTATGAGTGAACAGATCTTGCTGCACTGTGGCTCATTTTCCCCAGCCCAGCTTCACAAGCAGGCATGGAGCTGCTTTTCTGCCATGACTTCTTAGCTCTCAGAGTCACTTATCTTCTGTAGCTGGAGTTGGGCTCTCCTGATAAATAAGAGAAAGCCTAGAGGTCGCCTGCCTAGAGGTCACCCTGCTTAGAGGCTTTGGCCACTTCAAACTTGAGAGGGAGAAATTTGAGGCTCTGAGGACATGTTCCCACCCTGCAGATATAAAACTGTATCTTCCTGTGCCAAGCAAACTGGATAACACTTGCAATTAACCAAATAACTCAAGAGGGAAGGGAACTTTTCTTGCCTATTCAGATGGATATTTGGGGACCTTAATTATCAGCAATTTTTCTCAATCCACAAATGTGTCACTTATTGTCAGTGCGGCTAAGTCTGTAAGATAAAAGCATTCCTATTTATTTTCCTACAAAATACAAAAAGTTATAACAAAGGGAATATCATGGACTTGTTTGAGATTTTTATTATTCAGAAGCCAAGAGCTAGAAGGGACATCAGAAAGAGATTGCAGGTAGTGATTTTTCAAACATTCTTTTGGAGAGTGGAATTCTTAGTCATGTGACATTTTAAATGAAACTCCAATTTATAAAAGAGGTAAAAATGGAGAAGAAGTGCTTGCTGGCTTTCATGGATAAGCAATCCTACCTGCTCAGTTTCCCCCATCCCATTTCAATGAGGCTACTGTACAGAGCCCCCAGGATCCTGCACACACAGTTTTTAAAACTAATGGTCTGGTTCAGCTCATCTGAGGATCAGATAAGGAAATAAAGGCACAGAGAATTTTTTAAGGTTGTAGTCTATTTAGATTGAAAGTTGGAATTCCTTTCTCTTCGTCCAGTGCTTTTTAATGATGAAGTTTGAATTTTGTTCCGGTTATCTACTGATAGGTAACAAACTTGAATTTTAGTGACTTATATTTCTTATGAATCTATGGTCTGGTTAAGGCTTAAAAGGAATGACTTGTTTTGTTCCATGATACCAAGGGTCTCAATCGACATAATCCAACTGGTGAGGGCTGGCTGGATATCTCTCTTCATACGGTTTTAGCGTCTCTCCACAGGATCTTTTCAGCATGGCCACCTCAAGATACTTAGACTTCTTACATGGAGAGTCAGAGTTCCAACTCAGAGTTCAAAATACCCAGGCAGAGCTACAAGTCTTCTTCCTCATCTATCCTAGAAAGTCCCAGAATGTAATTCTTACCACATTCTTTTGGTCACATAGGGCCATTCCTGCTTCAGTGTGGGAAAGAACTACACATGGGCATGCATACTGGGAAGCGTGGATCATTGGGGAGCCATCTTTTTTTTGGGGGGGAGCCATCTTGAATGCTGCTACCTGATTACCTTGCTTTTGGCAAGAACTTACCTGACTTATTTAAATAGGTTCTGATGCAGTTTGACCTGAAACAGAGAACATAAAGTCATTATGGCTTTCCTTAGATCTTAAGGGAACTGTCATGTGAAGAGTGGTAGAGTAGTTCTAGAAGGCCACAGAAATATGACCCAGGACCAAAAAGTCGTAATTACAAGGAGGCTAGTTTTGACTGACTATAGAAAAGGACTTATAAACAATTAAAACAGCCAACATTAGATGTGGCTTTCTCTGCATGAGTAGTGAGTTTCTCCATCATAAGAGAAGTCTCTCTCATTCCTTCTACCACTGGAAGTATTTGATTCTCAGCAAAGATGATTAGGAGAGAAACTTGCATCTCCTTGAACTTTGGGATGCTGAAATACTATGTGCATTTCTAAGAATCAAGATTTCATATAAATCTAATTCTTGTTTGTTTGTCTTTTCTTTTTCCCCTTTTTTGGACATTTCCTTCATCTGACTGCCCATCAATATATAGAAGAAATGCTTATTCCTACTCCTATTACTTGTAAGTATCGACCCGGGGAAACTTTGCTTCGTGCCCTGTAAGGGAACCTGTAGCATGCATTTCCTGCACCAACCAAGTGTCTGTTGGTTTCTCATACTCACTTCTGTCTAAGTCATCTGTAGCCCCAAAGTTTTTATTTCCCATAGATGTTTTCCATTTGAAAATGCACTGTCATTGTTGCATTGTTGATGTCTGTTATGTTTCTTCCATCTTGGACTCCTCCCTCCCCGTCCCCCCCGCCTTTGTTTGGAGCTGTGAAGGGCTGTTTCTCCTTTGGCAGTGTCGTTTTATAGTTAGAAATCCCCAAATTTCAAGAAGAGGTCAACCTAATCCCCCTGCAGGACTTGCAGACATAAAACAGAATCACAGATCTCAGCAACTTCAGAGCCCATTTATGTCTACTTGGGGGAATGTGTCGCCTTAAGGGGCTCAAAGGTTAGAGAGAAATTCATTGGCTGTTTCCACTATTTCAGCAAGTCTACAGGGAAATGGGACTTTACCTAGAACCAGCTTCATAGGTGACAGAAACATCCGAGGTCTTTGGGCTGGAATTATCTCAGTCTGGTGTTTGGCAATAGTTATCTCCTTTTATCAATGCATTTTGTGGGTAGTTATGTGTGGGCTGTTGCCTGTCAATTTTTTTGCACTTTCTAAATAAAAATGATGATTTTTCTCATTATTAAATCAGACATTTTGAAAACATGACGGTAAAGGGAAAGAAAAACTACACGAATAGATCCTTGGTATGAAAAGTTAAGAAAACCGCTGAAGTAACCCCATATCCTTAATATGCATTTCCAGTGTTTGAACATTGAGGTCCAGAGAAGTGTGTGAAATCACATATCCAGTGGGATTAAAACTCGGAATGTCTGGCTTCTGGCAAAGTGTATTGTCCATCATTCTATGTCTAGCTCTACCCTGGCATACCCCGCCTTACAAGAGAGGCCATGCCTGTTAGTGACCATCTGCTGAAGCCTTCACAGACGCAGATTTAGCCAGCAAAAGGCTCTCCCACCCCCTCTGCTCAGTGTTTCGGTCTAAGGTCAACAGGCTAGGCACTGAGTAAATAAGATTCTGGTGCCACCACCATCATGTTCTATAGGAACCGATGGACCCCACCATCAACACTGAAAGTACCGGAGAACCTGTTTTGTTTGTTCATTCACTCATCTGGCAAACATGCATTGAACATGTTCATTATGTTCCAGACACTGTGGATGGAGAGATGGCCAGGACTTTGAGCGCTACCTTCCTAGTGTTCAAGCCTGTCTGGGGACTAGTGTAAAATCAAATGCTTGAAATGTTGGCTGAGATGCACCTATATGTACTGTCCTATAGAGGCATTTACTCGGGTGACTAATTTTTTAATGGGGCAGGGGATAGTTACCAGTGTTTGTAGGGATGGATTTGCCCACTCCTGAAGAAACAAGAATTCTAAACAGAGGGAACCGCATCTGCAAAGGAACAGGGGTTAAAATGATATGGGGTATTGTTGCTGTGGTGAAGAGAATGAGCTTCAAGAATCATGCAGCTCTGGGTTCAAGCCACATCTTTGTCACACACCAGTTATGAATCCTTGAGGAAATCCTCAGAACTCTTTGAGCCTTATTTCTCTTAACTCTAAAATGGGGGTAACATTGCCTAACTCAGGGAATGAGGGATTTTATAAAGTGCCTCACACAAAGTTGGCACTAATGAAATGTTAGTTTTCTTTATTTCCTTTTGTAGAAACCATAAGGGGTCAGGAAAGTAGTGGTGGCCCCTGGGAGCTCCTCTGGCCTTCGAGAGGTTCTTCTGGCACCAGTGTTCCACAGTAGTCACAGGCATGCGATGACCCATCCCTGTCTCTGGGCACCTCACCTCCTCCGTCTGTTAGACAGTGTGCATAGCACTGTCTTTGGATGCCCACTTCATGCCAGGCACTGTGCTGGGTAATGTGGCAGAATCCAAGATGCACAGTGCAAGAGTATAGGAGACAGACTAGCAAGTACTTGTAGTTCGAGGTGCAGTGATAAACAGTTGTGCAGTTGTGCAAACTTAGAGTTCTAAGTCACAGATTTACTGAATGTTTATTTCTGAGAGAGAGAGAGAGCAAGAGAGTGCACACAAGCAGGGGAGTGGCAGAGAGAGAGGGGGACAGAGGATCCCAAAGCGGGCTCCGCACTGACAGCAATGAGCCTGATGTGGGGCTCAAATCACGAACCATGAGATCATGACCTGAGTGCAGTCAGACACTCGACTGACTGAGCCACCCAGGTGCCCCCTGAGTTACCGATCTTAGCGTGTGAAGCTCATGCCAGCTTGGGGAACTGAACGTGGTTGAAGATTCAGAGGAGGAGAACTGGAAAGGCAGACAGAGAGGTAGGAGCAAAGCTTTAAGAACCAAGTCCGTTGCAGAAGGAAGATTTTACAGTAGAGATGCAGAGAGATGGCAGTGGAGAACGTGAGCGTGTCCCAGACATCTGAGCATCAGCAGTCATTTGTGCAGGTCATGGGGTGGGTTGAGGGACAAAGCCAGCCTAGAGCCCATGAGGAGGAGGATGCTTCTTTTTAACCACCAGACCCTAAAGCAGAGGAGAAACATGAGAGTACTTGAAGGGTGAGAAAATCCTGGGCACTTGTATACAACGAAGTAGAGGAGTCTGTGCAGAGGAAGAGGCTGAAGATGCTGGTGGGGGGTGGGTGGTTAGGGGGAGGGCACGTCTGGAAGGGAAGGTCTGGAGGCAAAGTGGGGATAGGGAGCAGCCTCAGAGGGGAGGCACGACAGGTTCTGTGAGACTGTAGGATGGAGAGATGAATGTAGGTGGAGAAAAGGGAACAAAAAGGAAATGCTGACACCCGTGATTTCCAGATTCAGAACTCCATTCTTAGGTGTAGACCCCAAGTGGGTGCTTTCAACCTGCCTGGAGAACCTCAGTTCTGTTCATGGACATCAGTACCTTGCTAGGGACAAGAAGTGGTAGCTATTCCTGGCTGACAAGGACACCCTTGAGGCACTTCTGTCTTTGCCATCCTGGGTATTTGCCAGCTGGTCAGAGCTGAGAGCACTGGGCTGCCAGATCAGAAGTAGCCAGGGGATTAGAGTGAAGATGGGCCAACAGAGTGCTAATAATGACCAGGATAAACAGAGCTGTAGACCAAAGGAACTGAGACCTAAGGACAGAGAAGAGTCTATAATGGGGCCCTTCATTGTCCAGCACATGCTAAAAAATAGGGAGATAATGTGAGTTTTGTTGTCAGACCTAGATCCCAATTCTATGTCCGACTGTTCAGACCTTGAACATACATGGAACCACTCTGAGCCTCAGTTTCTTCATCTGCAAAGTGGTGATAACAATGTTAACTCCCCAGGTTTTTGCGTTTTTGCCAGGGCTGGTGAGAGGGTATATGTAGAGTGGCTACTACAAAGTAGCAGCTATGATTCCTTACATTCCGAGCTAACAGAAATGCCTCTCTAGAATGCCTTTTTGCTTTTCTCTATAGTAAAGAAGCTCCCAACCACTTCAGTGTCTGCTTTTTAAAAGGATATTAAGAGTTGGAATGTGTTCACGGATTAATTTATCTCGAGGTGTGTGATGGGCACTGTAATTGTTTCAAACAGAGACATTTTAGTGTAGCAGTTCTTGAAAAAGCACTAAGTTGTTTACCAACTGTTCCAGCAGAGAGAGAGCACTTAACTGTTCCACTTAGCCTTAGGTAAATGCCTGTACACGTGTCATGGAGACAGAAAACAGTGACCTGGGCTGGGCCTTGTCTGCAGAGACTCTGGAACTCTTGAGTTCCCATATCCTTCCCATCTTTCCCCATTCCAGCATATTTGAATCCTGCATCTACCCTTCAAGGTCCAGATCTAACAGTGTTTCCTACAGGAAGTCTTCCCTGATTCTCTCCACCCATGGGAATGGTGCTTTTCTCTGAACTCTCACTGTAATTACTTGGTATCATGGGCAGGAAGGGGCAAATGTGTCTTAAGAATGTTTCTTGTTCTTTCTGGTTTTCCTCATGTGAATGAGAAGAGCAAGATGATATTAAAAGCCATAACAGCTGAAGTCAACAGGGAGATGGTCTGTTCTCAAAAAGAAAAGAAATGGCAACGATTTTTAGCTACCTCCAGACCCTTTCCCTTCCTTGCTTCTCTATCTTTAAGGCAACCTTTGCTCCTGTGCAGCTTCTGGGTCTCAGTTGACTAAGATGTAAAGTGGAGACTAAAAATGGGTACCTCGCAGAGATCTTTCAAGGATTCAAGGACATAATAAAATGCTTATTATGTAGTAGATCTTCAACCAAAGTAAGAAATCACCTCTGTTGGTCAGTGCATACACTTCTTCACATCATAGGCTGTTGCAAATCAAGTATTGTTGCCTCAGTACATGTAAAGAGGAATTTAAAATGATTATATCAAGAGATACTCAAAAAGCTTTTTATGTAATTCATCAGCCACTTCAAATAAAAATGAAGAAAAGATAGGAATTGAAGGAAACCGTTTAGAGATGATAAGTATCAATTACCAAAAGCTGACAGCAGACATGTTGACAAGCGGAAGGGGAAGGTGTCACCATGAGGGCCAGGCAGAGATGGCAGCCATGTTGCTGTGCAGCCAAGGGGAGGACTGTGGTGAGAACTGATTCCTGCCCCCTCAACCCCCCCGGAGCAGCTCGGTCCCCTTGAAAGTGCAGCCTGGGAATCTGCATCTTAGCACACACCTCAAGTTCTTATTTTGCATGCCTACTTTGAGAGCAGCTTTTCTCCTGACACCCTTACATCACCCCGATACAACTGTCCCTTTCTCAATATCACACCTTTGCACTTGGCCCTCTTCCTGGGATGCCTAGCCACCCTCTGTGCCTGGAAAATTCCAACTGAAGGGGGAAATTGCCATTCATATTTAGGCAGACCGTATCCGTGTCCTCACCTTTGTTGTTGCATCCAGCCTTCATTCATTTGTCCCCTGACTCACTCATTCACGAACAATTCTTAGGTTATTCTGCCTGTGGTGTATTTGCACGTCTGTCTCCTTGTTGACAAGGACTGTGTGTTACTCATCTTTCATTTCCTGATGACTAACTTGGAGCCCAGAACAAATCAGACATCATCAGACTGTGTCGATTACTTGAATGAGTGCACCCAGGTGGGTGTATGTGTGAGGTTGCTACCCCCATTTTGTTTTCTCTCCCATTGAATTATGCTTTTCCATTCTCCTGAAGAGTATCCATCTTCATACATTTTTGGCGTATGGTGATTGGGGGGGGGGTGTCTTTCAGATCAGACATATTTTTGTAATTTTATATTGGTTTTAGGTTTAGAAATGTTGTACTTGCATTTCACAATTATAAATGCATAAAATTAATGAATACTGCCACAACAAGATAGATATAAATGCAGTGGGCTAGATCATGTGCACAGATAGATTTGGATAGGGATTGCAACTGAATGGATGCTTTATTGTTCACTCTATTGAATTAGAGTCTAAACACATCAGTCATAAATACCAAACAGAGCAAATCTATAAGTCAGAGGCTCTGTCAACTTAATCAGGGAAGATACAAATGAGCATTTCTCCTCCAAAGAAGATAGAAGATGTGCATACTTCAGTTTTAAGTTTATACTTTAAGTTTTAAAACCCAACTAGGTTTTAGTGATGCCTTGAGGCTTGGAAAGGTCTGCCTGTGATTCTGCTTCTGTTCTGTAAATGCATTTGAACTTTGTAAAGCAGGTAAACAGGAGTATGGGGAATACTGCTGACAGAAAGCAGTGACATACCAAAATGTGGTTGGAAAGAGAAGTTCTCGTGGAGAAAGTTACGATGTGCTACTCACAGCTCCCTTCACTAATGAAGGACTTTGGGTGGATACCCCGTAGTGTGATTATAAGAGCAGAGGGTAGTTCTATTTTTTTTATTTTTTGAGGCACCTCCATACTGTTTTCCACAGTGGCTGCCCGAGTTTGCATTGCCACCAATAATACACGAGGGTTCCTTTTTCTCCACATCCTCACCAACACTTGTTGTTTCTTGTGTTTTTGATTTTAGCCATTCTGACAGGTGTAAAGTGATACCTTATTGTGGGTTTGATTTGCATTTCCCTGATGATGAGTGATGTGGAGCATCTTTGTACGTATCTGTGTGTCTTCTTTGGAAAAATGGATAAAGAGGTTGTGGAAGTGTATGTGTGTGTGGGGGGGTATAAAACGTATATGTATATAAAATGGAATATTACTCAGCCATAAAAAAAGAATGAGATCTTGCCATTTGCAACAACATGGATTGATCTAGAAGGTGTAATGCTAAGTGAAATAAATTATCTGAAGAAAGACAAATACCATATGATTTCACTCATGTGG
Organism: Lynx canadensis; assembly: GCF_007474595.2. Taxonomy (NCBI): domain Eukaryota; kingdom Metazoa; phylum Chordata; class Mammalia; order Carnivora; family Felidae; genus Lynx; species Lynx canadensis. The sequence goes on from NC_044305.1 coordinate 17,705,078, forward strand.
AACTTAAGAAACAAAACAGAAAAAAAGAGACCACCAACAAAAAAACTTCCTGAATACAGAGAACAAACGACTGGTTACCAGAGACGAGGTGGTGGTGGGGATGGATGAAATAGATAAAGGGGATTAAGAGTACACTTATCTTGGTGAACAGTGAGAAATGTATAGAATTGTTGAATTATTATGTTGCATACCTGAAACTAATATAATACTATATACTTCAATTTTTAATTAAAAAAATTGTTTTTTAAAGAATGAAAGACTTACTCCCCTAGTGACCAGAATTACTGCTGGTAGACAACTCTTGGCTGACAGCCGTCTTTGGGATCATTTTTCCTTCAGAGCTGCTTCATCCAAGGTCATCCAGTAGCTATTCAATACGGGAGTGTGAGAGTCACCCCAGCTTCAGAGCTTCCCATGGGGTTGCCTTAAGTCTTCATTTCCCATGCATCACCAAGTTCCCCTTCCACCCACTCTTTCCCTTCCTTTCCCTCACCTGTCTTTTCCTTTCCCTCCCATAGATGTTGACCCCAGAAGCGCCTCCTAGTTCATCTCCTGCCTGTCAGTCTCTGTCTCAGAGTCCAATTCTCAAGGAACACAGTCTGCCACATTTCCATTGGCTTCTCTTCCATTTGTCCACTGGAGACAAGTGGATTTGAGTATGTGGCATGCCCCTACCCTGCACGTGCACGTATCATTGCCTGTGGACCCTCTGTGTACCAACTAATTGGGGTCACCACTTGTTGCCTGCTGATGATAAGTAAACTCTAAAAACTTCATCCTTGGGCACTCATTCATTCACAGGCATTTGCTCTTCTTTGGGCTGTGGGCATCACCATGCATAGCTCTCGCCTGGGGGAGCTCACTGTGCATCACAAAAGTGACTGTAGCTTTTGCTGGACCAGCCAGAGGAGAGAGCGAGGGTCAGAAGTGCCCACCACCATGTTCCTCAAGGCCCTCCAGGGCAGGATGGGTTTAATTCTGAAATCCCTTGCCTTTAGCAAGCAGCCCCAGAGTGGGAACGACGCTTTCAGCTAGGGCTGTAGCAAAGATAGGATCCTGAGGGGCTCAAACTGGAAAATGCCTTTCTAAACGTTTCAGTGTAGTGCTTTTAATGGAAGGAAGTGCTTTAGTTAAGCTCTGCAGTGTTGATAATGATGATAATGATTATGTCGTGTTTGTATATACAGCTTTACCTCTTCCAAAGTGCTTTCCCACTTAGTACCTAGGTGTCTGGTTGGGCTTGGAGGCACTTAGCAAGGTATTATTGGATGGATGCCTATGCCGTGCAGGAAAGAGCCCCAGCATCCTGGCTCTGCACCTTCAGGAACTTGACTGAGTCCCACCTTCAGTGTCTTGTCTGTAAAATGGGGGTAATAACACCTACATTGCTGTTTCCGTGACATATTCTTTCATTCATGAGCATTTACTGAGCAGTTGTTCTTTTGTGCTAAGTACCGAGCCAGGCGTTAAGTATTTAGAAAGAAATACTCTTCTTTCAGGAAGCTCACAGCTTAAAAGGCAACTTTCACATATTAAAAAGTTACAAAATAATGTTATATATACTTGGAAGAGGAGAATGAAGACATGGCAGAGGGAAGAAGTCACTGAATCTGCTTTGAGGAAAGACACCTCTGGACCAACTTAAGAGGGTACCTCACCAAAGAAATGATACCCACATTTCTCTTTGGCCTCACTGTCTAGAAATACACACACACACACACACACACACACACACGCATGCACACATTGTATAACTAAATAGATTACATGCTGGGGAATGAGTTGGGAACAAAGAAAGAGAGTAGAGAGGGAAAGAAAAGAGGAAGGAGAAAGTGTGAATCCCAGTGCCACTACTTAGCAGCTGTGAATCCTGAGCATTCTGAGTTTGTTTCTTATCTGTATAATGGGAATTTTAGTGCTCACTTCATGAGATTATCTTAAGAAATTAAATGATATAATGTCTGTGCCAGGGGAATGGTTGTCTTTTATTAAATGGCAGAACTGAGCTGGGACATAGCCATGGTGGGTGGTGTCGGGGGTTGGGGGAAGATAGAAGTTGTAACTTCCAAATGTAAGTTAAATGGAAGAAGAATTTGCCCAATAGAATGAAGAGGGTCTATTGTAGATAGTGGTTCTTAAACTCACAAAATGTCTCCCTGAGTAATCGGATAAGACATGCCTCCTCCTGGCATCTATCCATGCGGATATCGGTGAGAGAGGTCAGAGTCAGTTAATGATTCTGGCCAGCGTCACGAGGGTGGACAAAATCATTTCAACACAAGAACACTTTGTAGACCAGTGGTCAGAAAAAAGGCTGGGGTTGTTAGAATGTCTACCCGTGGTTATTTCTAAAATAGGAGCTGGAGAGTGACAGGTCTGTCACTACCTAAACCTGCCCTAAAAGTGGAAAGGGTCTCAGAATGCAGAAGGGCCACTCTGTTGTGAACAGTCCCATTGTCACATTAGGAATGTCGCCTCCTTCCTGGCCACAGAGTTCAGAGTGTATGTTTGAGGAGGGCAGCGAGGTAGGGAGAGTACCATAAGTCACAACTCATAAAGACTGGAGAACTGATTTCATTGGTCTCAAGGGTTGGCTAGACATCTTAAAGTTCACCAGGTTACTCTAATCTGAAACCATGGCTAAGAACCATCCAACTGAGAGACCTTGAGAATCCAGGGTCATGGAATATAATCATTTGGAAGATAAGCACGAGGGCTCGTTCTGGCCACTTAACCTAGAACCTCAGTTGGGAATTTGTTCCCACTGTATCATCAAATAGACACAGCTTTGGTTATGCTAATGGAAATTGAGTTTGGAAGGCAGAGTCCAAAGAAGACAGAGCCCTATTTGCCAACACTGTTTCCTTCCTTTAGATATTGAAGTAGACAATCTGTATGCTATTCACGAATGTGTAGACGCCATTTAACAAATGGCAAAAATGACCCAGGCACATTTTAAAATATTATTTAATTTATCATAACAATCATTCCTCTTAGTGGTGTTGGTACCACTGTGAGGAGTAAAGACCCCTCAGCCATCATCTGTCTCCTAGGAAATAGGTGTTCATGAGCCTTCTCTTCATCAGTGAAACCTCAAGGAGCCGAGTACTTCTGCTTGTGAAATCTGATTTTTATCAGAATAAACATTGTTTGAGCTTTCTGGAGCAGTTTTTAATTCCAATGGCTTTGAACCACTGGGCAAAACATTCTAAAAGGGTGGGGATTGTTGGGTATATGGCAACCACACAGTTTTTGTTTTTGTTTTTTTTAAGTAGAAGTATTAAAAGACCCGGTTTTTAGAGGGAGACTTGACTTTGTAACGAGTGAAAATGTGTTTTAATAAGGTTATAAACCAAATCGAGCCTTAAGATTAAAGAAGGCTTGTTTTGTTTTGGAAAATAGCTTAGCGACAATGAACGTTTTTAGAAATGAAGAAAAGCTAAGATAGTCTGCATTTTACTTTATTCTGCCTTCCCACATCATTTATGACTTGGACATCTGATGAAGAGAGAACTTCTAGCGAAACCTCTAAATTCAGATACACTTAATAAGGGATCTCATTCTATTCTTTTGTGTTGTCTTTGCTTTCTACAGCAAAACTACTGTGAAGATGTGGGATGTAAGGTTTTTCCAGGAGATCAGTGGCTGGCTCAAAGTGTATGCATCCACTATATTACTATGCAGGTGTAGTAATCTAAGCTGGGAGCTCAATAAATTATACTTTTATAATCTCGTCTCTCACCTCTTAAGGGTATTAAACAGTGCTTTTGCCTTAGCTCTCAATGGTGAGGAAAACCATACTCAGTACCTAGAAGCAATGTTGTAAAGAGAAGAGCATGGACTGAATTGGTGTTTGAATCCTGCACTTGGCCACTTTCTTTCATTTTTTAAAAAATGTTCATTTATTTTTTAGAGAGAGAGAGCGGGGGAGGGGCAGAGAGTGACAGGGAGTCATAGGATCCAGCGCAGGCTCTGTGCTGACAGTGGCCTGCCTGGTGTGGGGCTCAAACTCAGGAACTGAACTGTGATACTATGACCTGAGTCGAAGTCGGACGCTCAACTGACTGAGCCACCCAGGTGACCCTGGACTCTGCCCCTTTCTAAGCTAACCTGAGCCTGTGTTTCCTCATCTGTCAAAGGAAGACAGTGATACCAAAATTGGAGGGTTGTCTTGGGGATTTACCAAGGATTACATAAAATAATACAACACGTGTACAGCATCTAATTTTGTGTCTGGTACATGGTTGGTGCTTGGTACATTGCAGCTATTATTGTATTTTATGTTATATGTCTACTGGTGTTTTGCACTTTAGAAAGTGCTTTTATACAGATCTCTCCTATAACTTTCAAGGCACTCCAGTGAGGAAGTATCATTAAATGCAAGGAAATGAAGTCTCACCCAACTGAACAGGGTCACAGGCTACTTGAAGAAAGAAATCCATGGAACAGAGTTACCAGTGACTGGTACTGTGTTCTCATGATGGATTGAGAGGTGGTTGTGACAGGGATCGGGCAGCAGAACTGGGAGGAACTATGCCCTCTGAGATCAGATGGAGTATGCCATGAGCTAAGTCCAGTGTTGGTCACTGCCTGAAAGTATATAACCATTGTTCCAAATTATAATTGGAGAAAAGAAGAGAAAACCACCTGTTCCCACCCCCTTATTCCATTAAGTACACTCACTGTCTAAATGGGACAAGACTCAAACAGGAAAAAGGTCATTCATCTTTTTCTAGCTGTAAGAAATTTTATAATCTGAATTGGAGGAATAAGGACAAAGATTAAAGGAAAGATAAGGTCGGGGGTGATTTTTGTTATTTCTTAAACGGGCTTTTTGAGTCCCACTTTTAATTTTTTAGAGCAAACTTTTGTTTCTTAACATGTTTTTGTTTATAATGTCTTACGAATAAAGTTGTGCTATGGAGAGGATTTTATTCAAATTCAGCTATGCCAGACATAGAAGAATAACATTATATAAAAATGTACCCAGATGATTATGATATTTAGCATGACAACAGGTGTCTGGTTTCATTTTCTGGACAGTTAAGGTTTGAAAGCTTCCTCCCCCCCTTCTTTCTTTAAAAATAAGTATACGATGAGTTCGAGCCCCGCGTCGGGCTCTGGGCTGACGGCTCAGAGCCTGGAGCCTGCTTCCGATTCTGTGTCTCCCTCTCTCTCTGCCCCTCCCCCGTTCATGCTCTGTCTCTCTCTGTCTCAAAAATAAATAAAAAATAAAAATAAAAAAAAATAAGTGTACGATGGCATTTTAGAATCAGATGTTGATACCTGAAAGAAATCTTGCTTGGTTTTGATTGGGCTTGTGTTGAATCTATAGATCAGTTTGGTGAAAATCAACATCGTAACAGTATTGAGTCTTTTGGCCCAGGAATATGGGGTTGTCTCTCTGTCTGTATGGGTCTACTTTCATTTGTTTTATCATCCACGTGTTGTTCTCAGTATGCAGGATCCCTGCATCTTTTGGTGGATTTATACCTGAATGTTTCATTTTTCCGTGCTATTTAAATGGCACCATTTTTTAAATTTCATATTCTAATTGTTCATATATGGAAATGTAACTAACTCTCGTATGTTAAAAATTATTGCACTTGGTAACACAAAAAACAAAGACAAGAAGATCTCAGTTGGATAAAATAGTAACTTATTTCAAGCAAACAGGGCTATTGCGTGAAAGAGGGATTAGACAAGATAAATGGATAAGAAAGGACAAATGTGTGCATGTGTGCACAGACACACTGCAACATTGCACAGCCATAAAAAAGGATGAGATCTTGCCATTTGCAACAACATGGGTAGACCTAGACAGTACTACGCTAAGTGAAGTAAGTCAGACTGAGAAAGATAAATACCATATGATTCCATCACATTTGGATTCTTTAAAAAAAAAACAGACTAATAAACAAAAAGAAAAATCAGTCCTATAAATACAGAGAATAAACTGATGGCTACCAGAGAGAAGGGAGTGGAGGGAGGGACAAAATGAGTAGAGAGTGGGAGATATAGGCTTCCAGTTGTGGAATGAATAAGTCACGGGAATACAATAAAATAGAGATTATGGTCAATGATACTGTAATAGTGCCGTATGGTGACAGATGGTAGCTATACTTATGGTGAGCATAGTATATAATATACAGAGAAGTTGAATCACTGTGTTGTACACCTGAAACCAAAGTAACATTGTGTGTCAACTGTTCTCAAATTAAAAAAAGAAAAAAGTTGTATGGAAACCAATTTGACAATAAACTTCATATATTGAAAAAGAAAAGAAAAGAAAAAAGATTGATTAGGCTCACCCAGGCCAGGTACTTAGCAAAGTACCCACTACATACCCAAAATGTTAGTTCCATCCGTGTTGCCTTCTCACATTCTGTGTTGCTCTGAAAGCCAGGCTCTATTCCATGAGTGGAGGTTATGGAAGTTAGAATTATGTGATGGTTAAGATGTTAAGACTTGGTTTTAGGCAGACCTGGGTTTGGATCCTGGCTCTACCATGCACTAGCCGTGTGCTCTTGAGTATCTCTCTCACCCTCTCTGCTCTTCAGTTTCCTACACTATAAAGTGGGGATGATTGATCCAAGATAGGGTGCTGACTTTACCAGAGTACAGTTCCTGGCACCTAGCAAAAGCTCAGTGAGCATTAGCTACTCTCATTGTCGCTTTGTTGTTGTTGTTGTGGTTGTTGTTGTTGTTGTTGTTATGTTGCAAGGAGGAAGATGCTGGAGAAGCCTAAGTAAGAAAGGCCTTTCTAGGGGCGCCTGGGTGGCGCAGTCGGTTAAGCGTCCGACTTCAGCCAGGTCACGATCTCGCGGTCCGTGAGTTCGAGCCCCGCGTCGGGCTCTGGGCTGATGGCTCAGAGCCTGGAGCCTGTTTCTGATTCTGTGTCTCCCTCTCTCTCTGCCCCTCCCCCGTTCATGCTCTGTCTCTCTCTGTCCCAAAAATAAATAAACGTGGAAAAAAAAAATTTAAAAAAAAAAAAAAAAAAAAGAAAGGCCTTTCTAACAATGCTTGTCCAACAATAGACTAGGTTGAGTGTGGGGTAGTGAGCCTCCCATCACAGAATAATGGACCACCGTTATCTAGGCTGTCCCAAGGGAAGTCAGGCTTCCCAGAGAGTTTCCCCTGTGTCAAAGTACTGATTCCCCCATGGCATCAGAAGCAAGTGGCGGTGGTGGTGCCAGTCTCCCTGGTCACCTAAGACATTTGACCCACAGACACCAAGAGCTTGGAGGAGTAGACAGAAATGGCATCCACGAAAAAATTAACACAGACCAGACTTATCTTTCCATCAGCTGCAGTTTATGATTGCACATTAAATTCAATTGCTTTCCTTAGGAGTCTGGTGTTGAGACCCATCCTCTCCAGCCCAGTGCCATCCATTCTGGCTTTCCTCAGGAGTGCAGACAGACCAGCCGCCTTCCTAGTGTACGCTAATTAATTTATCTCATGCTTGTGATTTTACGGTGCTTAAGTGCTGGAGCATTTCTGTTTGTTCTTCTCCCTGCAAAGCACCTCACGTTACATAAAGACCATGAATCTCCATTGCAAACGCCGTCTGTCTTGGGCTAGGGAACAGCCTGCCGGCAGCCTGTTGTCTTGCTGGCTCTGCCTCTTACAGCCAAAGTAACACATCCATTAATTTATCCTTAATGACATTTTGACATTCCAATCAGTTCATCAGATGTGCCTTATGCAAGCCTTCTCCTGCACGGCCGGGCCAGGGTGCCAGGCCACTCTTGATGCATAATGCATGAAACCAGTGCAGTGCAGGGTACCCTCTGACAGACACATCGCGTGATTCTCACAGCTCTGGCTCCCCGAGTGATCCACACTGATGCCTTCAGCAATGTTTTCCTCTGTGCTTCCAGCTTGCTGTGCTTAGGGGAAGCGGGTCAGTTCAAAGAGAGATGTCCTGGCTCAGAAACATACATGCAACTGTGCTATCTGAGCAGAAGTGATAGCGTATCAAACCCCTGCCACACTCAAAGGATTAGAGAAGCTTTAGTTCCACCAGTTCAGGTGCAAGGAAGACCTATGACAAAACCTAACATCCTGAATTTCGTTACCCTGCTGCTACTTAAAAATAATGATGGCAAAGACATTCTGATAACAATGGTATCAAAGAAGAAATGAAAATTATCCTTAATACCCTCCATATAACACGTTAGCATAGGCACGCTTCCTCACAGTGGTAATCACAGGGTACACAGTTTCATTCTCTGGGTTTTTTTTTTTAACTTAATGTGAGCCAGTTAGCATTCTTCAATGTTGTTACATAGTTTTCATTTTTAATGGCACTCTATCATTTTAATAGCTGCATAATATTCCATCCGGGGGATGCACCATCATTTACTGAAGCAATCCCCTATCGGTAGACATTTATGAGGCTGTGACTGATGGTTTGCAATTGAAGAGAAGCTGCAGAAAAGGCTAACGGGGAGAACAGGACTCTGCAGGCTAAAGAATCGGGGCTCCATTCCCTCCCGGTCCCTTTACCTGTTTTATGAGTTTGGGATTAACCTCTGGGCCTCCGACTCCTCACCTATAAAACAAAAGAAATAATCACGCCCTTGTCATGCTGCTGTGAGGGTTACAAGTGTTTTCAAGGTATGGAGCACATGCTGGTATTTCCTACATGTTACACTGTTATATTCACCTGTCTGTATCAGTGGTTGTAGATCAGGGGCAGTACTGCCCTCCCCAGCCTCCCTCCTGGGGACATTTGACAGTGCCTAAAGACATTTTTTATTTGTCACACCTGGGAACGAGAGGCATTCCTGGAAGGTGGTGGGTACAAGCCACGGAACCAGATAAACATACTGCCGTTCACAGGACAGCCCATGCGGCAAAGAACTCTCTGGCCCCACATGTCAATCGTGCTGAGATCAAGAACCCCTGCCATACACACAGCTGTTTTCCAATGTCCATGTAATACATGGATTTTTATTATTATTTCATTAGGATAAAGCCCCAAGAAAATGGAAATGCTTGAGTAAAGAGTATATTGTGCTCACAGGCAGTTCTAGGAGAAATGAGCTGGGGTTGGGGATGGGAATAAGGTTTGAGGTGACTGATGGAGAATAGACAGCAGGTAAGTAGTATGTGCTCCACAGTGGGGCCGGAGATGACATTCCATAGACCAGTTCTCCAAGTATAGTTCCAGCATCTCCTAGGAACTTGGAAATGCAGATTTTCAGATCCTACCTCAGATTCACCAAATCAGAAACTCTGAGAGTGGAGCCTAATCATCCCTGTTTTCAACACGCTGTCTAGTTGATTCTGGCGCACCCTCAGGTTTGAGAATCTCCATCGTGCACCATCTGTAGAGAAAGGCCCCTCCTGTAGAATAATAAGAAGGACCTGTTCCAGTACAGACACTTGGTACAGAAATAGATTAAAAGTGTCAGGTCTAAGTCATGGGGATGCTCAAATATGGGACAGAGCAACAATAAAGGAATTAAACATGTTACTCATTCATTCATTCATTTAGTCAGTAAACATTTTTAAAGCTTTTACAACGTTGTGCCAAGTGCTGAACTAGGTGCTAGGGAAAAGTGAACTAATGGATGTTATGGAAGCCGTTATAATGAAGGATGGTGAGAACAGCAGGAAGATGACTAGGAGATGAAATGTAGGTAAAGTATGTCCCATCAGGGAGAGATCAGAAAAGGCCTCCTGGAAGACATAGTGCTCGAGACGGAACTTAAAGGGCTTGTGATCTGTTTATACGTTAATTCAGCAGGTGCTTGTGCCAGCAACTGCGTGAGGCCCTGGGGAGTGGGAAGCACCCGAGGCCAGCATGACCCCTACTGGTGTGGTCACAGTCTAGCAGGGGAGATGACCCTGGGGGCTGGCCATCCAGCAGGCCATCGTGGTTTCTGGAGGGAGCCAAAGGCCTGTAGTGGGGTGGGAGGAGGGGGAGAAAGAGAGGGCCCTGGGTCAAGGTCTGAGAAGAGGAGTGGGCACAGGGATGTGGAGTACAAAAGGTGGTTCGGTGAACTAGGGAAGGAATAGCTGCAGCCTCAGGAAGGAGGAGAGATGGTTTAGAAGAGTTTAGTAAAGTCTGAAGGCTTTGTGGTCATCCATCCATCCATCCATGTATAGGCTGGTTGGGTAGAATGGGCAGCCCAATCCAGGGCATCCAAGAGGGCATGGACAGGAGACATAGTTCAGCTCAGCCTCAGCTCAAAGGAGAACATCCCCATCTAGGGACCTGCCTCTCTGGGAAGAGGCTGCCTGGAGACATGACGAGTCCCTGTCACTGGAGTTGACAATCAGGACCTGCATGTCCACTTGTTGGGGGATGTTGCAAGGGACCTTCCAGCCATGGTGGGAGAGTGTCTCAAGAGCCCCAAAGGCCATTCCAGCCCAGAGAATCCAAGACTCTGTAACCTGTAATGAGGGTCAGAACAGGACCGGGAGCAAAACATCTGCCCGAGAGTCTGGCTTGGTTTGTGGTTGTGTAAGCAAGGTATGGATGGAGTAGGGCAGGGTGCCAGGAGAAAAAGTAGTCATTTTGGTTCCCTGGAGTGTTCATCTCGGAGAGAAGATCAAACACAAAATTAAGGTAAAAATAAAGCAGGGGAAAAGCATGCGGACTGCCAGTGTGAAGAAGGGAGAGAAAAAGAACTGGCATTTGTGGAGTGTTTCTTACGTACCAAAGACCATGCCAGGAATGTACACTTACTATTTCTAATCATCGTAGTCACTCTGTGAACAAGGGCCTATCAAATACCATTTTACAGAGAAGGAAACTGAGTCTGATAGTCTCAGAGGCGGAGACGCAAGTAGGATTCAGCAGCTTGTTAGAATCAGGTTAGCCTGGAGCCACAGTCCATTTCCACAGAATCAACAGCAGAGGGCTGTTCGCTTTGCCCAGAGGTTCAGAGCTCAGTGGCCTGAAAGCACTTCGGGAACTCAGCACTCTCTCAGCCAAAGATTCTGTCCTCACTTTCCTATGAGACAGTTACTCCCTTCTTGTTGTTTATTATTTAACAAACACTTAACACAGAGCTTATCTGGTAGGTGACACATCCTGTCGTAAGTTCATTAGTATTTGTAAGTTAGTAGCTATTGCAAACAGTTGTCATAAGCATTCACTGTAAGTACCCCCTATTTTAAAGGTAAGGAAACTGAGTTGTAAAGAAGCTAAACTGTCCAAGGCCACATAGCTAGTAAATACTGGAGCTGGGACTTGAACCAAGGCACTCTTGGCTCCAGAGCCCATGCTGTTCCCTCTGGGTTCTGCTGCAGGGTCCAAGAGATAGTGTGGCCATGTGGGCAGTGGGAGGAGGGCCTAGCATCTGTCTTAGGCCTTCTTCTGCACTGGTTCCCCTGCCAGCCTGCTAGACGATGGTCAGACTAAATCTGACTCTGTCCTTTGTGAAAAGAGCATAATACATAGGAGAGCCCACCTGGGCAAGAAAGAGAGAGGGGCAGCCACAAGGAAGAGGGAAGCAGAGGCAGACAGGTAGAGTCATACACATGGAGAGCAAGACAGCAGAGAGATGAAGTGACAGGCAGTGGCTGGGATCCTTCAGTCTTTCAAATTGTGGTGACGTCTGCTGTGGTTATTTCTATAACTTCCACCATTCCAGTGGAAACACATAGAAGCCCCAGGCTAGGGTGATGGGGGTGGAGGAGGAAGGACCCACCAGCTATGTTCTAGAATCGGTACCCAAAAGAAATAATGGGCTGACCCAATGTGCATTGCCTGCAGGATGTGAGCAGATGTGAGTGTGAGCTTTCTGCCTGCACGTGTGTGCATATGTATGTGAGTGCGTTTTTGCCTGGAAAGGAAGGGACCCAGCTGAGAAAGCTTTGGGACAAGGGTGGATACATATAGGTCCTTGGCTAAGCATGACACAGCAAGGAATCTTAGAGAACATTCAGAAGCCTGACTGCCTGAGTTTGAATCCCAGCTCTGTCTCCTAAAGCCTGGGTGACTTTCCATGAATTTCTTCCACGCTCTCTGCCTCTCCCTCTCATCTGTGAAATGGGGATGTGTTTACCAATCTCCTACAGTATTTAGGAGAATTAAAGGAGCTAACACATTGTGTTTGTAGTAGCCTTAATAGTGCCTAGCATGGAATAAGTGCTGTTTACATGTTTATTAAATAAATGAAATGGATTTGGGATTTAGTATTTCATGGATCTTGTATTCATTTCCTAGGGCTCCATAACAAAATACCCCCAACTGGATGGCTGGGGGGGGGGGGTGGAAAAAGAAAACAAACGGACTTAGTCTCTCACAGTTCCAAAGGGTAGAAGTCTGAAATCCATATGTCACAGGGTCATTCTCCCTCTGGAACTCTGGGTAGAATCCTTCCTTGCTTCTTCCAAGTTTCTGGTGGCTGCTGGCAATCCTTGGCTTCTAGTTGCCTCACTCCGTTCTCTGCCTCTGTCATCACATGCCTTCTCCATGTGTGTCTCCATCCAAATTTCCCTTTTCTTATAAGGATACCAGACCAGTTGGAGTAGAGCCCACTCTGATGACTTCATCTTAACTTGATTACATCTTTAAAGACCTCATTTCCAAGTAAGGTCATTCACAGGTACCAAAGGTTAGGACTTTAACATATATCTTAGGGGGACACCCTGCAACCAGTAACAGTCATTTAAATAGCATCTGTTACTGCCTTGGTTCTGAGATGCCAACTACCCCCTGTAGAGAAATCAATACCCAGTAAGGGGAAAGGGCATGTCTCTGGTAACAGGAAGATATTTGGACCCCTGAGGCTGGCAGCCAAGTCACCTGCCTCCTGCTCCTCCACTTCCACAGGTGAAGGATGATAGGGACTCCTCACTGATTCAGACCAGCTAAGGAGTGGGTTCTCAAACATCCGGGTCTTTAAACTTCAGCATGCGTTAGAACTGCCCGCAGAGATTATTAATCATCCAGAGTTTCTGAGTCAGTAGGTCAGGGGTGGGGCCAGGGAAATTGCATTTCTAATATGTTCCCAGGTGAAGCTGATGCTGCTGGTCCAGAGACAACCCTGTTCTACATCAGTGGTGCTCAAGCTCGGTGGCACATTTATAATCACCTGGAGAGCTTCTGAAAACCCACACGCCCAGGCTGCACCCCAGACCAATTAAACTAGAATCTCACCAATAATTTTTGAAGCTCCCCAAACGATTCGTGCAGCCAAGGTCGAGCAGCACTGCTCTAGAATACATCAAAGAACATTTTTAGAGAAAAGGCATTCTTCAGAGCATCTGCTCTAAAGGATTCATGTTTCATAAATAATGAGGCCATTTAAATTAACTTGGCTACTCCTTATATTTAAAAGATTACCAGAGAACATGTATTGAGTGCTTACTGTGTACGATTCTCTGGGAAAAATGCTTTGCTAGCCACATACCATTTAATTTTGCAGCCACTTTCTGGGAAAGTACTACTGTTACCTACTTTTCAGACTGGAGGAAACTGACATGCCGACGGATGAGTACTTGTAAGAGCTCACACAGCTAGTCTGAGATGGCGCCAGGTTTTGATGCCAGGCTGTCTGGCACCAAAGCCAGTGTGTTAACTGCTTTGCCATTCTGCCTCCTGATGTAAGAGAAAGAGGTGTGTTCTCCTTTGAATTCTGCACATACCCATATCCTCATTTATACTACCAACTCTAATGTGGTAAAGCCCAGCCTCTGCCTCAGTTACAGTAGTTCTGGATTAGTGAGGTTTGGATTAATGAGGTTTTGCTGCATTCATAAGGGACTAAAATCATATGTGCCATGGACTGAATTTGCACTTCTAATTTCATTCTGAAAAGAGAGGTGGAGGAATGTTGGAACAGGTGCACTGGCAGGTAGAAAGCAGGGTTTGGGTCCTGTGGCTTCTGCCATTGTGCTGTGTGCCTTGGCTAAGCCCCTCCCCCTGTCCAGGCCTGCTTCTTCTTGAAGAAATTGAGAGGCTGGTACCGTTCCCTTACAGTTCTGATGCATCACTTTAATTAGAGATCTGATCATGTCAGCACAGAAGCATCCTGGCTTCAAAGGGTACAGTGCCGCCTTGTAATAGGAGTAGAGTCTCAGCTCTGTATTTTCTTTGTCCACCTCCTATGGGCTGAGGATTTCTCTCTGGCTCCAGTGTTCTATCTAATCTTTGTGGCTTCCCAGGAAACTGTCTAGAGATACCAACAGAGGATGAGCCCTATGTGGAAAAGAAAGAGTGCCTTATCCATGCCTCCCCAGGAGCATGGGCATAGCTCTTCACATTTAGGGAAAAATCCTAGGTGGAGGCCCCAACACTCTCCCCCCATTGGCTGGAGCCTCCTGTTCCCAGCCCAGAAAAGATTCAAGGGTTTTTCAGGATCCAGATGGTCAATTCCCTACCACCTCTATTCCAAGTGGCTTCTCAGTCTCTACTGGAACTTTGCCAATGAGGGGCTATGCGTTACTTCCAAAAGCCCAAACAGGGCAAGGGTCATGCCTGGCTTTTTACATCATGATCTCTTTCTAACAGCCACTGGCACAAAGTAAGGGCTCATTAAATATTTTTCCAACAAATTAATGTGCAAAGAGGAAGAAACTACTAACTTTGGGAAGGAGACGAGTAGGGGACATTTGAGTTGGGACTTAAAAGGTGTAGAGAAGGTTACCAAAGAATTAAAAATGGGAAGGACAGTCAGGCATTAGGTGCTTCCAAAAGAGACCCAAGCAATTGTACTTTGTTCTTTCTTCCTTGTTTCAAGCCAACCTGGTTCTAATTCTGCCCCTGGGGCCACAACAGAGCCAGACAGTCAGATGTGTGAAGAGGGCATTCCTGAATATTCCTTCTCCTTGAAAAATAATCCCCATTGTTTCAGACATTTCTTCTCTCAGAGCATGATTTCAGAACCCTTCACAGCCCCGCATTCCTCTCCCTTGAGTCATTCCACCTGCCACTATCCCTTATAAAGAGTGGTGCTCAGAATAAATCATAGGACTCACGGTCCATCATGGGCACATCCCCTGCCACCTACCCTCACTCAGCTAACAAGCAAAGGTCAGAAAGACCTCAGAGTGATCTGTTAGAAGAAAGAATGCCAAGAGCTATGGTCACATCACATTGTCCCCGCCTGTCAGAAACAGTAAACTTCGGATTGCTATGTCTTAAAATGTTCTTCGGCTCTAGAAATGTCCCTGCAGAGGAATAGATAGGCTTATGAGTGCTCTCTTTTTACCAGCTTCTGGTACCCCCTACTGGTGAAATTGTGTGACCCAGTTGGCAAGAATCTCAGAACAACTAGAGAAAAAAATTCCAAGTTTCATAAGTCACAAGTACTTGAATCTTGAAGGATCTGAAGATTCCATAAGTTATGTGACTCTCCCATGTATCATGTAACTATTTTATGTGATTAAAAAAAAACATTTTATAGCTATGGCTATACTGTGGGTTTTGAGGGAAAAAAAATCTGATTTCTGTGAGCATTCCATTAATTCTGCAAACATCCCAAGAATTCTGTGACAACTACCGGAAGAAAATGCTAAGTTGTCAGCCAGAAATATTCATAAGTAGAAATATTTCAGGTCACAAACTAATTTTGTGCAAGTTTTTCTTCCTCTTTCCTTGTATGTATCTTTTTTTAAAGTGGTTATAATTTGCAGTCGGAGTAGGATGGCAATCTCTTCTGCACTTCAAATTGTAGACTTTTAAATATAAATTTGTACAACAAATTTATTGAGCACTGGCTGTGTGCCAGACACTCAGCAAGAAATCAGAGTAGGTGCGAGAAGTCAAAAACCCTTCACCCAAGAGGCTCTTGCCCTAGTGGGTGGGAGAGTTGGATCCCTGCAATTCAACTAAACAGGTGCTTAGCTGGCATGGCAATGAGGCCTTCCTTGATCTGAGAAGGTTCAGACCAACCATTGGTGTTTCTTAGCTCCATGCATTTCTTCTCCCTGGCTTTCATCACTTTCGTGATTTTATAGCTGTGTCTGTATTTATCTGTTTAGCACCTGTCTTTGCCGTTAGTCTCCGTGCTCTGTGAAGGTCAGGGTCATGTCTGGCTTTTGTCACTGTGATCTTACCTCTAGCAGAAGCCGGTACATGTAGGTGCTCAATAAATATTTGTTCAGTGAATGAGTCAACCAAGAAGAGAAAATCACAAATCTATGTAGAGGAGCAAGAGAAACCTTCAAGGAGATGTGACATTTGAATGACACTGAGCCTTGAAGGATGGAGAGGAGGGGCCAGTGGAGAAGAATGGGGACATATTAAGGAATATATAGTATTGAGGAATGGTTGGGGGGTGAAGATGAGGTGGCTGGTGTTCCCTAAGAGAAGGTGTGTATGGAAGATAAGGCTGAGTTGAAGCCTAGAGCCATAGCCTACGGGTCTTTCATGCCCTACTCATAGGCTTGGATTTCCCCCCTTCTCTTAAGGAAAAACAGGGAGGGGGGTGTCTGAGTTAACTCGATGGCTATAGGAATAAAATGATTTTTCCTGTTTTACCAAGATGGTTTTTTAATTCTTAAATTTTGAATTCTGATAGAATATAGATCCCAAAAGTATAGTTTTATGTTTTCTTTCTTTCCACATCCCTTCCTTCTATTTCTACTTTGTAGCTGTGTTTTCCAGCTGCTAAAACACCTGTCTGTACATTTTTAAATTATTATATAGCATCATCATCGTGAACACATAGTGTCAACCATGGGCTGAATACTAAGGATGCCATACTCCTTAGTTTTTACAACTCAGTTGGTTGTCGAGTTTTTAAATATCTATGTTTCAGAGAAGTTCAATTTTTCATTTTTCATCCAGGTTTTCAGAGCTACCCAAACATTTCTATAAAAGGCCATTTTTCACAGATGCAGCAAGGCCTTTTTTTATTATTATTATTCCTTTGGAAATGAATGACTTGTGCCCAAGACAACTCTCTCCATATTATTTTACCCCTAATGGAATGGGATTGGTTGGGAGTTATGCCCCTACGGAAATATCAAAGCCTCTTGTACACACTCACTTATAGTTTTAAAGTTAACTTTCTTATTGGATTTCCTTTTATTTCCTGCCAGGGCAATGTGAGCAGAGCTTAGATAGAGGCAAAGGATCTGCTGTATATCTTTTCAAATTTATGATTAAGAAGGTCACATATACATTTTTAAACACACTCCTTTTTGATAATAAATGAAGAATAAAATTTCAAAATGTCATCAGCAGTAGACCCACTCATTTTTCCTTCGTTGGCACTCCCCCTGGCCCCTGTCTGACTGCCAACACTGGTCCAGTACTTCCTTTCTGGTTGTTTTTCTGTCTACCAGGAATAGTTTGACTCCTGGAACAGAATGCCTGTGGCTAGAGTATTATATACAAAAGACGCATTCCTATTCCCAAGAACCCCTCTTTTCTCAAGCCAATGGGGGGAAAAACGGAAAAGAAAGGAAAAAAGGGAGGGAGGGAGAGAAGAAAGAAAGGAAGGAAAATAAGGAAAGGGAAGGAAGGGAGGGAATGAAAGGGAAGGAAAAGAGAGGAGGAGGAGGGGAGGGAAGGAGGAAAGATGGGAGGGAAGGAAGGGAGGGAGGGAGGGAAAGAGAGAAGGAGGGAGGGAGGGTACGTGGGTTCCATTTTAGGCTGCATTTGTCTTCAAATTGTGGCCGAAATGGGGGAGATAAAATTCTCTTCTTGGCGGGGGTTTCCTGGATCCAGATTCCTTTGCCTGGTTCTCCACTGAGCTCTCTGCTTCCAGAGCTAGCACTACCTGGACTCCATGCCTCTGGCTTCCAGTTGGGTTGAGCAAATGAGACCCACTGTTCATTGGTCGGGGGGGAGAAGAGGATGTAGCCAGGGTGTTGATGCATCTTGTTCCTGCCATGTGAGGATCAACTGAGTTCCTCGAGAGAAGGCTGCTGCTTCTGAACCGGTGGTCTTATCTTCACAACTCTCTCCTTCAGGGTGCCAGTGACTGCTTCCTCTGCTTGTCCCTCTGGACACGTGGGTGGCCAACAACTCACTTGTCACTATAGTGGACCTTAGGTTCCCCTTCACCCTTCTTACTTTTGTCAGTCGTCCTTTTGCACATAAAGTCTCCCCAAATCATTCTCACTTGAGTATGCCATCTGTCATTCTTCCGTGCAGTCCACATCTAGATCCAGGGATCCATGGGAAGGGTGTTACTCCCCATACTATCAAACTAGAATTCGTCCTAGATGAACTCCCCTAAAATACTTCTGTGTCTAGGTTTTATCTTTTCATTTCATACCTCCTCTGATAGGGAGATCATTCCTCTTGAAACTGCATATTTCATGACCAGGCAGGCTCAATTTTGGAAAAATTTTTCCTGAATTTGACTCCTCTGGGAGATCTGTTGTTTCCATGTTGATGTAGGAGTGATTAAGATTGAAGTTGAAACCAAGTCCTATGGAAAATGGAGCAAGAGACCTGGGATAATTTACCCCCAAGATATTTAATGTGTCCATCGCCTTCCGTATCACAGAAACATAATAGCTATATTTAGAATTGGAAATGTGGGGAAATCTCAGAGGGACTGCATTGGTTTTTTAGAAATGTTTGAAAAATTGTCATATGCAAGAGGGGTTAGTAATATTTTTGTACTTCTAATGATCTAAGAACAACCAGTTAAAATTTAAGAGAAGTAGGTTTCAAATCCATATGAAGGACTTTTTAAACCTTCAGCTGCCTGGGAAGGCGTCCAAATCTCTACCACTTGATATCCAGAGATTTCACAGTGGGTCTCTTGAAGGGGGATTTGGACATTAGAATGTGGTTGGACCAGCAGGGATGATATAAAAACAAGGATGCAGCTGTCACGTGTTGAATGTTCACTGTGTGCCAGGTGCTGTATTCCATGTGTTTCACATATGATCTCAGTTAATCATCACAGGCCTAGGAGCTTGGTCCCATTGTTGACTGATGTACCCAGAGGACGAGTTCAGAACTTAAAGAGGTTAAAGAACTGGCCCTGGGTCATGCAGCTGGCAGGTGGCGGAGATAGTATATGAACCCAGGTCTTCCTGATGCCAAAACCAATGGTTTTAACATCCAGTAGATGGTGTCATAATGACCTGGGGAACTAGGTGGCCATGCACAGGCGTAACCCTGCCCTACCTCCATGAGCTGGGGCCTGTGCGTGCTTTTATCAGCTCTCAAAATGATTCTAATTTCCATCACAGTTTGGAAATCACTGATTTAAACTAGTATTATTATAAATGCCCATCTGGTTCTGAAGGTCTTTCATTCCTATGAATGATCGTCAGGCATCAAGTTCAGTTTTAAAGTTTCTCCTTTTGAGCTACAGGACTAACTAACCCTCACCCTCACCCTCACCCTTCACCAACCACAAGTCTCTACTTCAGTTGTCCATTGTTTGGCATGTTATTTTATTAGCTTAGTCCCTGAGAAAGGTCAGACTCCATTTTGAATCTCATTCAGAGCCATGAGAACAGAAAGGGCCACTCAGCTTCTTCCCCACTTCGAAAGAAGAGCAAGGAAGCATCATGTAAGTCTCACTGATTTCTGATTTTAAGCTCAAGTAAAGAACATACCTGTTGTTGGAGATGATCCAGAATAAGCCTCATATTTCCGGGTAAATGAAAGCCATTAATGGTTTCAGGAGGATTTAGGCTTATTCCACCTTGACATTGGAGGACCCATCTTGACTCTCTCTGTTCCTGGAGAATGAACCAGGTTTGGGGGTTGAGGATGATGGGTAGGGCGGAAGAACAATCTGATCTTTCCAATGCTTTAATGCAGCTGGAACCATCTGACTGTGATTTTTTCCCCTTGCACATGTCCCAAAGGAAGCTGGCCAAGAAGCAGAAGGAGACACAGAGTGGAGCCCAGAGGGAGATGGGGCCTGTGGCCTCAGCCGACAAACCCACCACCAAGCTCAGCGCCAGTCACAACGATGAAGGCTTCTCCTCTAGCTCTCAGGATGTTAATGGATTCAGTAAGTTGACCCAGCTAAGGGGAAGGGAACATCCATGGTTCAGCTTGACCCTGGTACCTCTGCTGTGGACCCCTCACAGTGGTCAGATGCTGTAGGGTATGGGTTTGGGATGCTTCCTTGGATGTTCCAAGGATGAATGTTCTCCCTGGCAAGGACTTGGGGCAGCCCATCTTGAGGGAAAAGGAGGATTTAAGAATATTCCCCCAAAGCAAATGGAAATGGGGCAAGCCATCTTAACTGCTTGTAGAAATAAATAGATACAGGTTAAAACTAATAGTAGTAGTTTAAAAAAAAAAAGAGGACATAGTTATGCCCATAAGGAGAAAAACATGCCGCATTGAAATGAGTGTCTTATAGTTTTCAAAACGGTGTTTCATATAAACCATGTTAGGTAGGTGTGCCACTAATTGCCATCTCTGTTTTGAGTGCTTAGGAAACTGAGGCTCAGAAAAGCAACTTCTGCAGTGTCCCAAGGCTGATGAGTATACCTATCCAAACCTGGAACCCATGTCTCCCAAGCCTGGCCAGGTCCAAATTATAGCCAGTGTTCCAAGGGGCCTTTAGTCAAGAGCACCTGAGCCCTCATGCAGAATTGATACAGGGTCTAAGATTTCAGAGTTAAACCTTATCCAAAGGAAAATCTCGAGACTGGTAACCTAAAACTAACTTTTGTTCTCATCTCTCTGTAATACAATTCTTTTTCCTAGATTTAATAGAAATGCTAGATTCCCCAGCCTCTGCTCCAGATTAGGGAATTCAGGAAATCTAAAGGAATGTGAGCGTAGACAAATGAATGTCCTCCACACAGTGTGTGGCAAATGGAAGAAACCATAATTTGTAAAAATCACTTAGATGGGGGGGGGGTTCTATGAGAAAATGAAGAAAGAAAGGAAACAAATATTTATAGACCATCTTCGTCCTCACCATGGCCCCGTGAGATACTGCATATGATTGTTCCCATTTTATAGGTAAGGTAGCCAAGGTTCAGTGCATGCGGCTGACCTTCTCAGAGTTGCATAGCTAATTCCTGATGAATCCATGTTCTGAGAGTAACTTAGACCCATGATTGCTCATCTTAAGTATAGCACAGAACTCCTCTGAGAAAGTTTTCACAATACACATATGTAGGCCCTACACCTTACTGACTAAATCACAATCTCCTGAGGGAAGAGAGGTAGGGAGATGAGGGGAGGGGTAAGGTGGGATGTGGATTTTGTAAAAGCCACTTAGATGGTTCTTACAGGCACACTGATTAAGAACACTGAACTTTGAGGGAAGCAATAGCCATTTTCAAATATTGACATGCCGCCTTGGGAAGGAGATTAGTTTTAAACCTATAAAAAGGTTGAGAAAATAGTAAAATGAATATTCCTTTACCTTGTACCTAGACTCACCGATTATTCACATTTGCAATATTTGTACACACACACTCTCTCACTCCATACTATATATTATATATGTATACATATATAAAAATATCCTGTATATATATAATTATATAAAATTATATAAAAATTTTATAAAATTTTCGGAACCATTTAGAAGTAGGTTGCAGACATCATGGCACTCTACTTCCAGAGAATTCCTAAGAACTAGGAAAACTCTTCAACGTAACCATTATAAAATTACCTGACCCAAGAAATGTAACCTTATTTCAGTATCGAATATACCAGCATATAGTTAAATTTCCTCACTGGTCCTAAAATATTTATTGTTGTTGTTGTTGTTGCTGCTGCTTTAATCCAGGGTCCACTCAGGTACTCACATTATACTTGGTCATCATGTCTCTCCATCACTTTTCATCTAGAACAGCCAGCCCTCCCTCCTTTTTTTTTCTTTCAGGGCATCGACACATTTTAAGTCTAAGCCAGTTGTCTCCTAGAATGTGGCACAATCCAGATTTATCTGATTTTCTTCACCATGATTGCACTCAGGTTAACATGTTGGCAAAAATTCAACATAGGTGGCATCATGTCCTTCCCTTTGCATCATTTCAACAGACAAATGCTATCATTTTGCCCGTTATTGGCAATGCTAAGTCTGCACACTTCTTAAGATTGTGTAATGGCTTTAAAGACAAAGTCTAACAGTGCATACTGATTATTTCATGAGCAAATATTTAACTTGCATTTTCCTCAGAGAGCAGAGCAAGTGTGCAGTCTGCCTACCCACGAAGCCAACTCTTTTTCCTTTCTCAACCCAGATGAATCGCTGGGATTCATACATTCCCTTGGGCCCAGAAAAAGGCGATAGTGACATAGGCAGCCAGGAGAGGCAGAAAAAGGGTTGACAAGGAAATGGACTTGGTGTGTCCTGAAAGAAAGGCCCATCTGAAGATCCCTGAGAGTCTCTATCTATATTCATCTGTCACTGATTCTCCTGCTTTCCCTGGGAGAAAGGAAGTTCAATAACAAGTCTAGCTGGTAGACAATCCTGGCCAAGTGATACCCATTCACCCCAGACCTTTCCTATATAGGCCAGATTCTTGTGCACACATTTTTCCATGTGTAAAAATGCCTGGGAAGGCCGAATGTCAAAATGGAAAGACTTCTGGGAAGTCTGAGTGCCAAAACTATTATAGTCAAAGATACATGACCTCGAAATTCTAGGTATTTGATCTTAAGTTTTCTGATCACAAGTGGAAACCTGGGTAACACTGATTTCTTGAATTTCAAGGGGGAAACATCACTGTATTCCCCAGGGCTAAAACTTAAACTCTTAAGAGGAAAGCATCCAAGACCAAGGTAGATTAGCCAGCCAAAGAGGAGGAGAAATCCTATCTAGTAGAATCTAATCAGACATTTTCAAGTCTAGAGACAATATTTCCAAATGATTGATATGTGTGTTTGTTTTATATGCATACACACACAGATACACACACACATATCTTTTAATGGCGTTGCTTTTAAAAAAAGACATTGAAATTGAAAAAAAGTTCAGTTGACAGTATACTCAATTATTAAGAAATTTTGCATTTGTTTGAGTCACTGAATATTTTAGTACTCTATCTATGCATCTGGTGTCCTCAGGCTATAGCCACAAACACGCTCTGGGGATTCTTTTTAATACCCTGGAATGCATCAGGTACCTTTAAAATGCCCTGTGGAACCGCTGGGATGAGATTTGAGGGGAAAAAAATGTAAGTAATGCTTACACTAGAGATGTAGAAATTGCTTCTGAAATCACCCTGATGTATGTAAAATTGAATCTATTTTCTTGGCATTAGGGAAGTGACTGTCTGGCTTCTGCAGCGGCTTTAGGAGGCCCTGAGATTATTTGCAAATGTTAAGGAAGCAGGAGAAAGACAGAGTACAAGAATAGATGTCACATCAGAAAAGATTACGAAGAATGTGCCCTGAGCAATTATTTCATTATTGAACAGGTGGGCTCCTGCCTGATTCAAATTCTGCATCTCCCTGCATAGGTTGATTTTCAGGGGTTTTCTATTCCAAATAACTGTTGCTGTTCCACAGCATCCATTCTGTCAAGCTTCCAGATTTTGTATAGGAGCAATGACCTCTGGGAAGCAAGGGTGATGGGGCCTTTGCCATTGTCAGGTGTGGGCCTTTGCTTTGGAGTGCTTCAGCATTCTTGAAAAAGGAGTGCATGTCACATTTAAAGGACAAACAACATGCATTGTTTTCAGTGTAAAGAAATGGCTGGCTTTTATTAAGTAATCTCATTTTGATCTTATTGCCCTGTGTACCTGATTGTTATTTATTTACTTTTTTTTTTTTTAAGATCTTTCACTCACTGGGATAATTTTTCCAAGTCTTTCTTCTGGTGCTATCTTTTTACACCCATGCTTAAATCTTTTTCTTTATATCTGTTGTTCATGGTATCATCTTCTCTGTGTTCATTTTCAGTCCAAATCAAAGTGCTTCAAAACAAATCCCTGTTGAATTTCTGTGCTAGTGATGCCTGCTGGCAGGCCAGGTCCAAGGACCAGAGGGGTTCCTGCGGGACCAGCCAAGAAGGTCCCTGGCTGTGCGCAGGATAGAAATCAAACACGGGCCAGCAGGAGGTGAAAGCAGAGTTTATCGAACATGTAAAGAAAGTGCCGAGTATCCGGGAGACTCAGCGAAGGAGTCTCATCTTTATTTGGGGCCTGGAGCTTTTTTATTGGCAATTATAGTCTGGTGTACGTGTCCCCTTGGGCATCCAGGAACTGGTTGGAACAAAGCCAGGGGCCCAGCTGTTATTACTTGGAGGGGGTGGATATTGGCATGGAGACGTCTAGTGCTGGTGGTCTGGTCATTCTCTGTTCTAAGGAAACCAATAACCCCTTGTCCCTTACAAGGAAGACATACACTGTTTGCATTGTGAGGCGTGTGTAGAGTGGGGTGCAGGTCCTAGCAAAGGATAAAAACAGGATTTTGTGGAGTCCTTCAGTTTCTCTATCTCAGTGTGGATCTCAGTTGTCTAGGCTTCCCATGCTGGCATCTGACAGACTCACTTGCCCTCTGGGTGCTGTTGGTAAACTCTGTCTTCATTGTTTTGCTTCCATTGTACTGAAAGGCTGCATATCTGGTGGGTGTGAAGGCAATTGGTTTCTAAGCAGCATCAGAGGCTGGGCCATCAAGCTCTCTGCTCTCTAAGTAAGGATATAGGCATGGTTGAGGCCCTGGAGGTGAGATTCAGTGGCCACTTGCCCAACACTTGGTACATGCCAGTCCCTGTGCCATGAGTCCTGAGCACAGTTTGGGGAGGGGAATAATTATACCGATGAATAAAAATGGGCATTGTCTTGCATATAATGTGTTTCTACTGAGTTTTTCATAGTTTACAAAAGTCCTTTTGCAGAATATTGGAGCCATAGATCCTTATTCCTGCACCAAAAGAAAGCTTGTATGTTTATTATCACCCCCATCCTACAGATGAGGAAACTGAGGTTCAGAGAGACCCTATGCCCCAAATCATACAACCATTTGCAGAGTTAAGGGTCTATTTCTTCTGACATCAGTTTGCTTCTATCCATCTAGCTCTGTATAGAATTTGGGAACATATTCAATAACAGTACCTACAGCAAAACAATAATAAGAGAAATAAATAATCAAGATGTCAGGAACACATAAATGAAGACAAGAAGGTCAAGACCAGGTTGTATTAGAATGTAATTTATTATATTAAAAAAACAATCTAAATATGTAGACTGGTAACTTTCATATTCCAGTTTGGCTCTGAGCTTTCTAGTAGCAAAAGCCCAAATAGGAAGGTAACTTTCATTGGCACCCATTACATATTAGGCCATATGCTCTATATAAATCCCACTCTTAAGCCTCCTAGGAACCCAACAAATTAGATATTATTCCCACTTCATAAACGGGGGAACTGAATTTCAGAGAACCAAAATAAGTAAGCCCAACATCACATGCGCACAGAGTGGGGATGGGATTGGAAGCCAAATAGGGTTATCTGACAGGACAGCACCCCTTGTCCTGTACCATGAATAGTAGCCCACACTCAGCAGTCTAAATGGTGGCCACTCATGGCCAGGAGAGAGGGAGAACACCACTCCTCTCCTGATGGCCAGCCAGCTCTTCTCCCATGTGGACAGGAGCTACTACCATAGCCATGTCCCACATGGAGGCCTGTCCCAAGCCTGGGCACTGGCAGGGAGCCCATCAGATTCCCACAAGCTGCCGGGCTCTGTGATAAGCACACTCAGATACGCATCTTCATCGGTCCTCACAGAACCCTGTATAGTGGTATGTTTATTACTAAACCCATTTTACAGTTGAGGAACCTGGTGTTCTGAGATATTGCAAGATCTTCCTCAAGTCACGTGATGAGTAGATAGTGAGGTCTGGACTCCAAACCAGATGTTCTCCTTTCAGAACCGAACATCTTTGTCTTTCCTGTAACCTTTAGCTTTCTGCCCACCACAAAGCTAGGTGAAGGAGAGAAAGGAGATTAAGGGGAATAGCCCATTCTGCTGGCAGGACAGTGCCTCCTCTTAGTTCTGTCTAACTTGACAGAGTTTTTTTTTTTTTTAATTTTTTTTTCAACGTTTATTTATTTTTGGGACAGAGAGAGACAGAGCATGAACGGGGGAGGGGCAGAGAGAGAGGGAGACACAGAATCGGAAACAGGCTCCAGGCTCCGAGCCATCAGCCCAGAGCCCGACGCGGGGCTCGAACTCACGGACCGTGAGATCGTGACCTGGCTGAAGTCGGACGCTTAACCGACTGCGCCACCCAGGCGCCCCAAACTTGACAGAGTTAAGTCTGTCTGCTTGAGAGCCTGAAGCTCCTCCTGCAGGAAGACAGCTGTCCGGTCGATGCTCTAACAGGAGATGGGACTGTAGACCAGATGGCCCCATCTTCAGGCATCCCTGATCTGGACCAAGCCCTAGATAAAAGGGATGACCCCAGACACAGAGAGCTCACAGCTGGGGAGGGGGACAAGTAGTCCAACAACAAGCATCTTTTCACAGCCCTATAGGGGCTACAGGAGCAGCCTTCCTACAAAAAGAGCCACAAGATTCTTCCCCTGACTTTGTACCTCCAACGCAACCAAAAACATATTCAGTAGCCTCAGAGCTTGTGGTAGCCTCAGAGATGTTTGCTGCTGCTGAAGAGGGTTGGTCCTGAAACCTGATTCCTTTCTGATCTCCACCCCACAGAGCTCCTAAAAGGGTGTCCTCACAGGTATGTCAGGGAATGTCCAAGCTTGGTATCCTGCAGGATGGTTTGGCAGAGATGGGGCAGGCAGAGGGAAGCACCAGGCAAAATTTTAACCTGATGATTTTAGGAACATATTATGTAAATTAAGAAATTCAAATGGGGAACACAGTGCTTGACTTTAAAAATTTAATGGCTGAGGTTGCTGTAAACTCCTTCAGGAAGATTCCCGCACCCTGTCAGGAGGATGTTGAGCCAGCTGGAGAAATGGGACTCTGGGAAAATTGGTTGGGCTGTGTCCTTCCCTGGGGAAACTATGCCCCTGATGATGTGTGATGTTAAGGATTGCTAATGATGCCTCGCCTTTGTTTGGTACCTGCTGGGGCAGTCATTTTGTTAGATGCTGTTCACATATTATCTCTAATTCTCAGCATTGCAACCAGGTAGGAATTATTATCCTGATGTCATAAATAAGGAAACCTAAACTCAACAAAATTAAATACATTTCTGCTGTCCTGTCTTTGCACTATTCCAACTTGACCTTCCTTTCTTTTGCTTAAAACCCTTCAGTGGCTCCTTGTAGGCTAAAATCCTAAGCTGACCAAAATGTACCCTGACCACTGCCCAGCTCTCTGGCCCATTTGATACCCACTGAGCATTTGTTTAAATGTATGAATGAGAGAACCAATGATGAGCTGGAATTCAATGAAGATCTGCTAGCTCCATGCCCATATCTGGTCCCAACTCCTCTGGTAGTGAATTCTCTCTCCTTTTAAGCTGCAGTCTGCTTTACGTAACTTCCATCCATTTATTCCAGTTTTTGCACACAAGTGTATTGGTCAAGTGTATTGATGGCCCTTGGCTGCCCTCTGATGTCACATAAAGTAGGAAAGTCGGTCTTTCTCTTCCTACAGTACCCACCCCCCCCCCGTCCCTTGCTGTTGGACTTCAGCCATGTGTGTGCCCTGAAGGTCGTTCCTTCAGGCTGAGTAGCCCACATCAGCCATCAGCCTTCTTCAGGATACATTTCTGTTTTCCAGTCAGCTCAAAGTCTCAGTTGGCACCTCTGTCTCCATTTGGTCCATGTTCATGGAGTGCATGGTCTCCAAGATGAATGTGACTCTGCATTAGGTTGAATCGCTGGAAGTTTAGAGAGCCACTATCACCCTCACTCTAGATTCTAATCCTGGGTTCAGAGTACACTGCTCATGTATGCATGAACCCCCAAATATCCATCACATATCTGCCTAATGCAGAGCTCAGGGCTTCCAACTAAAACTTTCTCATTCAGCCCAAGTAAAGATGGTTTGGGGGGCCCAAGTGAAGGACTTTATATATCATCTGTGCTGTCTTTGTGTTAGATTTGACCCTGTTATCTCAGTGTACTGAGATTATTTTTGATTTCTGTTGTGTCAGCCAATGAGCTCACTTAATCCTCCCAGTTTGGAGCCTCAAAATGTAATAATTACTAGATTATTAATATTCATAATACCAGCTATCCTCTGTTGCTCATTATGTGCCTATTTCCATCTGAAATTATATGCATTTATATGCGTTATCTTATCTCATTGGTATGTTGGGAGGATTAAATAAGTGTTATAATTGTCCCTGGTGATTTACAAGTGAGGAAACTGAGGTTTAAACAGTAATGAACTTGCCTAAGGCTCATAGTGTTAAGTAGCAGAGCTGGAACTGAACCCTGGATCTGACACACCAAAGCCTTCAGCCAAGACAACTCCATTAAACCACAGGGGTTATCATTCCCATTTTATAAAGAAGGAAACTGAAGTCCACAGGTACTGAGTAGTGAGTCATTTGCTCAAAGCAGTGGTTTTCAGAGTGTGGTCCCCTAATGAGAAGCATCAGCATCACCTGGGAATTCTTGGGAAGGAATTTCTTGCGCCCCACCCCAGACCTAAGGAACCCAAAGTTCTCAAGGTTTCTAACAAAGGTTTCAGGTGATGCTGATGCATGTTTGAGTTTGAATCACTGGCTTCAGCTAAATCCCAGGACTGTCAGACTCCAAAGCCTTTGCTCTTTACGTGCTAAGTTGTCTCTGATAATGGTAGAGTTACAGCACCCTGGGAGATAAAGGCTAATACCCCCTTTCTCAGGGTGGAGGCACCAAGAAGGCATTGCCCTTTGGAGGTACTGGACCCTAAGGTTGCTAAAACCCATTATAACTTTGAGGATCCCCAAGCCCAGGATTCTTTCTCAACTATCTCTGGAGCTTTCTCTCCTTTTATCTGAACAGCAAACAACCTAACAGAATGGAAGGAGTGGAAATTTACAAGAAAAAGCAATCATGAGTCACACAGTGAAACCAAGACCTCAACAGAATATCATGAAGAGATAAAAAATGCACAAAATTCTGTTTGCAGGGACAATTATATTTTCTCATTGCTCCAAGATTAAATTGAATCTAGAAGAAGAATTGAATGTTACAAGCTTGCCACCTCCAGTTTTATTGAATATTTTACAGAGATTATTGAATATTTTGTAATCATCCACTTGGCTGACAGATTAAAGGACATACTTGATTCCTGGCAATCCAAAGTTGAATGGAATTATTTATTCTCTGGAAGTGCAAAATAGAAATTTAAGTGGCCTTGAAAAAGTAGACAAACTGTCTATCACAAACACTGAGGTAAATTAACACATGTTTCAGAGAAAGATATTAGACTCAAAAAGGGACATGATAGACCATCAAAACTAAACATTACCTTAGACACCACCTGATCCAACCGTCCCATCTTAAAGAAGAAGAGTTGAGTCCTAGAGAGTTTCCTCAAGGTCACTCATTGAGTCACTAGCAGAAGAATCCGGGCTAGTATTGGGGGCTGTGACCACTCTAGTTCTTGTCCCCCAGTCTCCTTCAGATGAATGAAATATGGTCAGTAATGATTTATCTTCTCTAGAACCCCAATCCAATTTCTGCACAAATAAAATCTTCTCAAATTGAATTATATTTTTCATCTCCTGGTTATGGGAGCCAAGGTTTTCCTTTAAATATTCATTGAATACCAACTATATGCCAAGCAGTGTAGGGGTTGTGAAGATAAATAAGGCATGGTCTTTGCCTTCAAGGATATTATTGTCCTCCAAGAAGAGACTTGTAAGTGGATTAGTTTCAATAAATGTGGTAAGTGATGAAGAAAAGGTGTGTATAGTGCCCTAGGAACACTGATCATAGGATTGGCAAGTGATTGATTCTACATCAGATGATACTGCATGAGAGAATGGATTTTGACTTGAAGGAGGTGCAAGAGGAGGATTGTCCCTGATGGAAGGGACAAAGGCTTGGACAAGGGTCATGGTAGGCTTAGAAAAGGGGGCTTGGAGTACAAGGTGTTCTGTGTTGAGAGGATACGGCCAGAGATATGGCTGGAATAGTAGCTGGAACCTGCCCGAGAAGAGTCACATTTGTAGCCTACTTAAATTCACTTTCCAGGAAGGGCTACCTGTTTGGAAAATAGAATGATCCTAGTTGGAGTTGCCTCTGCATGTTATTGGAACGTGGCCTCATATTCCCTTTGATTTGTATAGATTTCACTTTCCGTTGTAGTTAAGTAGGGATGGCATTGTATCAGCCACAGACTTTTACTTTCATTATGAGCTGGCCCAGCCATTCCTTCTCAAAGAGATCTCAGTAAAGCTACAAAGCTAAATTTGCTTTTGACAATTTATGCTGGGTCACTACATCTTGAGAAGAAAATAGATTGTGCTCTGTACCTCACAAGCAGTCCTGAATCACAACAGGGCACTTAGAAAGTGCTTGTTAAAGTAATCAGGGATAAAGAAGTGAAGTTGAACATGTAAATATGTAGTTGCTAGGTAGCAGAATAAACCAAACTTAGAGACCAGGTTTTTTGTTTTTTTGTTTTCCCTCAGCTCAGTGCTACAGCCTTGATGAGTTGAAAGCATAAATAATAATTCTCCTCACTAACATTTTATGTGTAATTACTGGACAAAGCACTTTACATGCATCATTTCATATTCTCAACAACTCTGTGAGGCATATTAGGGAAACTAAGACTCAGAATTTAGGTAACTTGCTCAAGGACACCCAGCTACCAAGAAATCAAATCTGAGTTTGAACCTGGGTTTATATGATTGACCTATCAGCAGCCCATCTTTCTTGAACCAGTTTTCTTCACTTGACTTTTCCTTTTCTGGTTTTCCTCCTTCCTCCCCAGCCATTTCTTCTCATTCTTCATTATCCATCAATCCTCTTATCCCCAACCTCTAACCACTGAAGCATCCCAGGGCTTAGTCCAGAATCTTCTCTTTTCTGCTCATACTCAGTATAAGTGGGTGGTGATGACATTAAATGAGATCATGAGCACAGGAAGAGGCCAGATTTGGAGCGGAAGAGGGGGAGTTTACACATCTTGACAGGTTGGGTTGGAGATATTATTGAGTCATTGAAGGCGTGTCAAGTAGGTAGTTGGATCTGTGGGCCTGGAGCTTAGCAAAGGAGCACAGCCTGGAGATATAAATGTTTGCTACCTTGTGTACACAAGGTGATTGAAGACTTTGCCATGAATAAGGAAACTGAGGCCCACTGAGATGAAACACATTGCCTTGGGTCACTTAGCAAGTTAATGGAAGAGCCAGAATGTTGAACCAGGACTTATACATCAGGAGAGCCTATAGAAAAGCAGTTAAAGCTGAGAGCAAAACACAGGACTCTAAAAGGGACTGTGTGAATGTGATCCAAGAACAGAACCTTCTGGTCATCCATCTGGATTCTGAGATGGAACTCAAAGTGTGTGAAGAAGTTAATGGGTTAGGTGGTCTCATGACTGTCTACTCAGCCTGGATATGATAGAGTCTCAGTATTCAAAGCAAAATTTTCTGATTTAAAGTAGAAATTTCGAAGAACCTGAAGTCTGATTTATATGTTAATGGGTCAGGAGTGGATCTATATATCTTGGGAAGTCCATGAAGGAGTAGTCATAGGGTTGGCTCCATCACACAGTTTGAGGAGCCCATGTAAAATTTTTGCCCACAGAGGTGGGCAGCAGGTATGAGGTGAAGATAGGAAATAGAGATTTGCCAAGAGGACATCTTTAAGAGGTAGCATTTGAGGAAGTGGAAGAAAAGATCAGAAGGCCACAGACAGGCAAACTCCCTCTGTCCCCAGCATTACCACCCTCCTTATTCTCTGGGTGGTACCCCACGTATTTCTGGAGGAGGGTGTCATGAAGTTTAGTTACTTAGGCTGCCTTTCACTGAGATGCTCTTGACTCAGCTGTGAGAACTATCCACACCACATCTAATACATCTGTAACCTGTACCTGCATCTACAGCAGACAGATTTCAAATGAGGAGATCCCCCAACCAGAATATGAAGTGTTGGTGACATAAACAAGAAAAAGGCAATTCCTCCCTTAAAAAGCCTGTGATGTGATAGGGAACGCAGACAACGGTGATCTGGAATGATTCCTCCAGTAGAGAGAGGTGTGGGAAGCTGCAAGGAGAGTGGCGTCTGGTGAAGAGAAGTTATCCTGGCCCATTAACCATGTGCTTCCTTTCTCTTCAAGTGATTTATTTTTCACCTCACCAACCATGTGAGTTGACTTCCTAGTTATGTGGAGCCTGGAAATGAAAATAAAATTTCAGGTCCTTAGCACCACAGCAAGAGAAGATGCATTAGATGTAATCATAAAGATACATTCAGCAGAGATGCAGTGCAAATTAATCTTGGCATGTTCCTTTCCCTCACTTTCTACAAGTTCCACCTCACATTTTGATTATTCTTTGTCTTCCATATAACTAGAACCCATTCACACCCACTGCCTCCATCTTTGTCCAAGTAACTGCCATCTCTTGCCTCAGTAAGATCCGTAACCCCTAAATAATCATCATATTCATCCTTGTGATTCTGTAGTCCACATTCTTCTTAACAACTAAGGAGATGTATTAAAGGCAACTTGGAACATGCTTATCCTTCCCTGGCTTGAAACAGTTCTATAGCTTCTCATTATTCTTAAGCTACAAACCAAAGTCCACACAGGTTTTTCCCTCTCCACCTTTCTCAAACTCTCTCACATCACTGCACCCTTCTCTGTGAGCTCCAGCCATACTACCTTCTTCTCTTAGTAGTTCACCTTTTCCACACTCCTTCTACCACAGGACCTTTTCCTACACTATTGCTCTATCTCATGCAGACTGAGCAAACTACAGCCCATAGGCCACATAGAGCCCACTCTTTGTTATGGTAAATAAAGTTTTATTAGAACACACCTATGTTTATTTGTTTACAAACTGTCTATATATAGCTGCCTTTGTGCTATATCAGTAGAGTTTAGTAATTGCTACAGAGACTGTCTATCCCACAAAGTCTAAATTATTTACTCTCTATCACTTAACAGAAATGTTTTCCAACTCCTCATCTGGTTATACCCACATTCCCCTCCTAACTGACTCCTTTAGATCTAAATTCACAGATTTCTAACATTCCTAACCCTTTTCTCCCCAGTCCAGATTGGATTTCTTTGTTAGGTGCTTCATAGAATTTTGTTCCCCTTTTCTTCTCAGCACTGATTTCATCTCCCAAATGTGTTTGTTTAAGGCCCAACCCTTCTGACAGATGGCAGGTTCCAAGAGGAGAGGACCATTTATGTTTTGCATTCTACTGTATCCCCAGCATGTAGCATGGTGTATGGCACAGAAAAGATACCCAAAAATGTTTGTTTTATTGAATGGATAAATGAATGGATATATGTATAGACAGACAGGACTCAGACAAAGAAATCCTATATACTAAGTCAGAATAAAAAGGACTCTGCTTAGTACAGCTGACATTATATACTATTGTCCTTTTTTCTGCATCCAGAATTGAGTGTACACAGACCAAGAAATCAAAGAATGTTTTTTTTTGTTTTTTTACCAATCAGTTGATATCCAGATTTTAGCATGTCTCCTACCTCCTGCCACTAATCCCTAGTCTTTCAGCACCAAAGGGAATTTTATAAGTTCCTTTTCATAGTTTTTGCAAAAGTGGGAACTGCTACTCAAAATATTCTCAAGTGCTCTACTATTGGTTGGTTTGGGAATGTGATGCAATCATTCTTCCATTCATAGGAACAAGAAAGGAAAACAGTTCATAGTTTTTAGATCACAAATACATGCAAAAACTCAGGAGGGCTGCTATTTGGCTTTGCCAGTGGAAGAAGAAAAAAAAGTTAAATACAAGAAGCAGATATAACAACAGATTATGGTTCTCTGTTGGCTGGATAGCCTTACAACTGGCCATGGGAACATCAGTTGTCTGGGAAGGTTCTGGGAGACAATGGGCACTCATTACACGGATCCAATTTCTGTGCTCATAGAGAGTTGGCTTCCTCATACCACTTGTCTTGGAAGCTATTTCTTTGGCTATTGAAACTCACTTAGTAGAAAGGAAGTGAGTTTGTTTACTAGGTGAGAAGAAGCTAAGATGAGTTGATAGAGTATCAGTAGGAAATAGAACTAGGCTCCTCAGGCTGTGTCAAGTTGATCCAGGAAAACATGGAGGAGTTGAATTTTAAAGGATGAGTGTTATGAGTTTGTCAAGACAGAAAGAAAGAAATATGTCACTGTTCTTTGCCTTGTTATAATATACCATATCAACATTTAATGGCCTAAATCAACAGTCACTGTATTTTGTTTGTAATTCTGTGGGTC
This sequence comes from Lynx canadensis, assembly GCF_007474595.2. Taxonomy (NCBI): domain Eukaryota; kingdom Metazoa; phylum Chordata; class Mammalia; order Carnivora; family Felidae; genus Lynx; species Lynx canadensis. The sequence continues at coordinate 17,739,273 of NC_044305.1, forward strand.
AGGGGTTTGGGCAAGGCACAGCAGGGATATCTTGTGTCTGCTTGAAAATGAAGAGACAGCTGGAATGACTTCAATGGCTGGAAATGACTGGGGCAGCTATTCAAGGTCCATATGTCTGGGGCCTCAGTTCTTCCTTAAGTGGCATCTGCTAGGGATGGAATGCCCAAATGCTCCTTTATTTGCACATCTGACCCCTTGGTTGAAATTGCTAGAACAACCAGGGCTAGCTGGCATTGTTCTTTCTCTGTGCATCTAACTTAGGCTTCTTTGTAGCATGGCAGACTTATGGCAATCATACTTCTTGCATGATGGTTGGCTCCCCCCAGAGCAAGTGTTCCAAGAAGGCCAGGAGGAATGCCAGTCTTATTAAAAACCAGGCATCACCTCTGCTGGCCAGAACTGGCTAACATCATCTCTTTTGCTTATCATTATTAAAACCAGTGACCAGCCAGCCTAAGAGTGGAGAAACAGGCTCCACCTCTCAGTAAGAGAAATGGCATATGCCTACAGGAAGGGAAGGACTCAATTGTGGTCCTCTTGGAGGTGAACTACCACACTGTTCTAAAGGAAGAGAAGAGTACATGTACAGAGGCATAGAGGTACGAGAAAGTCTACTTGCCTATAATCAAGAACAGGGGTGCCTGAGTGGCTCAGTTAGTTTAGCACCTGACTCTTGATTTGAGTTCGGGTCATGATCCAAGGGTCATCGGATTGAGCCCTGGGTCAGGCTATGCACTTAGTGTGGAGCCTGCTTAAGATTCTCTCTCTCTCTTTCCTACTGTCCCTCTCCCCACTCATACTCTGTCTCTCTAAAATTAGAAAAGTGAATAAATAAATAGAAATACTTTCTAGAATTCCAGTTAGGTTGATAATTCTTTGATTACTAGCACAGTACAGCAGTGTCTCTAAAGATTTTCAGCATCTAGAAAGAGCCTTTGGTAACTCCTTGTAAGTGTAAGTGCATTGCCTAAAATACAGAGTCCAAAATATGTCAGTGATGTTAACTTCTCTGTAGGGCCTGAGAGAAAATGTGAAGAGCAGAGATAGAGCTTAGGGTCCTTGTCCAAGGTGCTGATTGTCCTTGAAGTCAAGCACCCTGACCCTTTTCTCAGAAAGTCCCTTCCTTTGGACTTGTAATTAGGAATATTCTGACCTTTTGGAGTGTTAGTTGCATGAGGTTAAGTGGTAGGAGATTAACTTGGAAAGATAATCAAGGACTATGTTTTAAAGGGTCTCAAAAACCTGTGAGTTGGAAATTTATTGTTTTCTGCAAGGAGCTAACACAGATCTTAAGAAGTGGATGGGCAGGGATGAGCCTAATTTTGGAAAGATCATCCTAGTGACAGTGAGGAGAATGTTATTGGAGTAAGGGTTAATAAGGCTAGTAAAATTCAGTATTGTCTCTGCATATATCAGATTCAGGGAAAGTGACTTAGCACAAAATAGTGGCGTCCATGGAAATTTTATTGTACATACATACCCACACCCACACATACACACATACCTGATTAGAGCATTAACATTCACTAAAACCCAACTAGTGTGACCAACTATTTGTAATGAATCAGGTGATAGAGAAAGGATACTCTGTGACATTCCATTCTTGGGACTGTTGTTAAATCCAGAAGTATTGATTAGATCTCCCTGCTTGCTCCATATTTTCTTGATCAGTCAATATTTTGATGCTTTGATGCCTGGAAATACTTGCACATGTTTTAAATGAGTGTCCTTATTCAGCTAATGTCTCATTGGGCCAGTTCAGTTTTTCCAAGGTGAAAGCCCTTTTCATCTTCAAGGTCTTTGATGTAGGTCAGATGAAATTCCCTCAGATCTATAGATGTGACAGAGACTCAGAAAGTAAGACAGTCATTGCAGACTAGCAGAGTCACTTCTGCTGCCGCTGCTGCAGTGAAGACCTGTGTGGTCCTCCACTGAGTCTTCAGCCAGCTGTGCTCTAGCAAATGTATGCACTTGCAAATCTGGTCCCTGGGCTCTCTCTTATTAATAACCCTTCTTATTCTATCCATCACTCTCATGTCAAATTGATCATCAGCCAAGGTTTGCCTAATAATTCAATATCATTATTATGCTTTACTTATAAAATAAGTACTTGACTAGCCTGTTCTGCAATTTAAAAATGCAAATTTTACCATGCCACTGCCCAGCCAAAAGCCTAACACAGGCTTCCCATTGTTCCCAGGATGAAGTTAAAATGCATCTCGTGGGCTACACAATTCAGAATGATCTGATTCCTGTCTATATCTTTGGTCTCATCTCTGGCCACTCTCTGGATTTCTCACTATAATCCAATTATATTAATTTTCTTTCTGTGCTTTGAAAACGCTAAGTATTTTCCAACATCATGACTTTCACAATTCTGTTCCCTCTTCCCAGAACATTCTTCCTGTCATTCATGGTTTAGCTCTTATTTATCCTTCAGATCTGTGATTAACTGTCACCTTTTGAGGGCTTCCCAATCACCAATCTAAATAAGTGACCATTTATTCCTACTAGCCCTGTGTTCTACTCCTTCTTAGCATGTATCACAAGTATCATGTATGCAAATGTTTATTCACTGAAGATTTATTTGGCTCATGTCTGCCTTCTTCACTAACTTATAAGTCCAAGTGCAGAGGCCACTCCTATTTTGGCTACCACTGTATACCTGGAGACTAGTATAGTGCTTGGTATATAACATATACTTGGTCAGTATCTGTTGAATGAATTACATGTTAATTTTGTGATCAAGATGGATCATAATGATTTGCTTTTAACTATTCTGTATTCGACCAGTTGTTGTTCTGTGCTACTGGAAAAGCAAGGACCTTTAGGCATAGAGATGACTAATATAACTCAGGCTTTGATCCCATTGTGGGGGTAGGGAAACCAGGAAGGAGACCATTGTACTAGTCTGAGAAAGATATATGGGGTACACTTTGTAATTCCATGTCTTAGGAAGTTCTAATCTTTGTATCTTTGTCCTCATCATTAATGAAAAAGGTCTCATCACCAAATAACTGGTTTCCTTGGACTCCACCATTCAGTGCAGGCCTGGAATACAGAAGGAACACTCTTCAGAACTGCTGTGTGACCCCAGCTTGCCCCTACCCTGATGACCTTCTCTTTCTCTTCCAGAGGCCTTTATGCTTCTAAGTTATTTTTCTTTCCACACCCTCACCCCAGTCACTGCTTACCCTCCTCCAACTTGATCCCCTTGTGGATCTTCCCAATGTCTGGGAAAATGGGAAAAGAATGTTCCTGCTAAAGGCTCCCAAAGCCAGGTGCCTGATGCATTCAAGGAAAAGCAAGGAAACCAAGACCCCATTCCAGCTCAAGGGTCTAGATAACAAGGTTTTCATGATGAAAAGTCTGCATTATTCTTCATTGTATAGCATTTGCAAGTCCAAACCAGTGGACCCCAAGAGAAGCACAGACTTCTCTGATTCCAAATCCTTCCAGAAAGCACCAGTGTAAATGGGATTGCCCCAAGATGCTTCTAAAGGACAACAAATACCCTTATACCTTATGAGGGCTGAGTCCCACTGCCATGCTAGCTTTCTGAAGCTGAAGCCACTGCTTTCAGGATCTCTCCTTGGTTCTGATTCTGATCTTAGCCGCTTAAGGTCCTTCCTCCTTCTGCTTGCCTATTACTGGGTTCTGCTATGACTCCAACCTAGCTATACTGGACTATTCCAAGTTCTCATTTAAGCTACTCACCACTCTAGTCCCATAATGATTCCCTGCCTGTCCCCCAAATCTAGTACATCTACCCCATTCAGACTTACTCACTTAGTCCCTGCTTGGCACGGAGCCCAGTGTAATGCTGTCAAGGATGTTAGCTGGCACAGTCACTTCTGTCATTGTTTTCTAAAAGCATAGTTGCTTTTTCAACTGACCCTAGACATGGTGAGTGTTTAGTCACCATTCCAAGTCATTTATTTAGCATGAAAATTTATTAGTTAGGCCATTGTTTAGCAAATTCATCACATTGCACTTTTTACTTAGCAGAATCACTTAATTAGTGTTTTATTACTGGAATTGACTGTCAATTATGTGGCTAATTCATTTACTTAGGGAATGAATTTTTTATCTCGGTAAGGCAATTCAAAGTGCACTGTTAACTCTTTAATGATTAAAGACTGTTGTCAGTGGCAATTCATGTTGTAAGGAAAATTAAACCATTTATTTCCCTTGAAGAATCAGATGTTGGGAAAATCTTTGGAAAAGTGTAGAGGGAGTAGTTTAGAACCTTGCAAGAATTAAAGAACCTTCATTAACCGAAAGACTCAGAACATTTGGCAAAGCTGAATAAAACTGGCTGGAGAGTTTTCATTGGACTCATTTCAATAAATTATTATACTCTTATACGTGTATATTGCTGTAAATGTCTGTAATGCTCTTTGATTTACATTATTTTGGGGGCCTCTCACAAAAACATTGTGGAGTGACACTAGAGTTTATGATTGGCAGCCTCTAAGGCAGCCCCAGTGATTCTTGTCTCTTATTACACATTCCTATAAAATCCCTTCCCTTGGATCCCTTCCCTAGTGACTGGCTTATAATGAATGAAATATGGCAAAGTATTAGGGTGTAACTTTCAATATTAGGTTATAAAAAATACTGTGGCTTCCATTTGATGCTTTCTCTCATTCTCGCATTAACCTGCTCTATGGGAAGGCAATTGCCACGTTGGGGGTTGCCCTATGAAGAGACCCACTGAGCAAGGAACTGAGGGAGGTCTCCAGGCAATATCCAGAAGGGACCTGAGTCCCTTAACTCAAATATCCCCTGAGAAAATCAATCTTCCAAAATCACATGAATGAACTTGGAAACGGATTCTCCCCCAGTTGAGTCTTCAGATGTGACCATAGTCACAGCTGATAGCTGAATGCAACCTCATGAAAGAGCTTGAACCAGAAGTACCCGTTAAAGGCTACACTGATCCCCAGAAATTCATGTTGTAAGGAATGATCCATTGTGAGGCAGTAGATGTTTGTTATTTTAAGTTGCTAAGTTTGGGAATCATTTCTTATGTGGCATGGCTACATGCTACTACATGGTTTAGCATGTGCAGTGTTACAATAATTTACCAAAAGCCTTTTGGTTAATCAGTAGTAAAGCCAGCATTTAACCTCAGCTCTTCTGATGCATTGCTGTAGACAAAAAAAGAACATGAACTACAGTGAAGACACCTCATTGCAATTTTTAGGGGTCCTTAAAGTTTTTTTCTGTTAAGAGGCTGCTTCTCTAGAACAGTGGTTTCCTTGTGACCTGCACACCTCCATTACCTGGAGATGTCATTGGGATTCTGGAAAAGCTTGCTTGTGGAACTACTCTTCTTTGCCATGTTTCTACCAGGAATTGAGTCAAAATTTCCCTTTCTGGCCCCCAATCACTGCCCTGCTCCCTCATTGTATGGTTATAACTGTAGTTCCTCAACATGACTGGCCCAAACTAAAGCTATTGAATTATTAGGTGCAGAATGTGAAGCTAAGGGATTTATATTTCATATGTTCACTGACTGACTCTTGTACATGCATGTGTTCTTCCCAAAACAAAGGTCATCAGCTTTGGGTGCTTGAAATTTTTTCCTTGGTTGGTTTTGAACAGTACTAAGCTGTAGTACCTCATTCATTCACTAAGAGTAGAAAGGACAGTGTTTGCTTTACTTATGAGCGACTCTAGGATTGTTAATGTACAAATTGTATTTAACTCAAAATTGCCTTGGAGAGATCATCTAATCCATTGCTATTCAAAGTACAGGTCCATGCACCAGGAGTATCAGTATCACCTTAGATCTCATTACAAATGCATTCTTGGGCCATATTCCAGACCCACTGAGCCAGAATCTGCATTTTAAACTATTTCCAATGATGTGCATTAAAGGTTGAGAAGCACTGGTCTAATCCAACTCCGTAACTTTAAGGTTAAGATACACAAGGGTGAAAATAGTTGTGCAAGACAATTTAGTGGCAAAACCAGGATGAAAACTCAGGTCTTGTAACTCCAAAACTGTATTATTCCCATTCTGTTAATGCTCTGTTGTCTTAGTGGTTTATTATATCCACAAACTGCTTACGTATCCAGGGCATAGTTTGAAATGGGGAAACCAGACTGCTATCCACCCAGTACAATGGTAAACTCATTTCAAACAGCTGTTGCACATTTAAATTTCATCTCCAAGACAAGTTTAGCCATTTCATTTTCTGTTTCTTACACATCAATGAAATACAAAGTCACCTGTCAGGCTGAAAATTGTAAAATCTGTCAAAATTGAGTTTTTCTAGTTTAGCTAAGTATTACTTTGCAACTGTTTTGCATACCTTTGTCTTATTACGATTTTGATGAATGAGAGGGAGAAAATAAGATAAGCCATGTTTTCAGTGTCGGGCATTATTTAAGGTTTTTTCCTCTCATCACACATCTTCCTGTGAGGATGGGGGTCTTGGAGTGTAGCGATACATACGTAACAAATGCTGGGCTGGCTATTTTTAGTATGAGCACAACCCTAGAGACACTGATAATGTCTCATGTCCAGCCTAAGCTGACAACCTTCAGTATGAGAGAAGCACAATGCATCTGGTGATAACTAAAATCACGACAAGCCCATCTGGGGAAGAAACGCATTTGGAGTAAATGTGGCTTCTTGCTCCCTACACCCATCAAGGCTAATGGAACTGAGGCAGGAAATAAAGATCTTGCTACTCTCACCATAGAGATAAAAGGGCATGAGAGATGAACCTTGAGAACAGGTATCATGTCTATCAGCAAGATGGCAGATGGGTTTCAGAGGGGCAGGTGTACTTACCAAATAAACAAGTATTTACCGAACAACCACTAGATCCTAGAGATGTATTGGTAAACAAGAGAGATATGGCACCTGCCTTCATGGAGCCTACAGTCTAGAGAAGGACACTAGACATTAAATAACTTAACTATTAATTGTTCAACCACTATTGTGATTCATGGAGATGGCATCTATGTCCAGGAAGATACATTGTGGTTCACGAAGATGATATTGTTAGACTCTAACATGATACTCTCAGATGGGGATAGGGGCAGATAGGAATGTTTTCCTTGATATCTTCAAATATTCATAAAAGTTAATAGATTTTTTAATAAACACCCATCCACTATTCATCACCTAAATTCGACTATTAACATTTTACCGCACTTATTTGATCACCTATTTCCCATCAATCCATCCCTCAATCCATCTTGATTTTTTGTGCATTGCAAAGGAAATTTCAGACATTAGTATACTTCCCTTCCCCCATATACTGCACTTGCATATCAATAATGCAAGCTCAATGTTCTGTTTTTTCTTTTGAGGTAAAATTTACAAAGAAAAGCATGGATCTTAAGCTTTCGATTCCATGTGTTCAACGGTTGCATACACATGTACAACCCAAGCCCCTAACAATATACAGGCAAGCCAGGAAGACCTCTCATGCCCGTGCCCAATCAAACCCTGCCCCCACTCCACCTAATAGGTGACCACAGTTCTGCTGTTTTTTCCTACCATGGATCTGTTTGTCTATTTCAGAAGAGGTAGTGGCTTTTGAGCTGAGTTCTGAAGGATGAATAGGAATCCACTTGGCCTTGGAAGGTTCAGGAAAGTTAACAATTCCAGGAGAATAACACATCATGTACAGTTTCTCAGGTGGATGAGAACTTGCGTGGCTTCAGCCTAGTAAGCACAGGACAGACAGACACTAGATGAGGCAGACACTAGACCAGAACCTTGAAACCATATTAATGATCAGGAATGTAGCTAAAGGGCAGTGAGCAGCCAATAAATGGCTTCAGCAGGGAGGTGACATGCTCAGCTTTGGACTTCTGAAAAATTATCATGCCTCATTGTAGAGAACAGAACATGGAGAAACAAGAAGGGATTCAGGGAGATGTGAAGACACTGTTCCAGCTCTTATGGAGAAAGAGAGAGGGGTAGCGTATATGAGGGTCCAGGCTGTGTCCGTCCCTTCTTATATTGGACTGACCTCAGGTATGTTGCACTTCTAACAATTAAAAATCACAGTGTTTGGTTTTCCCTTTCTGTCTTCATTTTTCAGTGATAGCATCCAGAAATCTTTTGTGGAAAACTATGGTTCAAAGAGGTTAAGTAACTTGCCCAAAGTCACACAGCCAGCGAGCGGTGGTATCACGGTTCTCCCTCAGGTGTATTAACGTTCAAAGCCTAAACACTTTTCACCACTTCTGTGTCTTCAGGGAGTGATGGGAGTTTCTCAGCCTTTCTAATTGGAATCATTCTTCCCTCATTATATTAGATTCCTCGTCCACTCCAGAATGTTCAGGGTAGAAGACTGTGCCAGCAATCCCAACCAACTTGTGTGTACTTTGAGGACAAGCTCATCATCTGTAGCCCAGATTTTTCTTTAAGCGACGGTTTTGGGATGGGGGCGGGTGATCCAACATGACTCTACCAATAGGTGGTTTTATTTATTTTTATTTATTCTGGTTGTCACTCTGCCAAACACAGAACTGACATGTAAGAGCCACCTGAATTTTCTCATGCTTGCAGCTCAACCAATCCCTCTATGTCTGTCTTACATCCTTCCTCATACAATCTCAGTGTTTCCCTCTATTCAAACTCCTCTCCAAAGCCACCCCAATGTCACTCTTTTTTATGTTTGGAAGAATATCAAAACTACACAATTCACTGGTCTTTATTATTTCTACTTCAAGTAACTGACCAAATATGTTCTTTGAAGTTCTTTTGAATATTCTGTTCACATTAACATGCATAGCCATATACAGATCTTCTTGCTGATAATATTAAAGAACTTCACAATAATATTAATCTTCCTAACATTAAGTGACCTCAAAATTTCCTCTTACTTTTATAGACTTCATTCTCATCTGATAAGTAATACACTCCCTAGAAATCCATTTCTTCCCAGCCAGTTTTTCTATCACACTTTGTCATGAGTTTACAAATTTGTTTAGATACATATCTCAGTGTCTATTTATGGGGTATTTTTCTGTAAGTCAAAGTTCAGGTAGTCCATTAACCTTGAAACATCAGTGTCTCTGAAAGTACAAATAAATGGTGGGTATGGAATAATTAAGCATTAGATATTGCAGGAAAGGACTTGTGTCTGCAGGAGCTAAAGCATTTTGAAAGTCCAGAATTGTATCCCTTCTCCTTTGTGCTTCAACAGTATGTTTCCAAGATCCCACATACACCCCCTTACTTCCTAGTTTGATCACTAAATACACAGGACCCCAAGCACCCTGTTGTTGCTGTAGGTATGTTGCTTCTGGCAATGCCCAATGATCTGCATTTTTATTTCTATTGAATTCAGTTTATAAAACCTATGTGGTAGAATACTGGTATCAGCACATTAGCTGTCTTGTTCTCCCACAGATCTTCTTGAAATTGTGACCAAAAAAAAAAAGATTTTAAAAGTTTTTTTTTAAATAGCAAAATCCTTTTTTCAGAAACAGTCATACCCAGAAGTCTGTTTTATGAAACAGATATAAAACCATCTTGCTCTGATTAGAGAAAAGGTGAGGGAAAACCCATGGGCTTTCCAGGCCATGCTCGCACATGCACACACACATGTACATGCACAAAACTCGTCACGGATCCAATCCTCTGACCCACAGCAAACTCTGAACAGAGGTCTCCCTTCCTAACTCTGGCTCAGTGTGGACACCAAGGCCACAGACTAAGAATTCACTTGTTCCCTCCCCTCTAGACCCCATAGGCGAAACTTTCCACTGTACGTTTTACAAAAAAATGAACATAATGACCCCAGCCACTAGTCATTTGAACAGGAAAATACTGGTGGCTTTTAATTAACAGGACATGGGTCACAAGAGCAAGGCTATCACATGAATGACACTTTAACATTGAACAGTGTATGGAATGCACAGCCATTGTGGCAGCCCTGTGGGCCCCTGGAACATAGGAGCATCAGGAAAGATGAGGCTCCAGCTGGTGGGGCTCTTCCAGACTTAGGGTTTCATGGAGAGGCATTTCTTTTCATTATTGCTATAGTCACCCAGGGTCCAATAACCAGCTCTCAGCTTAGAGACAAGAGAGCAACTCAAAGGCTAGTGTTCTCTTGCGTGAAGGATCCTTATGCCGGAACTGCTTCTGCCTTTTGGCTGTGGTAGTGGCCACAGGAATATGTGATACAGTTGTATGAAACTAAACACATGAGCACACCCCCACACGAATACACACACACGCGCGCGCGCGCACACAGACACACACACACACACACACACACACACACAAAAGTGCATGTAAACCTGGTAGAATCTGAATGCAGTCAGTGGAATGTGTCTGTGTCATTTTCCTGATTGTGATGTTGTGCTGTGGGTACGCAAGATGCTAACATTGGGGAAAACCACATGAAGGGTATGAGGGACCTCTCTGCATTATTTCTCATGGCTGCACGTGAATCTATAATCCTCTCAAAATAAAACTTCTTGTTTAAAAGAGCTGGTGCTCTGGTGATGGGCTGAGGTAGAACTTCTGGTTCTGGTCACATCCATCACTGTCTTCAGATGTCCTTCATGGTCTTCCCAGGCATCTACTCACTCGCCAATAATCGAGCATGTGATAATAGCATCCTGCCAATTTCTAACAATTGTGAAGTGGCTTATTTGTGTCTTTTTTTCTTCATCATTTTTGGCAGAAGTTTGTCAGATTTATTGGTGTTTTCAGAGGAAACAGCCAGCTTTTGCTTTTCTTCAGCATCTCTGTTTATCTTTAACTTCTATTGTGCTCCATTAACATCTGTTCTTATATTTATTTACTTATTTTCTACTTCAAACGACTATATTTTTCATCTCTTGAAGTTAAGTTTGTACTTCTCAAATTGACTCATCCTTTTTCCATGATGTGCTGCATTATTGCCGTGGTTCATAATCCACCCCCCCCTCATTTTCTCTTTAATCAATCTGCATGTATTTATTTTATGGCCCCTTTGATTGTTTTATTATTTTCAATTCTTGGGAGGCACATTTCTCTGTGTACCACGTCTGCTGACTCTCCCTCACAGGAATAAGCTTCTTCACATGGCTTGTCTTTCTTTATGTTTTGTTTTCCACTATGAATTTATCATTAGTGGAAGTAGTTTTGTTCTGGGGGAATTCACGTGTCCTGGATTATGAAAATACCTCCATAGGGTGGTTTCCCATTTGCCTGTCAGGACAGAGGGTTTTGTATGTTGCTTTCTATGTTTGCAGTTCATCACACAAGTAGCTATGGACCCCAGACCCACGTGTGGTAGAAGTCCAGGGTTTCTTTTGTTCTGTTTTTGCTTCTATTTGAAAGTTATCCACCCTTGGTTTTATTCTACTAATTGATACCTTCAGCTCACAAACACTCACACACACATACACACACACATGCACACACACACACACAGATATGCACACCCATGCTTGAAATTAGATCCTTGAACTAAGATCAAGATTGAAATAATATAGATTGACTATCCATTTATGAAGGATGAAGGAGTTGATATGCTTTTATTTCTGGTGATACATCAGTCACCCACATCTTTTTGTTGGTAAAATTTCAGATTTTAGCCAAGAATTGTTATTTTAGATATTTTTACATACTTTTTCTTTTCTCTTTTATTCATGTTTGTTTTGATTTTTATTCTCCTATCTATGTTTGACTGACTTTGGTGTTGAACAAATCAATTCTTTTATAACATGATTTCCTCCAGCGTCCTGGGATTTTTACTTTTTATTTTTTCCCTTATTTCCCTACCTCCCCAAGCCTCTGGAAAAGAATCAGAGCCAGTATAATTTCTGAGTCTTTGTATAGCAGGTAATATCTTCCTGGAACCTCACGAGTGAAAAAACAACTTACATCATTGTATAATTTTGGGGTCACAGCCTTCTTCCCTCAAAAACTTTCTTCCATCACTTTCTGACATTTAAATTTGGGCAAGGGAAAATAGAGTTAGCGTTGTTGCTCTTCCTTTATAGATAACCATTTATTCCAGCCTGCATGTTTATCTAAGTGCTTTTTCATCAATAGTATTTAATAGTATTTAAGCAGTTATATCTGGAGACTTATTCTGTCTTTAAGTTGTACACAGAGAAGGGCACCTGGGTGGCTCAGTTGGTTAAGCGTCTGACTCTTGGTTTTAGCTCAGGTCATGATCTCACAGTTCGTGGGATTGAGCCACACATTGGGCTTTGTCCTGACAGTTTGGAACCTACCTGGGATTCTCATTCTCATTCTCTCTCTCTCTCTCCCTCTGTCTCTCCCTCTCCCTCTGCCCCTTCCCTGCTCTCTCTCTCTCTTTCTCAAAATAAATAAATAAACATTTTAAAAATATTTTAAATATAGGGGAAGGGAAAGAAAAATAAGATAAAATCAGAGAGGGAAGCAAACCATAAGACACTCTTAAATACAGAGGACAAACTGAGGATTGCTAGAGGGGAGGCAGGTGAGGGATGGGCTAAATGGGTGACAGGCATTAAGGAGGGCACTTGTTGCGATGAGCACTGGATGTATATGTAAGTGATGACTCACTGGGTTCTACTCCTGAAACCAACACTACACTGGATGTTAACTAACTGGAATTTAAATTAAAAAAAAAAAAAAGAACACACATACAAAAAAGAACATACAAAAAATATTTTTTAAAAAAAGTTGTACACGGAGAACTTTTTGCTTTTGAAGGTTGCAGTTTTTATTCTGCCAAAGAGCTGTTTTTACAGATATCCTTTATTATTGCATCTGCGTCATTTATTCTCTTCTTTAGTAACACCACTATGTCTTTTCTGTGTCTGTTTTCTGTTCTCTGAAAATGTCTTTCTGGTGTCTGAGAACATGAACTCATGAGCGCACATGAGCAGGTAGGGACAGAGGACCTAGAGTCCCCTGCAGGTTAGTTGTCCTCAAGTTTCTGCCTGTTGCTTATTCTCATTCCAGGCTCCAGTGTCCACATTAATACCACTGTTGTGTTTGGGTTTCCTTACAATCTCCCCTTTCCTCACCCAGCGAAGTTTTTTCCATTTGTTATTTTTTTTTTAATGTTTATTCATTTCTGAGAGAGCACAAGCAAGAGTGGGGCAGAGAAAGAGAGAGACAGAGAGACAGAATCCAAAGCAGGCTCCAGGCTCTGAGCTGTCAGCACAGAGCCTGACACAGGGCTCCAACTCACAAACCATGAGATCATGACCTGAGCAGAAGTCAGACACTTAACTGACTGAGCCACCCAGGCATCCCTTGCCATTTGCTTCTTGACCCACAATTTGAAAAAAAAATGTTCTCAGTAATCTTTCACTTCCTTTATTCTTCTGTGTTTTCTTGAATTTTGTTCCCAAGAAAATACACGCAATCTAGAATTCGTTTCCATTTCCCGTTGTTTAGGTTAATATGCCAGTAACAGGAGAAAAAAAGAAATCAAACTGGCTTAAACAGTATATTAACATGTCAGCTCACAGAACTGGAAGTCCAGAGTTTAGGGCAGGTCCCAGGGTTGGTTGAAGTATCATTAAGGACCCAAATTCTGGTAAGCTCTTCACTTTACCAGCTCATGTTGGCATTGCCTTCTGCTTGGTTCTCCTCATGGGTACAGGATTGCTTTAGCAGCTCCAAGCATCAAACCCACAAATGGTGTAATGCCCAATGGGAGAGAGAGGCCCCCAGAATAGCCTTCTTAGAGGTAGAGAAATCTTTCCCAGAAACCCCCTCCTATCTCACTAAAAACTTTTGAAAAATTGGCAAAGAAGATAAGAGCTCCTGATTGGCTTAAGGAAATCCCAATTTGACCCTGTATCTAGGAATAGAGTCATCTACCTGAGTCACGAGGAAACTGTGTGGGCACCTAAACTAATTTGAAGGCTCTGCCAGAAAGGATAAAGGTAGGGGATGATGGTTGGGTAAAAAGTCAACACTGGCTGCTTTTTTACTTTTGAAAATTATATTTTTCTCTGCCTTCAGAGTATCATTTTCCTTATTTTTAATATGGTAGATTTTTCTAAGACCATGTTGTTTCGTTTCTGTTTACTTACTATAAAAAAGGAGGAGAAAATTTCTCCAGGACTGGTGTTTGCTGTAAACAGAGCAGGAAGATTCTCACTGGTGTCCTTACTGCCCAACTGGCGGGAACCCTTTTCTTGTGGCTTAAGCAAAAGGAGGAAGGGATGTTGACAGCCCCCATCCCTCTGCAGAGTGTCTGATACCATCCCTCCATCTGATCTGAGTGCTATGGAGGGAAGAATTTATGTTCTGCCCACAAAGAGGAGGATTGATCTCTGTATCAGAGGGAGTAAGTCAATCCAGAAGTCACCTTCCCCATGACTACTCCGGTCCCCCCTTTTTTTTCCCTAATACTGAATCTGCTTCCTAGGGTATAAAGGTCTTTGTCTACCTTCTTTTGCCTTTGCCATGTCAGAAACCCCAGTGAAAGCGGTTGAGGGGGAGAAAGGGCTTGGAAATACCCAGCCTCCCATATTTGGTTGCTTAATCTTTGATTATCAGAGCCCAGAGAAGGAAATAAGAAGGTGAAGCATTTTTTTTCTGTCCTTCAGGCTAGTGTTACTTGAAGTAACAAAGAATCTCAGTGTCAGTTGCCAGTTATACAATGTCCATTTCAACTCTGTAAAGTGTGGCGCAGCAGGGTGGCATTGTACTTACTACTAGTATTACAAGTTCAACCCTACGCCATTTGGCCAGACTTCAGAAGGAGAAGGAGAAGAAAACATAGACAATATTTGTGGCCTTGAATTAGAGATTTCTTGCACAAGACAAAATAACCAACCATAAAGGAAGATAATTGATAAGTTCAGCCTGATCAAAATTAAAACTTATGCTTTTCAAAAGATACTATTAAGAAAATAAAAGGGTAAGCCTCAGACTGGGAGTAAGTATTTCCAAAACATACATATGATAAAAGGCTTATATCCAGATTACAAGTCAATAATAAGATAACCCTCTAAAAAAATGGGCCGAATATTTGAACAGACACCTCACCCAGAGAAGGAAAACAAATGTCATATAGGTACATAAGAATATACAAATTAAAATTACAGTGAGATCCTACTGTACAACCACTAGAATGCCTAAAATTAATAAAACTTACCTAAAATTGATAGAACCATGAAACAAGAGCTGGTGAGGATGTGTAGCAATGGGAACAAACTAGCTATAAGCAACAACATGGAAGAACCTCAAAAGCATCGTGCTAAGTGAAAACATAGGAGCACCTGGGTGGCTCACTGGGTTGGGCATCCAACTTCCGCTCAGGTCATGATCTCACAGTTCATGAGTTCGAGCCCCACGTTGGGCTCTGTGCTGACAGCTCAGAGCCTGGAGCCTGTCTTTGGATTCTGTGTCTCCCTCTCTCTCTCTGCTCCTCCCTTGCTAGTGTTCTCTCTCTCTCTCTCTGTCTCTCTCTGTCTCTCTCTGTCTCTCTCTGTCTCTCTCTCTCTCTGTCTCTCTCTCTCTCTCTCAAAAGTAAATAAACATTTTTTTTAAAAGCCCAGCCACAAAACACTGTATGCAGTATGATTGCATATATATGACATTCCAGAGAAAGCAACTACTGCAACAGAAAGCAGAGTAATGGTTGCCATATGCCAGGGCCAGGAAGTATTGGGTACTGAATGCAAAGAAAAAGAGAGAGAGAAGGTTATTTCACCTGCCGTTGCATTGAGAGATAGTATATCCCGAGTAGATATGAGATGGGGGTGTGTGAATCTACTGTGTCTCAAGAAGTGCAAGTCAGTACACTTATACTAGTTGAAGTCCAGAATTTGGAAATGTGGAACACAATTTTCTTACAACATGGCTCCCGAACCCAAGCCAACTACTTCATCTATGCTTCACCAAAGAAATTGCAATCCTTTTCAACCCAAGAGGGAAAATTGCCCTATGTTGAATCAGGTGAAAGGTGATTTTATACAATTTCAGAGATTTTTTTAAAAACTGTGACAAAATGAAGTCTCCATCTTCACATATGCAGTGTGTATTCCTCCCAAATTCTGGTGCTAGGTTAGTTCACCGACTTACATTTTAATGCTATTATAAGTTTATTTTCTTGAGGCTTTACTGATATTTGGTAGCAATGGTGGGGATCAGGCAGCGCCTGCTAGCAGCCAGGGGTCACCTTGAGACATCTTCCAATGGATCCCTTCTTCCATGATGATAATGGTCATCGCCATCTCTGATGCCAATTACAAATAAAGATCTTAGTAATCTGTCTGAAGTCCCATAGCTAGAAAGTTGTGAGGTTCACATTTGAAGCCAGATTTTGTCTTCAGGTTCTGTACTCTGACCCTGACACCTGCTGTTGCCACAGCACCCCCGCTGTGTTTGTTCTAATCACGTCTCCACTCTGAGCAGGTGAGCCAGCCTCATCCCCACCTTAAACCTTCTCTCCGGTCCCAGACTCTCCCCTCTCAGCAAGCAGTCTCCAGATACTTACCCATCCCCTCTTTGTGCTCTCCTGCCCTAAAGGGTACACAGATTGAGAGGAATTGTTTTAGATGAAATAAGAAATAGAAACTATAGGAATTTGGTTGGCTAGTTAAGAAATTGTGTCTTGACTCTGTGGAGGCTTTTGCTCAGAAGAATGACTTGATCAAAGCTGTGTAAAAAGAACTGTGAAGGCAGAAAGACCCCTGGGGAACCTGATGGAATAGTCTTGTCATGGGGACTCAAACTAGGACAGTAACAGCAGGAGTAGAGTAAAATATTTAGATGGCCATGGAGTGTGTCCTGAAGGAAAGAAGAGAGAAGCCCTAAAAGACTCCCCAGATGCTCTCGCCAGTCTGTGATTCTCATGTGCCAAACAGCACATCTTGTACAACATCAGAACAGCAATGGTTTCTTCCCTGCTCACCCGAAACCAGGCACTTGCAGGCATTATTTCATCGAATCCTCACAACACCTGTCTTCCCTGTATTATAGATGAAGATACTGAGCTCTGAAACTGTAGTCGCTTGGCCAAGATCATCGAGCCCATAACTGGGTGATGAAAAATACGAACCCCATTCTCTCTGATTCTGAGACCCAGACTCACAGCATTTCTCAGGGTCCTGCTCTTCTCATGGGACACGGTCAGGCCATTTCTTAAAAAGTTATATAAACGTTGTAGTGAGCATCAAAAGTAAATGGGCATGTTGCATCCATGGGCTAGAGCTGTCTTACACTAGATCAGTTGTCTCTGAAGTTCACTATAACTCTAAATCAGCTCTCTTTAGAACTTGACTTGGCTCTGGGTAAGTCTGTACACCTGCATTGCCCACTAATCACCTATGCTGTTGAGCCCTGGAAACATGGCTAGTCTGAAGTGAAATAAGACTACACTGAAGCGGGGCACCTGGGTGGCTCCGTCACTTAAGTGTCCAACTTTGGCTCAGGTCATGATCTCGTGGTTCATGAATTTGACCGCCACATCAGGCTGTGTGCTGACAGCTCAGAGCCTGGAGCCTGCTTTGGATTCTGTGCCTCCTTCTCTCTCTGCTTCTTCCCCACTCTCACTCTTTGTCTCTCTCAAAAATAAATAAACATTGAAAGAAATTTTAAGCTTACACTGAAGCAAGTGAAAAATTTTGTACATTGGATTTCAAAGCCCTACTACAAATAAAGAGTGTAAAATATATCATTAATGATTTTATACTGACTGTTGAAATATTATTTTGTGAATTGAGTCAAATAAAATTTATTTTTTAAAATAATTTGACTTAATTCACTTTGCCGTATTTAATGTTGCTACAAGAAAATTTTAAATTACTTATGTGGCTTGCATTACATTTCCTTGGACCTCTTTGCCCTATTATGTAACTCAAGTATTCTCCATTTCTGTTCTTTTTCTCTAGATCTGTGCTGCTCAATATAGTAGCCACAAGCCACCATGTGGATAGTTAAACTGAAATTAATTAAAATTAAACAGAACTTAAACTTCAGTTCCTCGGTCACATTAGCCGTATTTCACATGCTCATGAGCCACACGTGGTTAGTGACTGCCATATTGCACAGCACAGATATAGACCATTTCCATCATCATGGGAGGTTCTATCAGACAGAGCCGATATAGGCTGTACATACTTATAGCAAAAAACCACAGAGGTGGGGTGTTGAATGCCTGTAGCTTGAAAAACATTTCTGGAGTGCCCAGCTCCACAGCACATCCCCCTCCCATCTCCCAGGCACCTGTCCCTTCCCACCTTTGTTAGACTTGTTTATACACACCTTATCTCTTTTTCTCTCTTGCAAGGGCTGTGGCATGCTTATCTCCCTCTGAACACACTTTCCTCCACCCTCCTGTATGTATGTGGTATCTAACACCAAGCTTTATACAATATAGGTACTCAGTAAATATTTGTTAACCAGTCGGAGTGGCAATTCCTACCAAGTAATTGGAAATATGTGTCTGGAGCTACAGGGAGATCTATGAGGGGGATAAAAAAATAGAAAAGTCAAGGCCAGAAGGAAGGAGAACCAGTAGAGGGACAGAGGAAATAGAGGGACTGTGGTGACCCAGGATCTCCTATGCATTACCCAAAAGCCCCTGACAGGCAACCACAGAAGTTGTTGCAGGGGAACTCCCAGGCTTAGGCAACAGCTATAGAAAAAGTGCAAAAGAAATCCAAAATATTATCATGTGATAAATAAACATGCAAAACCCATTAAGGAGAATTCAAAATCGCATGAAAATCAAGGGTCTGGTGAGGAGAAAAATGAGCAGCGTTCTCTCCCAGGGCCAGCTGGTTTGAGTTACATTTTATGAGCAGCATGTGAATTCCAGTGCCCTTGTTGAATTAGCCGCGGAATCGCACGTTAGTTTTAAGGCTCCCACTCGAATAGGAACATCATAACGCTTTTTAATTGGGGCTGATAAAAACGTAGCATTACTTGTAGGTTCCTGAGAGAAGTGAGTTGTGAAATTGGGTTTTCATTAAACCTAATGATGGAAAATTAAGTATAGTGCGTCTGGTGAAATGGGCTGTGATAAAAGGCATCACTTCTGCATTATCGGAGGTTAATAAGGAAATAGGTGAGGTAAGATACATTGGAGAAGGGAGTCCAACTAGTTGAATTAATAAACCTTGAAAGCCCCTTGGTTCTGAGCCTTTACAGCATCATTAGCACCAGCATTGACATTATTACGAATGTTACAGCAATACAAAGTTGTTAAATTTCAAATGCATTTACCTTCCATTCCAGTGTTGGTTTTGCTGACACCAAGTTTACAATCTGTCTAGCACTGTGTTTAGGGAAAATATCCATATTGGTTTGGGGAACATTTGGCATCTCACAAAATTTGCCAGGTGCCCATTCCTAAGAAGCCTGTCTCTGCCAGGCAGTCCGTCTTCCAGACAGTCCGTGCCCCAGGTCCTTTGAAAGACCATGGATCTCTGAAGACACCTGTCCCCATGTGTGATGGCGGTTTAGGTGGGAGACACTCACAGGGCTCCAGGCACTGACTCTGGCCCATGCTCTCCTGGGCATCATGAAGTGCAGCATCCGGAGAAGTAAACAGAAATGCCCCTTCTCCATTCCCAACCCCACCATAGGGTCACAGGAGTGATACTCGCCGGAAGGGTGCCTCCTATCTGTGACAGCTGGGGCACCGGCAAGAACTAGTGTGTCCTTAAAGAAAGGAATTCTTCTTAAAACCCTTCAACAGCTTCCCTCTGGCTGGGAGATTCTCACACGTTCACAGCCTTCTTGACCTGCCTCACACCATCTCTGAGAGCTTTGCCCCCATCACGTGCCCACCCATCTCCTCCGCTCCTTTTCGGCCTCCTTCTCTTCCCTCAATGTGGTTCCCTTCCCCAGCTTCTGTCCTTGTGCTTCAGGTGGTTCTTCTTCTCTGTCTGCCATACTGGACTGTCAAGTCTGGAGGGTGCGGTCTGTGTTGTGTGCATTGCCAGTGCCTACCACAGTCCCTGGCACATTGACAGTGAATTCTCAGTAAATTGGCCTCCTGATCACAAGGGTGTGCTGGAGAGTGAAAGCAGCCCCCACATTTGCAAAGCTCTCCATTTAATCAATGCCGTTGAAGATGTACTACATGTTACCTACAGTCCCAGGAGGGAAAGGAAGCAGGATTTTTCTTCTGTGCAGTCCAGAAAGCTGTGCTAACATCTCACGTAGGCCCTTCTTCCTTGTACATAAGCCTGTGCGCTCTAGGTCTTTTTGTTGGCAATCCTTCCTTACTAGGAACAGTTTAGCTCTTGCTGTCACATAGGAGATTCCACTTCCACATACAGAAGCAATGTCTGAGGGATTATCATGACATGAGCGACAAACAGGGAACACGGATTTTGAAAAGACAAGTTGCACAAAGTCAGGAATATACACTGAAGCCTCCCTGGGAGTGACTGTGGCATAGGCTTAATGGGGTCTGTGTGGGTACCTTAATGTGCCTGAAAACACCAGGATCATCATCTATGGCAGTTCTGATCTCATACATGCCACAACTGGAGGCTCTGGGGCATAGACAGTCCATGACTTTGGGAGGAGGTTGAGGAAACCAAGCCTAGATGGTTGTGAACTGGCCCTGAAAGATCGACAATGTATGCTTGGCAGGGAGTCCATAGGGCAAGCATGTGGCTGTCCTGGCCAGAGGGGAACAGAGGAATTCAAATCTCCCCTCGGCATGCATCAATTTCCAGTTGGGGGGGGGCGGGCGGTGAGCCAGCAGAGGGCAGTTAGCGTGACTCAGTGGGTATAGAGATTATTATCAAGGAGAGTACAGATCTTAAATCAAGGAGAGATTCGATAAAGGAGATGGGGCAGAGGACCCAGGCCTGGGAGAAGTAGCTGGCAGGACTGAAGGAAGAGGTTCGGCGACACTCCTGGATCAAGAGTGTGAACTGGTGGGGAAACTAGATAGTAGACAGAAGCCAAGCACGTTGCAGAGCCCAGAGCTGGAGAGAGCAGCTGAGGGGGTCAGGGTCCAAGACTGGCTTCAGCTCCTCCCAAGGATGTAGGCAGATGGAGCAGGAGCAGACACATGGCTCTGGTCTCCAGAGACCTGGGCTCTCCTCACTTGCAAGCAGGCACCAGAGGTGATTTCCAGGCATCCTATTTCCTAAACTGCTGTCTGGCTTCTCACTGGCTCTGAGATCGGCCCTAATTGGCCAAGACCACCCTCTCAAGCCTGGAGGAAGGACTGAGACAGGCAGAGGATGGCAGCCAACCTGGAACTTGGTCACTGCTCCATCGATAAGCACCCTTGAAATAGAAACAAACCCAGGGTTATTGTGTTCATTGGTTCGTTTGTTGTTTTAATTTTTAAATCTGCCACCACAGCCATGCGAGGGAAGCAGTGTCCTCAGCTTCCTGATCACTTGAGTCCTGAGTTAGTTCCCCTGCCCTGGGGGGTGGTGGAGAGGACAGAGGACAAAACTGTCATAGGTGATATGTGCTTTGCCCCCTTCTCTTTGAAGCAGATGGCAGCCGTGGGGAGCTATCCCAGCCCACCCTCACGATCCAGACTCACCCCTACCGGGCCTGCGACCCTGTGGAGATGAGCTATCCCCGGGACCAGTTCCAGCCTGCCATCCGGGTGGCGGACCTACTGCAGCACATCACCCAGATGAAGAGAGGCCAGGGCTATGGGTTCAAGGAGGAATATGAGGTAAGAGACCACCCTGTGGAGAAACTTCCCAATGGGCACAGAGGCTTCATGGGTACTGAATCCTGGCAACTCAAAGGATGGTTCCCAGGCCAGCAACAACAGCATCGCTTGGGAGTGTGTTGGAAAGGCACCATCCCAGTCCCCACTCAGACCTACTGAATCAGTTTCGATTCCTGCCTTCCTTCAATAGGAAGATGGAAAGGATCAAGTCCCATATCCCACCTGTTGTAAAAAAAAAAAAAAAAAAAAAAAAAGCCAGCCAGTCTCCCCTGCCAGTGATTTCCCGGAGACTTGCTTGCTCGTAGTCCCCTCTGGGCCCATTACCTTGCTTCTGCTGTGTTCTCAACACCCACCCCCTGAGTCACTTTCACCTCTGGTATCTGCTTCTCTCTCTTTGTACCTTCTCCTCACCCTGGCTTTGGACAGCCCTTCTCTCCCTCCCCAAGGCAACTCCAGTGCAGAGGACTTGTGAGTAGTGGCTGTTACTGAGGTTTGGGGAATAACAGGAGGATTGCAGCAAAGTACAGGAAGTGCCTGAATAAAAGTCCTTCTGAGGTTCCGGCCTCCTGACAGGTCTCTATCCACTCTGTCCCCAAAGTTCTTTGTAGTATCCTCAAATTTTTCCTTTTTTTTTTCAATTTTTCCCAGCATCCAGGAAAAGAATTCCCACGCTCCCCCCACACTCATTTGTTTATGCAAAACAGTTTAGCTTTCTCCGTCTCCCTCCTTTTGCTTCAGACCTTGCCCCTCAGGCCTCACCTTTTACAAAGAAGAAAATAAAATAGAAGGAAAAATTCATTAAGATGTTTTCCTGAACTAAAGAGCACCACCTCACTCCCCAGGAAGAATTTTGCAAGCCTCCTTGTGCAGCCAGCTTTGAAAACAACATTTCTTTCTTTACTTTTCCTTTCCTCTCTCTCTCTCTCCCCCTCTCCTCCTTCCTTCCCAAAATATCTTTTGAGCGTCTACTGTGTGCCAGGCTCTGAGTTATGTGTACTAGTTTTTGTAGGTTTTTTTTTTCACATGCACCATGTTCCCCAAATATGCTAGGGTCGGTAACACTGTATGCAGTGCAAACGCATTGACTAAGACTCTACATATTTGGAATTCTTGATAGTGCAGACTAAGTTTATCTCTCAGACTATATTCTGAGAAAGAGCTTACAAAGCAGTATTTCAGAAGCTATGTGAGCTCATGAAATTGTGCTAAACTTGGGGGGAGGGGCGGGCTGCTGAGTCCAGACAGCCAGATTCCAGTACAATAAACTGTGTGATATTAACATATCATTTTGCTACCTGAGTTTTAAATTCTTTATTAGTTGAATGGAGAGTTTGGATAAGGTGATGTCTAAGGACCTCTCTGGTCCTAAAATTTTACGAGAGTATAAAACACGGTGGCAAGGGGCATGTTTGACACATTTATGAGAACAAAAATGTTTATGTCCATGGATGTGAGTAATTACCAGCTCAGGAGAACTTGCGCTTAATTTCAAATATGATCCCAGTAAAATAGCATTTTTTCATATCCTCAATCCACAAATTTGGGGAGGAAATCGGGGTGATATTTGGAGGAAATGGTCTCATCACTGCTCATCCCTGGGCCTTACTTCCTAGGGGGTTTGTTGAATGGTTCCAGTCCCTGAAAGTGTGGAGACGTACATGGGTATGTGCTTATACACACCTGTGTACATATCTTTGGTGAGTGAATGACAGGAGACAGTGTGCTGTTGGTAAAGGCATATTCAATGTCATGATGCTTTATAAGTCATTAGTCATACTATTTCATTTAAGGTTCCAATAGCATGAAAGGGAGACTGGGGACTTATCAGGAAGGGGAAGAAATAGTCAAAGACTGAGAAACACTGTTCTAAGAAACTGAGGTCTAAAATTTGAAAACAAAAAAACAACTACATTTGACTACTTTAGTGCGTTTCCTTCCAGGGTAATATCTTTTTGGAAAGTACATCCCTGTGTGGTATGATTTGGATTGCTTTTTTTTTTATTTATTTTTCTGCCTTTTTACATTTCCCAAACTTTCTGGAGTGGAAATGATGTGTTTTTATAATATAACAATACATTTTGCTCCATCATTTAGACCCCAAACGGAAATATCACTTAGTGGACTAGTCCTGCCTTCACTTCGTTCAAATTATATTAACCAGTTAACTTGAATGTTTAGCTTCCAGTTAACACATTTTCTGATTAGCAGGAGGTTAAGTGGGAAGCAGCCTTATTTAATGGGAATCTTCCCACAATCTGCCAGTCCCCTTTCCTAGACATTAGGTGGATATGGCTTTGATCATCAAAGCACCCATGACGTCTAGAATCTACATAGTGGGCCTACGAGCCACAGGTTTGCTTGAAGACCATGCCCTGTTGTAATCACAAGGATCCTGAGCCTCCACTCCTACTCTCAAACCAACATGTTTTGTGCTCTTTCTTGCCTATCACTCCTGCTCAGCTTTTTTCATACAAATGGGTGGGTTTGACAAGTTGACATATAAGGGACCTCTCAGCTATAGCAAACTGTGTCTTCTAAAATTCAGTTCAGCTGTACAGTCACATAAATTTGTTCAATAAATATTCACTGAGTATTTACCATTCCCAAGGAGCGTTCTACATATTTGGATACAGAATTGAACAAATTGGACAAAGATTCATTCCCTCATGAAACTTGTGTTCTAGCAAGAGAAACAAGAAATCAATTACAGACTTAAAAACAAGTTATTTTATTAAAAGCCTTGGAGAAGACATTTACTGCTCTTCAATCTAGACCTGAGCTAATATTGGAACAGATGAAGTGTGTGTACCTTTGACACTTCAGTAATATTCTCTAGTTTTTCAACAAGAGGACAGAGAAATGTCTTACAAATGCATATTGATGTGAAAGGCTAGTTTCACCTTTCTTGATGCCTCACAAATAAGGGGAAATGGCTTGTGAATAGTGTAACTATAAAACAAAAATAATTATAATTGAGAATTCAGACAAAAAAGACAAGTCATTTCACAACAAATCACTTAATATGTTAGTAAATAATATGTTCAACAGTGAAACATACCATTTGCTGTGCTACACACTATCCCAAATCTTAGTGACGTGAAACAACCAATTTACTGTGCTCATTGATTCTGTGGGTCAGAAATTTGGACGTAGCACAACAGAGTCTGCCTCTGCTCCTTGATGTGTGGAAACCTTGACGTGGAAGCCTCTAAGGCTGGGGCTGTAATCATCAGAAAGTGTCTTCGCTTTCATATCTAGTGATTGCCGCAGGCTGTCCCCTGGGGTCTCAGCTAGGGTTGTCATCTGGAACACCTACACACGGCCTCTTCAGGTGGCCTGGACTTCCTCACAGCACGGGAGCCTGACGATGCTGGACTTCATACATAGTAGCTCATAGGTCCAAAGGTGAGCCTCTTAGCTAACAGTAGAAAGTACATCATCTTTGTGACCTAGACTCAGGCATCACACAGCATCGCTACTACCTCATTGTATTGGTTATAAGCAAGTAATAACTGCCTATATTCTAGGGAAGGGGAATTAAACTCCCTCTCTTGATAGATGGAGGGGCAATTGCAAGATTCTACAAGAGAATGCAGAACAGGAAATACTGGACAATACAATCTTTGGATGATACACACTGCCACAAGTACCATGGAAAAAGAAAGGATAGAGCAAGGAAGGGAGATAGTATATTCCAGGGACATAGAGTAAACAGGGTTCCAGTATTAAATAGGGTAGAAAGGTAGTCCTTAATTAAAAGAAAAGTTTTGATCAGATACATGGTGGAAGAAATCTAGAGGCAGAAAGGTCCAGATCAAGGGAGTACGAGGAGGCCAAGGGTGGTATGAGTAGAGTGAACAAGGAGTAAAAGTAATGAAAGATGACATTGGAGAAATAAAGGGGGAATCTGACCATGTAGTGCCTCATAAGCCATTTTAAGGACTTTGGCTTTTACTCTGAATGAAATGGAAAGCCACTGCAGAGGTTTGAGAAAACAAATAACTATTTCACATTACTTTGAAATGTTCATTCCAGCTACTGTGTTGAGAAGAGACATAAGTAGGCAAGAGTCAAAGCAGGGAGACCAGTTAAGAAGCCATGGCAGTAACCCAGGCAAGAGGCAATGGTGACACCACCAAGGTGTGGTAGTGGAGGTGGTGAGAAATGGTTGGATTCTGAACATAGCTTCCAGACAGAACCAACAGGGTTTCCTAATGCATTAGCATGGTGTGTGAAAAAGAGAGAGAGGCTTCCAGACAAAACCAACAGGGTTTCCTAATGCATTAGCATGGTGTGTGAAAGAGAGAGAGAGGATTCAAGGGTGACTCTGGGGCTATTACTTGAACCACTGGGAGGATGGAGTTGCCACTACCAGATATAGGGAAGCTGCAGGGAGAACAGACTCGGGGCCAATGGAACAATCGGGAGTTCAATTTTGAACTGAGTTTGAGATGTCCATTAGACATGTTAGTGAAGATGGAAGGTAGGTAATTGGACATATGAGTCTGGAATTTGGGAAAGAAACCTGAGCTAAGGAGAAAACTTTGGGAGTTACTGTCACATAGATGATATTAAAGCCACAAGCCCTTGCTTCAAGGTCACAAAGCAAGTGAGCATTGATTGACAGAGATGATAACCAAGGATGAGCCTTGTGGAATGTCAATTCAAAGATGTTTGAGGACTCTCCATAGGCCAGATGTTGTACTAGGCTCTAGGAACTGAGAGGAGACAGAGCCCTTGCCTTCTGGGAGAACTTAGAGCCTATTCTTAGACACAGACATATGAACTGATCACTTCAGTATCTTGAGAAAATGTCACAATAGAGTGCTGTGGGAACCCTTGTGGGTGGTGTGCATGAAACCTAGCATGGGGATGGATGGCCGTTGGCTTTCTGGAACACACAAAGCCTAAACCAAAGCTTGAGAAATACGAATCACCAAATTCGAAAGCAAGGAAGGCTGTTCTGGGAAGAGGGACTAGAAGAGTCTGTGGCATGGAGGTATGCATAGCAGGTTGAATTATGAGAACCAGAAGCAGTTTGGTACAAAAACTATGTTTGGCATACAAAGCATGGAGGGAGATAGGGCTGGAACTATCAGTAGGAGTGGGCTGGGGTGGTGAAGCAAGGGGATATTTTTCAGGCTAAGTAAGGAGTTTGGATTCTATTCTAGAGGTCATGCAGAGCCATGGAACGGAGCAGCATTTTTTAAAGTTGAATTCACATTCTAGATGTAACTGTCTGGCATTGATCAGAGCAGGGAGACCAGAGGCAGGTAGGCGGCTGGGACAGTAAATGAAGGAAAAGATGGAATTGCTCAAACCAGGAGACTGGGCCTAGAGCCCAGATAAGCCCACACACGTTCTCTCCTGTAGAGACACAGAATCAGTTCGTGCTCTTTGGCATGTAAACGTGAGTCTCTCAATATGTATTTTAAGTTCAATGACTTGAAGTCATATATGAGTTGTTCTGAGTTAATAGTCAAAATGCCTGGATTCAAGTCCTATCTCTTTAATTAAGTATCTGGGTGACCTTGGGCAGGTCATTCTCCTGCTCTGGGCTTCCATTTCCATATTTATGCAATAAAGGAAAAAAGGGGTTGGTCAGAGTGATCCAAACAATGCTTATGTCCTGCATATTTTGTGAGCCTAAGGAGGAACTGATTGTCCCGGAGTGATAGTCCAGCTAGACCCCTTTCTGGGGCTGCCACCCCCATAGTTACATGTCAAGTCCCAGCAACCGTGGTTGACCAGGGGCCCTGGGTTCCTAGGAACTCAAGGAGACCTAAGGCTAATTAACCTCACCTGCCATACAAATAGGAAGTTTGGAGGTTTTCAGTCTTGGCCACACATTAGAATTACCTAAGGAAGTTTTAAAAATGCCAATGCCTAGGCTGTCCTTCAGATTAATTAGAATCCCTAGAGGTGGGATCCAGAGATCTATATTTTCTAAGCTCTCCGGATAACTATAATTACTTTCAAGTTGAGGGATGCTGACCTAAGGAGACTCCTTGGAGTCCCCAGAGCATGCCCTGCCTGTGCCCCCAGACCTATCACCTCACTACTCTCCTTGCTGCTGGTCACATCTGATGCCATGGGGCATGTGATAGCCACTCACAGAGGTGATAGAGCACAGCCATGTTGAAACTAAGGGGCTTCTGCTCATGATCTTGGACTGCAGAGTCTTCTTCCCTCTTTCCTGTCCTGTTTTCCCAGCCCAGATTCTCCTACCCTCCCCAGCTACAAAACAAAAGTCTTAGCACACTAACAAATGCTAAGAGATGTTGGCTGGAAAGAAGAGTTGCCTAAAGCCCAGACATCATCGTGGTCAGAAGAGCAGCAGGCTCAAGGAAGATGAGGAACAACAGGAAGGGGTGACTTTGTCACGGGGAGAAGGGAAGCCTATTAATCCCAGTTCAATCCAGCCAGTCTGTCATCGTAATGAATGATGAGCCCAGTAGGGTGACCAGAAGGTATCTGGTTATTATAGCCCCATGAAGACTATTTAAGGCAACAAGGAACAGCTGTGAGGAATAGGATACGGCCTAATGAAGAGCAAATATTTGTTCATTCTCCAGCTCTGGACAGACACACTGCGTGCATGGCGTCTGTGGGGTGAAGCCAGTGTTGTCATGTGTCTGCTAGTCGTCTGTGGGTGACACTGGCAGGCAGCCTTCGGATGGGGCATAACCATAGAGATGGATGCTTCAGGATGCCCCAGTGCCCTCTTGTCTGCTCGGAGCCACCTGAACAGTGGCAGAATAGACCTTCACAACTTTTCTCTCCTCGGTTGATGAGGTTAGTCACAGAGCATCCCACTGCAGGTGATTCCTGAGAGATCTGGTCTACCTCCTCAATAGTTTACGAGTGAGAAGAGAGATTCTGGGGAGGGGCCTGGGGAGTTAGCAGATGCCCCAGGGCATGAAAGGGAAAACCATGGCTGTTCTCCAACTGTGGGAACTCATAATGACCAAAATAGGAAGACTTGGATTCCACCTGCTCATATCACTCCACTCCTCATGGGTTAAATTGAGGAGAAAACGGGCCATTTCAAGAGGGTGGCCCAAAGATATCAGTAACCCACGTGGGTTCAGACTTGAAAGATTTTCTAGCAGGAATAAAACTCATGTAGGAGAGACTATTAATGCAGTGTTTTCCTTTGAGCTTATTTTTATTTTTCTACTTAGAATTCTGTTTGGAACCCAAAAAACAGTATTTTCTGTGTTTGGTATGAGAGCCCTCCCCAACCAAGCAAGCAATTTTCAGATGGTACCAGAGAAAAATTCCCTTGACTAAGAGTCAAGACTTGGTTTTCAGTCTGTTTCTGACATGCTGGGTGGTCTTGGACAAGATTGCTCCCTCCCTGGGTCCCCACTTATCTCCTGTGAGATATTTGGCTGTGTGGAGTGGACTCCTGAAGCTTCCACTTCATTTGGCCAGAAATACTTATTGAGTACCTGCTGTGTACCTTACCTTACACTGTTTGGAGACCTAGAGATCATTAGAAAGCTCAGCAAAGGAAATAAGAAACCCTATGTTAAAGGAAGATCATGGTCTTAGTACACCATGTACTTCTATAACACACTCTAGTTAAAATGCTTTGTAGCACGTGGGGAAGGGCAGTCCAGGATGAGTGTGTGGGAGGGTCGTAGTATTGTTTATTTTTGCTTTTTGTCAGTTATTACTGTCAAGATCAATCAGAATCTTTACAAAAGATGAGACACTGCATTGAAGAAGAGTAGAAGAAGGCTGGGTAGAGGAAAAGGATGGGTGGCAGAGGGAATCTTGTGCTCAGGGTCTTGGAAAAAAATCATTGAAGTGTTTCAAACCACTTCTTAGAAGGGAAACATAGTTGTTTGCCCATGAAAAAAGAGAAATAAAAATGAAGCCAGGTGGGGAATTCACACCCTTTGCCTAGTTTTCCTGGACAGAATTAACAAGGCGGTAGTTTAACAGCCCTCCCTCAACTCTGGCTGACTCTGTTTCAGGGAGAGCCGTTGGCCCAGAGACAGCCACGCAGAAGCTCGTGCATGAAGACAGAGACAGTATTTGGAGGGGTCCAACAGTCTGTAGCCTAGAATGGGATGCAGGGATCCCCCAGATCATGGTCTCAGAGCTGGGAGGAAAAGAGGGGCCCTAGTGTGAGCTTCTTTGTTAGACTATCGGCCTCATGAAGGCATGGACCGGGTCTTACTCATCTCTCTTCTCTGAAGCATCTGCAAAATAGTATATAAATACTAACTATTAACTTAATGGAATTACAGAGTGCTGGCAGAAATCTTTGTAATTAAGAATAGTTCCATCCGGGGCAGGGGGCAGGAGGTGGGAAGCAGTATTGCTTAAAGAAAGATACCAACGTAGAAAGACTCGCACATCTCTCGCTGTCTCTATAGGTACACTGAGTATCTGCCTTAAAATCTAAGTTGACTCTTCCCCAGGAACGTGTTGTTTCTATTTACCTTACTGCCGAAGACAGTGGCTCTCAAACTGTGATGGGTGTCAGAATCACCTGGAGAGTTAATAAAGAACATTAGGACACAATGATAGGACATAGGTCCCATCATTGACACGGGACAGGACCCAGCCCTCTGCATTTAACCAAATTCTGTAAGGAGATTTGAATCACTACCAGTTTGAGAAACACTGCCCTAAAATTTGTTTTTAAAAGAGACCTTGTAGCTTTTCAGGGGACTTTTTAAATGGTGCTTTGTGACTCTGCACACGGACACACGTGTACTCAGCTATTCCACCTTGATCAAAGCTCCTGTCACAGACAAATACCCCATCTTGCTGCCATCTGATTTTCTACTCAGCTTCCCCAGCAGAACTCATAAATTACCGTCTATTTAGTGACATGGTCGCAATAATATTTGCTCTCCTGATGCCACTCTGAGTAGATATCATCAGTCATCCTCTCCTGCCTTCTCTATCCACATTTATAATCCCTAAGGCATGTGGTTTTCAGCCCAGAAAGAAGCATTCATTGCGAGCTTAGCCTCTGCCAGGGCCACCACTAATTCATGCAGCTCCTTAGAGTGAAATAGCGAAAGGTTCACCTGTCTCAAGATGCCTGTTCATAATACATCCAGAAATTTACATGCCTACCAGATGTATCATGCTTCCTTAGATGTGATGCTCTTGCTTTGTGCACAACCAGTACAGCCATCCACGGCGGCCCTTGCCATCTACCAGCTAACCTTGGACTTCAGTAAGTGTGGGTGTTTACCAAACTCATGGACCTCAGTTGAGATGAGACCTTGGGCTTCCTGAACAGCTCATACAACTCTTTCTCACTTCCTGAATACTCGCTCTTACCTGTTTCTAGGGTGAACGATTTGTCCTGGTTTGTCCAGGATGGTCCAAGGTGTTTTTTAATTTTTTTAAGTTTATTTATTTTTTTTTTTGAGAGAGAAAGAGAGAGAACACAAATGGGGTAGAGAGAGAGGGAGAGAAAATCCCAAGCAGGCTCCACACTGACAGCCCAGAGCCCAACGTGGAGCTCGAACTCACGAACCATGAGATCACGACCTCAGCTGAGATCAAGAATCAGATGCTTAACCAAATGAGCCACCCAGGTGCCCAGGATGGCCCCAGTTTTAAAACAAAAGTCATACATCTTGGGGAGCCCTGTGGTCCAAGGCAAACCAGGATGGATGTTGTAAGGAGCCCCCATGTTTGGTCTTATGACAGTAAACTGGATGTTTCCGATCAAAGGGAGGCAGGGAGTAAATTCCAGAAGTCAGCCACAGGCACTCAAGAGCACATTCTTGGGCAAGACTGGGATGGAAGAGTCTCCCACACCTACTGTGTGCCAGGCATGGTGTTAGGAGCCCACCAGCTATTTTGGGTAGTTTCTAATCATCACAGAACTCCATGGGGTGTATTTGTTTTTCATTTTTTTAATTTGCATGCTATAAAATCCATTTTGTGGGGAAGGAGGCAGGTGTACCGCTCTATGAATTTTAACAAATGCACAGAGTCATGTAAACAACAGGATATATGAGAGTTCCATGGTCAAAAAAAATAGTCAAACCTTTCCCCCACCCTAACCTGAAGGGTGTTTGGTTTTTTTTTTTCTGGCTTGTTAGGCTACAAATCATTCTTAGTGGTCACTGTTCTGAGCACTGAGCATAGAAATAGCCACTTTCTCTTTGCCCCAGTGTCACAGGTGCAGCAAAGCAGAGCAGCTGTTCTCACCCACTGAGCTACCCAGCCTGGAGGCCTGGCTCAGAAACATGGCAGAGCTGTGAAGGGTGTACTATTGACTCAACTTTTAGAAAAGTTTATTGAGACTGGAAGTGATGGAATATTCATTCTAGTGTGTCTGCCTTTTTCAAAGCCCTGCCTTTCCCCTGACTCATATGCACAGTGGGTGGGCAAGAGGTATTCTTGACAAGATAAATGAATGAAAGACCCAGGTAAAATGGTGCATCCTTGGTAAAGACTCTCTGGAGTCTTCCCTCCACTGAGAGAATGCCATGGTGGGCAGGGATGCAGGGAAGTCCTGGCCAGCTGGACTGCTCAGGCAGGAAGGAGGCCCTCGGCTGTGCCCCGAGGCATCAGCCAGGAACTGCCTGGTCAGCATTCCCTGGGCCTGGTTTTGCTGTACCCCAGGGCGTATCATATCCAATTATCTCCAGGAATACAGTCAAGCCAAAGGGAGGAAGAGGGGAATCATAAGTGACAGAATCTGCTGAAGATAGTGAGTGAACAGGTAAATGAAATGGACCAGGACACTCTCAGCCTTGAATTGGAGGTGAGTTGCTCTCGGAAGCTCTGTGTTTTGACGTCTCACTATTTGGGCATAACTCAAAGAAGCGTAGGTACAACGAAGAGTGTCCAAAGAAGGATAGCAAGCTCCAGAAAGGACCCTCATATCTCAGGAGGGCCAAACCAATAGGTAGAAGGAACCAGCCAGGCATCAGGGGGCAATTCTTAGAGCAGGGACCAGAAGTAGTAAGTGGGGAAATAGGTAGGTTGAACAAGCCTGTGAACTGATTGAGCACAGCAGAGCCTAAGAAGCCCGTGACCCCTACTGGGGTCTCGATAGGTACAATGAGTGTCTGGCTTACTGAGTTCCATGGCTGGGAGCGAGGACGGATGGGTGGGCAGGTGGGTTGCAGCCACAGGGAGAGTTAGTCTGGAGTAGGCACCAGAAAATAATTTTATCCCAAAGTCTGTGAAGCCCGTGAACAACGATGAAGGGAGGGTTTGAGACACAAGAGCTCTTACCGCTTATCATGCTGCTGGTACTGGCTCAGCCTCCTCACCTTAAAAAATGTTCAAAGCATTTTCATCAACCTAGAAGAAAACATATTCTTGGTGTTGGTCCACTGACTGCCATTCCGAGCTATACCCTCCCCATCCACATTTTGCATCACTCGCTTGCTCTCATCCTCCAGGCCCCGGAGAATGCCCCTTCAAGTTCTAGAACACACCAAGCTCATTCCATCTCAAGGCCTCTGCACTTGCTCTTCCCTCAGCCCTGGAACATTCTTTCCCGAGCTCTTGCCATGGCTGGCTGCTGCTCATCATTTAGTTTTCAACCCAAAGGTGTCCATAAGAGACAAGTAGGAATACACCTGGAGTTGAACAAGCCGGGTTTAAAACCTGCAGGACATCTCAGGAAGAGGATGTGAGAAAGGCTGTGGGCTATGTCGGGTGATTTGGGGCTTTGTTCTGGATTGGACGTTGTTAGGAAGTGGTAAGATTGGGTACCTTGATAGATCTTAACTCTAAGAAAGGGACGCCAGACAGAAGCCAAAGCTATAAGTGGCAGAGAAGCAGCCATAACTTATATTAGCCCGGATAGGGGGATGTGATTGATTGATTGATTGATTGATTTATGGTTTGGACAATGTTCATATGTTTCTGTGTTTAGATATGACTACACAGTGGTCATGTTTTTGCCTTGCCCCATCCTGGTCTCAGAGAAGCCTTGTCTGGTGTTGCAATTTTGCAAAATTGTTTATGTACAACAGTAACACAGCAAGGTCCAGCTTTGAGTGCCAGGCCAGCTGCTGGAAGTCATGGGCTGTTTCTTTCCTTATCAGATGTCTCCGTTTTGAAAGGTCCTGCACAATCCACTCAATCTGAATGGTCTCTTCTTCCTAGTTGTTGTCTCTCCCGGCCCCTTATTTATTGCCTTTACAGCACTGGTTCTAAGCAGTTATTATCTTGTCTGTTTATTGTCCACACCTTCCCACAACTAGAGCAAAGTTCATGAGATCTTGTGTGCCGTGACCATTGCCGTTATTTCTGGGACCTAATATCCAGATGGTCACCGCGGAAAGGAGGAAGAGAGGGAGGGTGGGAAGGAGGCAGGAGGGGCAGATTCACTCAGCTTGCATTCCTAGTCAAGTCATTTCCTGTTTCTGGACCTTACTTGGCTGATCTCTAAAGTGAGGCAATAGTTTTCTCAAAAGAACCTTCCAGGTCTGACTTTTGAGGATTCTGTGAATACCACAGCTCAGACCTCCAGGGATGAGGACATCCCCAAATGCATTCTTCGGGACCGAAAAAAAAAAAAGGAAGGAAGGAAGGAAGGAAGGAAGGAAGGAAGGAAGGAAGGAAGGAAGAAAAAAAAGGAAAGAAAAGAAAAGAAAAGGAAAGAGAAAGAAAGAAAGAAAGAAAGAAAGAAAGAAAGAAAGAAAGAAAGAAAGAAAGAAAGAAAGAAAGAAAGAAAGAAAAAGAAAATGATTGCCTTAGAACAGCAACACTGTTGAAGTGTAGGAAACATATCCACACACAGAGAAGAGTGTGAAATAGAGCCCACACCCTCAGGAGAAGAGGAGAAGAGGGAAGCCGAGAGTGATAATGGATGAATATAATGAGATGGCAATTTTGGCCTGAAAAGAATGTGATTAGCTCCTAATGACTGCCACCATTCCCCGGTCAATCTACTGTAACTAGCTGCTAATGTAAAAATAATGCCCCTTGGCTGGCTCCCTTTGAAGATGGAGAGAAGTCTCCCTCATACTTTTACCCCCTCTTATTTTTTTTCCTTCAGGAGATTATCCCCTATTACACCGCAGCTCCCTAAAAAGGGAAATGGATGTGTGATCAAAGTCAGCCAATAAGGGGGTCATTACAGCTCACTCCCGGGAGGCTCTGTTAGACCTTGCCTCCTCTGCCTAGGTCAACAGCATCACAGCCCTTGGGCTCACACCTTCGCCCAGCCCAGCCCCACCAAGGGACATAGGTTCCTAGAGCTGTGGCAGAGGCCCATGTGGTTTCCCACAGAGTA
Organism: Lynx canadensis; assembly: GCF_007474595.2. Taxonomy (NCBI): domain Eukaryota; kingdom Metazoa; phylum Chordata; class Mammalia; order Carnivora; family Felidae; genus Lynx; species Lynx canadensis. The sequence continues at coordinate 17,774,112 of NC_044305.1, forward strand.
GGGCCACTCATCACAACTGCTTTTGTTTAGCTTAAGGTTTTCCAGATGGTATCTGAATGCTGGGTGCATCCTGAGGGCCATGGCAGATTTGACAGGACTCCCAAATTGCCATTTAAGGACGTTGCAGGTGGACAGGGACCTTCATCAGATCTCTGCAGTGTCACAGCACAGAAGGTACATGCTTATGCCGTGGGGCCCCCGTGGAACAGGGCAAAGTACATGGAGGCAGAGGACACAAAACACTGTCCAAGCTGTCCAAAAGTGGGACCGGAAGCATTATGGGGAAGTGAGCTCTCTGTTGTTGAGGGTATCCAAGTAGCACATGCTATGCATCAGCTTATCAGCTGCCTAGAAGGCCACTAGGGAAGGGAACACAACCAGATGATTTTCAAAGTCACTTACGCCTCTGAGATTCCAGAGAATGTGCAGAAGCCATCCCACCCACTAATGTTTTCAGCCATCTGCCCAACCTATTCATTTATTCCAAAGGGGATTCAGGCACATATGAAGTACAAGGCCAGTATTCAGACATGAATAAGATGCTTTTTCTGGAATAGCCCATCAACAAGTTAAGAGACAAGATTTTCAAATTAATAGATATAAACAAGCCCATCTGATAATAGAAGTGATTTACTAGCTGGGAATGAAGCAGAGTGGTAGGAGAGTGAGCAAGGAAGGTTTCACAAAACAGATTTTTGAGTTGGGTTTTGTAGGGTATGTAGGAGTTTACCAGACAGACTCAGGTGGAAGAGAATTTTAAGCAGAGGGAACAGCATGTATAAATTCAGTCTCAGAAGTTTGAAACACCTGAAATTGTCTGTGGCATTACATTTGGTTCTTTATCTGTGGAACGTTAATATAAGGACAAGATATGAGGCTGGAGGGGCATGTGGGGTGAAGTCATTAAGGACCCTGTATTAAAGACTTTGGAATGTATGCTGAAGATAATGGCAAGGGGAGTAACTGGGTCCTATCCGCATTTTAGAAAGATCTCTCTGATTATAGTAAAGAATGGATTGGAGGGGACAAAACCAAAGCAAGAGAAACCAGTGAGGAGACTCATGGGAAAGTGTCTCTCCAGGTAAATTTGCTATTTGCAAGAACCATGGCTGCTCATTAGAATCGCCCAGGGAGTTTAAACACTGCTGATACCTGTGTCCCATCCCCAGAGAGTCTGATTGAATTTAATAGGCTGTGGCTTTGGGAGTTTTTTTTTTTTTTTAAAGCTTCCCCAGATGGTTCTAATGTACAGCCATAACAAAACCTTAAGCTAACTGTAACCTAAATCGTAGCACAGAGTAGGTACTCAACAGATTTTTTCCAAAAACATCATTATGAAACTATTTGGAGTGTCCTGTTCTTGGCTTCAGACCACTTTTAGGTGGATATAATTGAATGAACAATTGGCTTTTATCACAGAGGGTTTTGCATAGAAAATCCACACCTAGGAGGCGCCAGGGTGGCTCAGCTGGTTAAGCTTCTGACTTCCGCTCAGATCATGATCTCCAGGCTCCTGAGTTTGAGCCCCACATCCGGCTCTGTGCTGACAGCTCAGAGCCTGGAGCCTGCTTCAGATTCTCTTCCTCCCTCTCTCTCTGTCTCTCCCCCACTCACTCTGTGTCTCTCTCAAAAAAAAAAAAAAAAACACACTTAAAAAATTAGAAAATCCACCCCCAGATGGGCTTCTTGGTGGCTCATTCAGTTAAGCATCTTACTCTTGGTTTCAGCTCAGGTCATGATCTCATAATTCATGGGATCAAGCCCCAGGGGGATTCTCTCCCCCTCTCTCTCTCTCTGCCCCTCCCCTGCTTGTGCTCGCTCTCTCTCTCAAAATAAACATTTTTTAAAAAAAGAAAGAGGGGCACCTGGGTGACTCAGTCGGTGAAGCGGCCGACCTCGGCTCAGGTCAGGATGTCACAGTCCGTGAGTTCGAGCCCCGCATCGGGCTCTGGGCTGACAGCTCAGAGCCTGGAGCCTGTTTCAGATTCTGTGTCTCCCTCTCTCTGACCCTCCCCCGTTCATGCTCTGACTCTCTGTCTCAAAAATAAATAAATGTTAAAAAGAAATTTTTTAAAGAAAGAAAGAAAATCCACCCCCAGAGTATCAGCTCAAACCTTGAGAAGCCCAACATTGCCAGTGAGACAGCACAGCTCACTGTTGCGGAGAGTCAACAATGTACAGGCTTGGCAGCTTGTCTGAAACAGCTGGCACTACCTGGCTGGGGGAGGAGGCCCAGGGCTGGAACCTTTGTTCCAGGAGTTAACATGCAAAAGCAAGAACCACATGAGGTCTAGAGATGTCCCGTGCTGGTGCAAGAGGGATGCGGGGTGATGGTCATTTGTAGTGAGGAGTAAGAGGAGGAGGAGAGAGGAGAAAAAGGAGAGACAGGCCCTCCATTTGTAAAATGAGCACTTTCTTACCTCCATAGTACTTTTGTCACACTCACGTTTAGGGCAGAGACTGGTGCCAGAGCCTAGAACCTGCTTAGCTTCTCCTCCAGGGTGCCTGAGGGTTTAGGCCACACAAACAACAAAATGCTGATCACTTAATGGCTGGGAAGACACTCGAGCGCCCCGGTCTGAAACCCTTGGGCGAGCTAAGTCAGAGAACACAGCTTAGCCAGGCAGCCCCTGCAAGGGCCTCCCACCCCGTCTGCATTACACCTGGAATAGCCAGATAGCAGAACGAGCACCAGTTCTACCTACCCAGGCACCACGTAGTTGAGGATCATGGTTATGCTTCTAGAAAAAAAAGGTCAGCAACATACAGCCACAGGCTACATCCAGTCCAATGCCCACCGTTGTAAATACAGCTTCATCAGAACAAAGCCACGCCCATGTGTTTGCATTTTGTCTGTGACTGCATTTGCTCTGCAACAGTAGAGGGTGAGTGGTTACAACAGAGAACGTGGCCTGCAAAGCCCAAGCTGCCCCCTCTCTGACATTACAGAAAGTCTGCCAGCCTCTTCTCTAGAAGACCCACCCAGATTGGCTTATTAACACATGGGAGCCTGGAAGCAAGAAAGGGGGTATCGTGCATGGGCTGGGCTTTGAACAGACAGTGGTCCTGCTTGCCTATAAAACACAGCCCACTGATTGGTGGAATTTCTGACCACTCGGCTCACACACTGCTTGTCTTGGCTGAACATGGTAAGGGATGGATGAGCAAAGGCAAGGCCAGTGCAACAAGATGAGTGGACGCTCCGCTCCCCTGCACTGCAGACAGGGTGCTGTGTAGACGGAGGGCAATGCAAATCCAGCCTCAGAAGCAGTGTGGCACCCATGAGCAGGGCATTCAGCCCACTCTACAGGGTGCAGGGTGGGAACAGAAATCAAAATGTAGCCTGGCCTTCATGCTTCTGCAGACTTCCTAAAGTGGCTCCTGCTCCCTTAAATGCCCATCTTCCTTCCCTGTATAAGTGACTGCCCCCTCCCCTGTGTCTCCGTGACACTTGGCTCAAACTCTGTTGATTGCTCCACGTGGTGGTTGACTTGTCTGTCTCCTCTTGGACTGATGACTCCCATACCTTCCCTCCCCCTGTGACTGTGAACCTCTGCCTCCAGCCTCCTTCTCAGCATCTCAGCTTGGATGTCAAGCAATCAACCAGCCTCAACTTGGCTGCTGTTGCCGGAACATCTCAAGAAGCACATTGTCCTCAACAAGGGCGAGCCACTGTTCTGAGCACTTTGTGTACCCAAAACACAGCACAGAATTCCCGCCTCCCCACCTCTCTTTCTCCCCATCTGTTTCTTCTCCATCTCCACAAATGGCCTGGCCCTCCACTCAGTTCTTCAGGCCAGCAGTCTGAGAGTCAGCCTTCACACCCCCTTCCCTCATAGTCCACACCTACAGCAGATGTGTTGGTGGCCTGCCCATGTCCCCTCTACTCTCAGTGTTCCCACTCATGCTCACTCAATGCCCGCCTTCCAGAAGCACCTGTGGCTTTTCGCCTAAGGACTTCCTTAACACAAAAGAATATGCACACCTTGCCTGCAGAGCATAGCAGAAGTGCCAAGGGATTTCCTAAGAGTTGTCCTCAACCAATGGTATATCGGAATTGATGGGTAAATACTCCAGCATGAGATGGGCCTGTGAGATCAAACCCTGGGTGGACACAGCAGTGACCTGCTCATTGAGGTACCCTGGACCAACTTCCTTCCCTTGATTGCCTCACTTCCCCCAGTCTCCCACCCATGGGCTTTAGGATTGCCTCCCAGATAAGATCTTATATTCAAATGCTTGTTTCCCAGTGTGTTTCTGAGGGAACCAAAATCTGCAATATTCAGTGGAACGTCCTGACAATGATCACTTCTAACCACGTCCACTGCCACCATCCTAGTAAAAGGTCCAAGGTACCATCATTTCTTACCTGGACTATTGCAACAACTTCTTAACTGATCTTCCTGCTTCCTCCTCCGGCCTCGTAGAGCCTGTATCCCATATGTGAGCCAGAGCATGCTTTGTAAAACATAGATCAGCCAACTGCACGACTCACATCTCTCAGTGGTCTTCCCATCTTACTTAGAGTAATACCCACCTCATTACTGGTGACCACAATGCCTTATATAACCTGAACTGTCCCAGCCTGTCCATTTGCTTCCATCACCACCCTCCCTGCCTCATCCTTGAATATGGTCATTTGTTACCACCTTTGCACCTGCTATTCCCTCTGCCTGGAAGACACATTCTGCTTTTGGCATGACTGGATTTTTTGCATCATTAAGAAGTTAGTTACCTGTTACCTTCTCAGAGAAGCCTTCCAAGACTGTATCATCTGAAGACATTTACATCTTCCATCACTGTCCTTTTCCCTGCTTTTTTCTTTTCTTGCCTCTTTCCGGTATCTAAAATCCCATATGTTTGCTCTTCCATTTGTGATGTCTTCCAGTTGACTGGAAGCTTGAGGGAGACTTTGTCTATTTCTCTGTATCCTGAGTACCTAGAACAGTGCCAGATGCATATTAGGGACTCAATTAAATCTGTCGAATGAACAAATGGGTTAATGAACAAATGACTCCCCTGCTGGGCCAGATTTGGGCCCACGACACGCACAAGACATCAATGGCATTTGAGTCAATGAACAAGTGATTAAGTCCATGGAGGGGCCAAGTCTGTGTTCCCTCCAGGTCACATCTGAGAACACAGAACCCTTTATACTGAGTCACCCATCCCAATGGGTCTCTTTCTCCGCCTGGCTCAGCAGCACATGGATAAAGTCCTTATTGCAGGCCATTCTAACCACTCTCTCCTTCTCTTTTAGGCCCTGCCAGAGGGGCAGACAGCTTCATGGGACACAGCCAAAGAGGATGAAAACCGCAATAAGAATCGATATGGAAACATCATATCCTGTAAGTGCCCTGAGGGTTTGGGGAGCAGCCAGCTCGAGGCCCAAAGGGGCCCCAGGCTACTCTGGTCACACAGGAAGCACAGTTTGAGGCATCATGACTTCGGCCAGACCCCACTTCTAGGGCTGCAGGTGTTATAAGGTGAGCACCTACCAAGCAGGGCCCGTGTGGGCCAAAACCCTTAGTGGCACTGAGCCTGCAGGAGAGCATGTTTTGTGCAGAGGTAGGGAGGCATGCAAGGTCTTTGCCTTTTGCTCAACAATGAGCTTTAACATTTCTATAATCACCTCTGATGCATAGTTTGGTGAAGGCAGTGGTGCAGAGCAGTTAGAGCCCCCCTGGAGTCAGACTGCCTGGGCTTCTACCCCAGCTGTGGTGCCCTGAACACATTACCTCACCTCTCGAAGCTTCAGTTTCTTCACCTTTGAGATGGTAAAAATAATAAAGATAGGGTTGTTTTAAAAAGTTACATAAACCCTTTCACGGTGCCTAGCACCATTACTCTTAGCCATAGAGTTAGTTTCTCAGGGTCACGGATGAGCAGCATGGATAACTTATTCCACCTTCTTTTAACCGGAAATCACCGAATACCCATCTGGGGACATGGAGTAAGCCAGGTTGGTGGGGGATGGGCATGATCGGATGTCCATTTTGGAAAGATCATGAGGGTAGCTGATCGGGAGGGTGGATCTGACTGGGAGAGATTGGAGGCAGAGGGACCAGTCGAGAGGCTACTGCAGTGGTCCCAGCAAAGGATGATGAGGCCTGAACAAGAGCAGTGACAGTACTTGTATGTGACTGTGCCTAATATTCAGTGCTAGAAGGTGAGGGAGGGAGATATTGTAATGGACCTTCACACCATGCACAGGTCACACACAGTATTATCCCTGCCAAATATCAGTCTGTACAGCCTTCAAAGCAACATAAATACAGAGAGGACAAAGTTACCTCATACAAAATATTGACCACGTGGTCTGACTAGAACAAGAGTCTCTAACAGCCTTTGTCTACCATGATGTAGTCAACCTGAATCTTTTAACATCTCACCAATTGTGTGTATAGCATTTCTGGTCTCAACTCTCAGGATAACCCAGCCTAGCCAAAAAAAAAAAAAAAAAAGGAGGGGAAAAAAGGACCCTGAATAACAAATTATTTCTAGCATAGTTCAGTGTTTTGTTTTGTTTAACTGTCTAGACATTGCCTAAGAAAAAAACTTGGAGGAAGAAGGCATAAGATACAGGCAGCTTGCAAAGGAAGAAAGAGGCAGAAGTTTTAGCTTAGCTGTTTCCTGTGCTGATTTAGGAATGGGCTATGAATGGTAGAACTAATCAGAAAACACTTATAATTTGTCTCTTGGAAGATAGTAATGCAGGCAGGAAGATTTCTTGCAAGTGAAGTGTTGGAAAGAGATGCTCAAACAATCAGGAAATGTATTATTAAGACCTGTGATGCGTGAGCTCCCTCTGAGCCAGCCCTGTGCTGGGCCCTCAATCTCTGCTCCCAGGGTCCCGTTCCAGGCACACGTAGCTTCTCACTCTGACCATCCTCTGCTTCAACACCGTGCAAACCATGTCCTAAAATACCTGGTCCCTTGTCTGTTCCCCCTATAAGACTGTGAGTTTAGGTAGGGTTCACTAAATTATAGGCTGTGAAACCTTAGGTGACTATGCCAAAACTTAGTCTTCTCTCTGTAAAATGGATACAACAATGTCTTCCTCCCAAGGTGTTGTGCAGACAAGAAAAGATAAATGACTAGAACATAGTGAAGAGACAGACCCTGCCTCCCTGAGAGGCAAGAATATCCAGACTGGGCCAGGCATCCAGGCGAAAGCCTGTGGGGGCCAAGGATGAGAAGCCGAGCCAAGCTGTGTATCTTCCAGACTTCCCTCCTCATCCTCAGCACCCAGTACCTTGGCTGTGCCATTGTCCTCTCTCAACTGAACTCTTCCCAAGCCTTCGTCCTGATGATGCACATCTAATCTGACCCCCACCTTCCACCTATCTGGTATCTGACAGAAGCCAGCAGGACCTCCTCAAAACGTGAATTGGATCCTGTCATTTTCCTACTGAAAACCCTTCAACTGCCTTTCCTTCATTTCTAATTTTTTTCCACTTGGCATTTTTTTAAATGTAACATTTATTTTTTGAGAGACAGAGTGTAAGCAGGGGAGGGGCAGAGAGAGAGGGAGACACAGAATCTGAAACAGGCTCCAGGCTCTGAGCTGAGAGCACAGAGCCCAACATGGGGCTCAAACTGATGAGCTGTGAGATCATGACCTGAGCTGAAGTCGGATGCTTAACCGACTGAGCCACCCAGGCGCCCCTCTTTCCTTCCATTCTAAGCACTTCCTACCCAAAGGCCCTCAGCCACCTCTCCACTCCCACTCCATACTGTGTGTTCTCCATCACAGTTTCCTCAGCTAAGCCATACTTCATTCAGTCCCTTGAGCTTTCTGTGCTCATTCATGCCATAGGGTCTTTGCACATTCTGTTCTATCAAAGTGCCCTTCCCTCCTCTCTTTGCTCTGCTAAGTTCTACTTATTCTTCAGATCCTACTTGGTCACCACTTCCTCAGGGAATTCTTCTGACCCTTCACATTTGGTCAAAACCTCATTATTCATTATTCACTCCTTGAGCACAATGTATGTCTTATCATCACTGTGATTTGAGAGGCATTTGGATGACTGTCCGTTGACTGGCTGTTTTCCTCACTGAAAAATAGATGCTGTGTGACAGCAGGTGGATGACTGTCTTATACTTCTGTGTCCCCAAACCTGGCATATGACTGGAACTTAGTAAATAGGAACTTAATGTTGGCAAGCAGACGCTCTGCAAAACCCCAAAGGGCTTGAGCCATGAACCTCTCCCTTCTGGCTTCTCAAGTAAAATAGAAAATACGCAGGAAGGTTGGAGGGAGAAAGACTGGAATCAGACAATGTGGGGCACGGTGATATGCTGGTAAGGAAGACGGTCCTGAGCCTGGGTGGGGGCAGAGACACGGGACACAGGAAGGGGCAGAAAGAGAACAGCCCTGTCCTCTGTGAGAGCTGTACCTTGGACGCAGGATTCCAGGTAGCAAGGAAAAACAATGAAAGGGATTAAACTCCACCACTGGGGGTGCAGAAGATGCTATCAGCACGTGTCCCACCCACACCCCACAGCCTCACCAGCAGGCGGTCTGGCATCCTGGACCAAGACTAGGGTGAGCAGGCGAGGCACCCACAGTGCAACATTCAAGGAGATGCCACCCTCGGCTGCAGGACCCTGAGAGCGAGCGCCCCCTTGAGGTGTGTACCCTGGATGCCTCACTCGATTCCCCCTCGTGCTGCCCTGTCTGCCTTTCTTCACCTGAGGGCTTGCTGCAAAGCTGGGGCAGGACTCTCCGTGCACAAGGCAGTCTCTCCCTGGCCGGTGAAGTAGCCCAGCTCCTCGCTATCCCACAGAGGCTGTGTTCTCCATCTTTTCCAGACCCCACAGGGACTGGGCAGCAGCTGTCCACCACAGGAACGAGCTTGAAAACTCCCCCTTATGGGGGCTACCTCCTCGGCCATCTCACTGTCCCTTCCTCACTGCTGCCCCTGCTCCTTTATAAACTATGTGCCCTGGAACCCTCTTCTCACATCCACTTCTGGGCAAACCGAGAGGAGGCAGAGGGAATTCAGACACCTAACGATACCACCTTGACGGGCTGGAACAAGCCTGAATCTCAAGGGTCAGTAATTCTACAGTATACTGTGGCCGGAGTGGGTCTGCGCTCAATACAAAAGGAGACAGTATCAGGCAACCAGTGCGTTCAAAAGCCCTGGAAGACATACCGGGGAACTGAGCAAAGAAAGAGTCCTGGAATTGAAACGAGAAAGGTGAAAAGAGAAACAGCCCGGAGGAACAGGAAGTGTTCCTGCCCTTGTATGTGTCCCTCCCTAAGGCAAAGTCTGCCGTGGTTTGATAAATAGAAATATTCTTGGCACAAGAAGAAAACCGGGTGTGATTAGCATCTTAAGGAACCCAGAGCTCCGGGAGGCTGGAGTGGAGGACAAAGGCCCAGGCCAGGAGGACAGAAAAGATTAAAGGGGGGAGAGAAGGAGGGAGGGCACTGCCTGCAAATGAAACAATGAAAGAGAATCCCTGGCTAAATAACCCCTTTCTTCCAAATGAGGCTGTTCAGAATTTAGTAACAGAGACAGTGAGGCTTCCAAGGGGTGAAAGCGGCAAGGAAGCGAAAGGGAAGGAAATGAATGGGGAAACAGAACAAAGAATTCTTTGCTCTCAAGCAGCTCTGGGCAGAGACTGTGGACAAGGGGAAATTTCTAGAATACCAAAGCATTCCCATGCAGAAGTTCTGGTGGGGGCTTCCTGGACTGCTGGAAAGAAGTTACACTGAGGACAGGAAGTGAGCTCAGGGGTTGCCAATGTCATCAAATGAGGCTCCCCTTCTGGGATCCATCAGGGTCCCAGCAGGAAACAGACAGGACCCTCAAGTAGGATGATTTGAACAGAATTTAATCAAATGTTGTTTGTATAAAGGTGGGAGCTAGTTCTAAGGAGATGGCAAGGAACAGTGCAGTGCTTGAGGCTAAATACTCCCAAGGAGAAGCTGTCAGGACCCCAGAAAGAGAGAGGACCTGGCCGGAGGCGTGGCCCTCAGGGGCATTGCAGCCAGCCCCAGGTGACCCCAGCAAGCAGGGCTGAGGAAATGAGCACCTTGATGGAGTTCTCTGCTCATCCGGTCTTCTGCAGGTGCTTTGCCATTGGCCACACCCAACCCAAAGCCAGAGAATAAGGGAATCTGCAGACCTCATCCACTGGGCCCCCGTGTACTGGAATATTGGACATGGCTCCAGGCAGAGGTGGGGTTCTGCTCTCAGTTCAGCCCTTGACCTTCTGCATGTGACCTTCAGCGAGGTCACTTCATCTCTCTGCCCCTCAGTTTCTCCATGCACAGAGGGCAAATTAAGATGAATGAAAACCAAATCTAAATGTGGTATACAGAGACTTTTAAACCCCGCTGAGACTTAGTCCAGCCTCTTTGAATTCACAGGCAAGGAGCGGCGGTCCAGAGATGTAGAGTCCCTGCCCAGGTCACACAGCAAGTGTACAGGACAGCCACAGCCAGCACTCTGGTCTCGTGCTGTCAGGGTCCCACATGGTCCCTGGCAAGGAGTCCTTCTGCATCAAAATACATCATGTTCTTGGTGCAGGTGGTGGGGGGCAGATGGGACATGCTAAGGGCTCTAACGTCAGAAAAATGGCAGGCTGGGATGAGCAATTCAGAGAGGCCATTCTCACTTCCAGGGAGGAACCCAGATTCAGAATAAACGCAGAGGCTTTTCTCTGCTGACTCCTGGGAGACAGCACTGGGATGACAAAATGGGTGCCTTTTTCAGTGCTCCCAACACTTGGCCCCCTCTTCTCCTTTGCAGTCTCTGAGGGTGGCCCTTGCCTGGGTCCCACAAATGGGTGCTAGGGCAGAAGTCATCAGTGCCCTTGTTCATCACAGGACTTGTTCTGGCCGCTGGAGGCCCCTCTACCGGCTTGCAGGGCAGGCCGGAGGTGCTAGGACGCGAACCTTCCCCAGGAGCAGCCCCGAGCCACTGACAGGGAGCGGGTGCTCCCACACTGGCCGCTGTCCCCTCAGACGGAAAGACTCACTGGAGCTTCCAGCAGGACGAAGCCACAGCTGTCTGCGGTGGCAGCTTGCTTGAAGACACATCCCTTACCAGATGCCTTCCTTTCTCCGTGTCCTTCCCATTCCCCTTCCCAGCGTCACCTCCCATACCAGCTACTTGCGCTCAAATCCTTGTCTCAGCTTCTGCTTCCAAAGGAACCTGAATGAGAAACCCTCCTCCTTCCCTCCAGAGAGTTCCCTCATTGACTGGGTGAAGGCTGGACAGCCTGCTTAGGATGAAGCAGTAAGTGCATCAGGTAGGCCGCTGTGCCTGTGACTTCTCCAGGCGCTCTGCCCCGCCAGGCCTGACCCCTCTGCCTGCCAAAGGCTCCATCTAGGGCCCTGCAGAGGGGAGCCGCCCAACCCAGCCAGCACGGAATGGGCAGAACAAGGAGGTATGGAGACCGTCGGGCTGTTTCCCTCCCCTTCCCCAGCCACCCTCTCTCTTGATAATGGTAATTCAATCAAGATTGAATGTGCAGACCTTTAGCTTCAATGAGGTACCCAGGCAGTCTCAACAGAATTGTCTCCCTCCTCCCTACCCACTCGTGCAAGATGATGGCATTAACATTTCCAATCCTTCTAGGAAATGATTTTTCAGCTCCGCAGTTCATCGTAATGAGCCAAATCTCTTTTCTCTGAAAAATTACACCTTTTCTTTACCTTCCTCAGTGCCCGGAAGACAGGAAGAAAGAACATCATATATCCAAGTGATATTCTCTCCCCAGCCCCACCTCTCTCAAGTGATTCTCTCTTTAAGTGGATTCTACTCAAGAAGACCCATTTGTTGGGTTACTTTTGGTGGGGGAGGAGGGGAGGAGAGGTTGTGGTTTGTCTGCAGAGTGAGAGCTGCAGGCAGGAGGAAATAGCCCTCTCCTGCGGGGTGGGTGTGGCAACACAGTGGGATGGGCAGTGTTGGGACCGGAACTGGCATGGAAGGGGTAGATAGGGGCAGTGGGTCTTGGGGTTCCAGGAGGAGTAGGGATCCCACCACTCTATGAGAAAGCTCTCGATCCTACACCTTCTCCTGAGTTGTTAAACTTCTTGGAGCCTTGAGTTTCTCATCCATAAAGTGGGGTGATGATATTTAGAGAGACTTCACAGGGTTACTATGAGAATCAAGCGGCTGAACCTCCATAAGCTTCTAAAATAGTACCTGGAAGGAACATCCTACTCATTGCACATGGGTAAGTTCCTCTGCCTCACCACCCAACACGGGCTGGGTCTCCAGTCTCAGGGCCCAATTCCAGTAAGATCGTTTGGTCTTTCCCAAGACAGATTGAAGTGAATAACCAGGGCACTTCGATGCTACATAATTGGACACCGATCTGCACACCCAGACGTGAGGGCGCATCAGCGTCTCCTAGGGGGCTTGTTAAACTGTGTATTTCTGGGCCCCACACTGCAGTTTCTGGCTCAGCAGGTCTGGGCTGGGACTCAAGAATTTGCATTTCTAACAAGCTCCCAGGCATTGCTGAAGCTGTTGGTCAAGAGACTACATTTTGAGGACCACTGATCTAGAATAATAATTAAACCGAATTTACATATTTGTTTTTGATTTCTTATAACACCCCAGGTGCTTTCATATCTTACCTCGTTTAATCCTTGCAATATATCTACAAAGGAAGATTTGATTTTGATGTTATAGTTGGATAAATGGAGGCTCAGGGAAGGTAAGGAACATGCCCCAGGTGATATGGTTGGTCTGTGACAGAGCTCCTGCCTGCCCCCAGAGTCTACCTGATCCCTTAGTCTCTCCTGTGGAAGACAGGGCTGGCCGCCAATCTGGGCACAGGGCAGAATGGATCTGTGGGTGGGGTAAAGGGTCAGCTCTGGGGAGAGGCGGAAATTTGAGCCCAGGATCCAGGCACACTCTGCCAGTTCTGTGCACAGGAAAGAGCCTTGCACCCGAGGCCAGGTTACCTAAAATCAGCTGAATGGCTTTTGAGTAAGGGGCCCTGCCCCTTTCTGGTTCCCAGCCTCTCAGACACAATTATAATAATTATTGAGTACCTGCTGGGTGCCACACACTGTGGACGACTTCAGTAAATAGGGTGCCCTTCCCTAAATAGGATGTGAAGAGGGGAGCCACAGGTTAATCAGGTCGTCACAGAAATACAGCTGTTCTAAGAGCTCTGAAGATAAGTACAGGGAGCTCTCAGAGTCTGGAGTAAAGAGATCATAGGAAACTTCCTGAGTAAGGAACACTGCGCTGAGACCTGAAGAATGAGATGTTCCCAGACTTATGGAGGTAGGTTGGGGGTGTTCCTTTACATGTGCAAAGGCCCTGTGGTCAGAGTAGACATTGTGCATTTGAGCAATGGAAAAAAGAGCATAGTTATCAGCTTAGTGTTTAGGGAGGGAGATATGAGGCTGGACTGGGAAGTGGGTCCCAAACCATCAGATCATGCAAAGCCGCATGGGCTCTGGTGAGGCTTTGTTCCTTGTTAGTGGTGCCCTGAGCGGATTCATACCAGCTTGCAAGAACAGATTGTTAAATTTTCAGGAATCTTGTGAGCTAGTTGATGCCATGTTGGTAGCTTGAAATTAGTCGTGGTGGGAGTATTTATACCACAGAAATCAGCAGACTGTACCAATCAGGGCCTTTTTTTCCCTCCAGAGAGCTGTTTGTTAAACATTTAGCAGCATACCACTGGTCTTTGTCTTAAAATGACAAGGAACAGATTGATTCCAGAGGGACAGTGTTTCTGTTCCCCTGGCGTTGTGTTCGAGGGAGCTCTTTGGATCTCTATAGAGTCATTGCAGTTATGTCTCCCCTTCTCTGGCTGCCACCCATTGTCTTCTCCCCACAAGCCCATCCTTGCCCATCTCCCACCTCAGCTGAGAACCAGGTGGGGCCAGCCTCTGCTCACCTCACCACGGAGGGGTCTGCTTCTCCTCCGTATGACTCTTCTCAACTCCTCTCCTTGTCTGGAATATCAAACGAGGAGTACCAAATTAGCTGTTTCTCAGGCTTGCGAAATGTAGATAGAGCATAATGAACATTCTGGGCTGCCTGTAAATTACCTTGTATAAACTCCTTCCCATCGCCCGCTGCCCCATCTTTCTCCATGTGCCTGTGGATAAACACAATTTTTTATCCTTCTAATTATATAAAGTTAGAAGGAGAAGGGGATGCAGAATAATATTAGCATCTCCCAGAAGGAATAAATAAACCATGAGGACACTGCTACCCCTTGCAGTCCCTTTCTGGGGAGCCTATGGCTGAATTCTGCCCTTTAAAGTGTACGTGCAGTAGCTCCTTGCCTCCACAGAAGATGAATTTTCATTTGGTACCGAAGGGCAAATGGGAACACTACATTTCTAAGCATCTCAGCCCTCCGCTCACAGCCTGCCTCACATCCAGCCCAGAGCCACCGTTTATTAATCATCTGCTTCATACCAGGCACTGTCCTAGCACTGTTTTTTTTAGAGCAGTCTTAGGTTTCAGAGGAAGGGAGCAGAACATACAAGAATTCCCATATACTGCCTCCCTCCCACCTACATTCAGATTCCCCTATTATTAACACTGTGCGTGAGTGTGATATATGTGTTACAATTGATGAGCCATTATTATTGGCTAAAGCCCGCAGTTTACATTAGAGTCTATTCTTTGTGTTATGTAGTTCAAAGGGATTTTGAAAATGTACAATGACAGGTATTGATCACAGTATCGTACAGAATAGTTTAACTGTCCTAAAACTCCCCTGTGCTCCACCTGTTCATCCTCCAACCTAGTCCCTGACAACCACTGATCTTTTTCCTGTGTCCATACTGGAACGTCCCAGAGTTGGAATCACACAGTCTGAAGCCTTTTCAGACTGGTTTGTTTCACTTAGCGGTATGCATTTAAGTTTCCTCCATGTCTTCTCATGGCTTGATAATTTATCTCTAAATATCACTGAATGATATTCCACTCTATGGATATACTACATTTGTTTACCCATTTATATATTGAAGGACATCTTGGTTGTTTTCTAAGTTTTGGCAGTTGTGAGTAAAGCTGCTATAAACATTTGTGTGCAGGTTTTTGTGTGGACATAAGTTTTCAACTCATTTGGGTGACTACCAGAGACAGCAATTGCTGGGATCTCATATGATAAGAATATTTTTAGTTTTGAAAGAAACTGCCAAACTGTCTCCCAAAGTGGCTGTACCATTTTGCATTCCCACCATGAATGAACAAGAGTTCCTGTTGCTCCGCATCCTCACCAGCATTTGATGTTGTCCGTGTTCTGGATTTGGGCCATTGTAGTAGGCGTGTAGAGGTATCTCATTATGGTTTTCATTTGAAATTCCCTAATGACGTATGATGTTGAACACTTTTGATACACCTGCTTGCCATCTGTGTATCTTTTTTGCTGGGGTGTCTGTTCAGATCTTTTGTCCAACTTTTAACGTGTTATTTTCTTGTTGTTGAATTTGAGAGTTCTTTGTATATTGTGGATACGAATCCTTTATCTGATATGTCTTCTGCAAATATTTTCTCCCAGTCCATGGCTTGTCTTTTCATTCTCTTCATTCCGTCACACTTTTCATGCCTGCATTTTCTCATGTAATCTTCCCAGCACTCCATGAGCTATACAGTATTGATTCTACTTTGCTAAGGAACCCAAGCTAAGAGAGATCAATTGACTTACTAAGTGGTAGGGCTAAGATGTGAACCCAGATCTGACCCTCAGCTCCATGCCTCACATCGTCAGTGTATCCCACTTGCCACAGGTTAGCACATGCGGGAACGAATTTTTGTCCTTTCATAATAAAATGGCCTTTTGTAGACTCAGAAAATAGAGCTACCCTGTATTTGGATGCCTTGCAGAGCCCAACATGGGTACTTGTGTCTGAGTACCTTTATACAGCATGGAGAGCCCTCTGTAACCTAACCCCTGCCTGCCTCCTCTCTCTCTTCTCCTGTTGCTAGTCTCCTCACACTGTGTCCACAAGACAGGAAGCGGTTTTCAGCCTCCCTGAGTGCTTGCTTTTTCAAGAGTACTGCCTTCACTCTTGCTGTTCCCTCTGATGAAAAGATTCTTTCTCATTGTCCACTGGTCAAGGCTTGACCACTTCTCTTTTTTAATCTGGGAGAGAGAGAGAGAGAGAGAGAGAGAGAGAGTGTGTGTGTGTGTGTGTGTGTGTGTGTGCGCGCGCGTGTGAGCGGGGGAGGGGCAGAGAGGGAGAGAGAATCCCAAGCAGGCTCTGTACTGTCAGCATAGAGCCAGATGTTATAGTTGGATAACCGTGAGATCATGACCTGAGCTGAACTTAAGACTCAGACACTCAGCCGGCTGAGCCACCCAGGCACCCCAAGCCTTACCCACTTTTAATTCACATAGTACTTCACAAAGCCCTCCCGTCTCCACTTTCTAGACTTTGAAGCTCTACTTCTGTGTACAGTCTGCTTCCCGAACCACACTGACAGATTTCTTAAGCATGTGTATCACTTTGGTGGCACTCCCTTAGGCCAGCCAGCCTGTACGTAGTAGGTTCTTCGTGAGTGAATGAAGAGAAGAAATTGACAAATACCGTCATCTGGTGCATAGAGGCCCCTTTCACCTTTGAGAATATATAACTTAAATTTTGTTTCTTTTTGATTTTTTAAATCGTTTTTGCCTTCAGATTTTAAGTTTCATTTTAGGTTAAGAAAATTCTTCTCAACATTTTAAACCAGAATTTCTGTTTCCAGTGCTATAGACCCCAGGGGCAGTCATAACTCAATAAATAAAGGAGATGTTTGAATCAATAAGTCATTAGTGAGACCAATGAGTGAAAACACAATGTGTGTTTTTACTTTTTTAGGGCTTACAGTTTCTTTTTAAGTTTGTCTGTTTGTTTGTTTGTTTGTTTAGAGAGGAAGAGAGAGAACCAGTGGGGGAGGGGCAGAGAGGTGGGGTGGGAGGGACAAATGAGCCAAAGCAGGCTCTGTGCTGACAGCAGCAAACCCAATGTGAGGTTCAAATTCACAAACTGTGAGATCATGACCTGAGCTGAAGTCAGATGCTTAACTGACTGAGCCACCCAGGCGCCCCAAGGCTTACAGTTTCTGTAACCACTGGTAACAGGGCTTACCAGCCCCAGCTGGGACTCGGTTGCTGGGCCTTTCCTGAGTCCTTGCCGGAGCAGGGGGTCCCCCTGGAAGCCCCACTTCCAGGGGCTAGAATGCTGCAGGAGCTGGGACCGGCCATTTGCACAGACTTCAGGAGCAGAAGTCCAGGGACAGCACCTTGTGCGGGTGGAGCTGGGGTTCAGGGTGAGAGGGACCTGAGCTAGAATCCCAGCTTTGCCACTCACGGGCTGTATAACGTTGGCAACTTACTTAACCTCTTTGAGCCCCTGTTTCTTCATCCGTGAAGTAGGAAGGAAAAAAATACCATATCATTATGGCCTTACTGTAGTAATCTACAGAGCTACGTTGAGGAATTAAGTATTGAGTGAGATCACGTGTGTAGAGTCTGATACCTGCATGAACTCCATAAAGGTGCACTTCACACCCCACTCCCCCCAGCAAAGGGATGCATTAGACCTCCCCCCTGTTTCCTCTAGCTGCTTCCACCGAAACTCTTGCCCATGATGAGTAAGAAAAGTGGCATCTGGTATATCTCTGTGTCTATCATAGTGCCTGGCAAATGACACATGCTCAATTAATAATTTTTAATTATTTAATTAATGGATATGAAATAGTGTCCTGTCCATTCCCGGGCCTGTTTGTCCATCCTAGGACCCATTCCTGGCCTTCTCCTGTTCAACCCCTGCAGGCTTCATTTCTCAGTCTCTTTGCTAGCTGGCCTCCAGCTGGGTTTGACCAAGGCCGTGCACTGGTGAGAGACTGGAAGGCAGGGAAAGGAAGAAGCCGGAGTACTTCTTCTCCTCTGTCCCAATCGCAGACACCTCCTATAGCAGCGAGTGAGGCTCCTCTTTTTCTCCAGCTCCCCCCCGCCCCAGAGAGGCCCACGGGCTCTAGCTTCCATGGTGGGGCTGTAGCCCCCAGCTCGGATAACCTCGCCTCCTCTCTCCGTGCCGCCATCCCTAGGGAGGCAGTGTCTCCCTGCTGGTGCTGATCTCTGAGTTACCACCGCCTCTATTTGCCCTGTCAGCTCTTCCATCACCAGGTGACCCCTTGTCTGGCATTAATTCTCTCTGCCATGTGCGCTTGAAGCAGTTTCCAAAACCCTGCTTAGACCTCCGCTTTGGAAGCAGGAGTGTCTGAGCTCAGAGTTAGGAGAACCCCACGCTCAAGTTCCACCATCCATGGACCATGTGGCTAGTCAGTCGTCCTGAGCCTCAGTTTCCTCATTTGTAGCAAGGGCTACACTGCTTGTCTCATAGGATCATGAAGTGATCCACTCGTATGCTCACCAAGGATTTGTGGAGCTCCGAAGGCACAGAGGATGGAACAGGGAACAGAGCAATAGTGTCCCTGTTCTCAGGGGCTTCCGGTTAGTAGCAGTAGATGTGCATGGAAACTGCAGAGTGCTTCATGAGTCTTAGCAGGACAAGCTGACCCCACTCCCTGACCCCGGGGACGCTTGTGGGGAGCACTCCAGCCCACTGGCTGGGAACCCTGGCCTAGACTGGACCATGAATGCAGTGACTTACAGTGGTGGGCACACAGTCACCTGGACAGCAAGCTGAGCCCCTCCTCCAACCAGACCCAACCAGGGTGTTTTGTTTTTGTGTGTCTCTTAGCATGGCAGAGTGCACTTTAGTTAATTGTAAAGGATTAGACTGATTCTTCCGTACAAGGGGTTTTTTCATAGTTTTTATTTGATGTTATTTGAAGTAAGCATGCCATTGACTAAACCTTGCAAATCTTGTTTATGCCTGGATTGGGTTTGAAAGGGTATTCTCTGTAACATGACTTTTGGTTATTGATGATCTCTTTTATAATGATGTAAGCCATCTTCACTTGAATGATTGTATTGGTAACAGTATGTAGCCAACAATCTACTTGCACCAATACCCCAAGAGGCAAAAGAACAGCATTTGTGCACATGTGGAAAATAGGTAAAGTTGCCATTTTTCAGCAAAGCAGGAAAGCGGAGCATGTTAGTCCAGATCCAACACTTCTCACTTCCTGAGTGTTTTGATCTCTCTTGCACTGTCCTATGAAGAAGGTATTTCTACCTCCCTATTAATGACAAAATCACTAAGACTTAAAGGAGCAGGTGACTCACCCAGATAGGTAATGACAGAACCAGAAGGACAGGCGGAAACAAAGAGAAGGCGCACACAGTGCTTTTTAAGGCACAGTGATCTCCCTGAGCCTCAACTGCCTCATCTGTAAATGGGTATAATAACTGCAGGTGGGACCAGGGGTCAAATGAGAGAGTAAGAAAGCAGTATGATGCCCCTATTGCTGATACATGGCAGCTCTTCAGGAGGGTAGTGCTGGCCCCTCACCGGCAGGCCTCTTACCACCCACCCCCTTGTTTTCTGCTCTCTCTCTCTCTCTCTCTCTCTCTCTCTCTCTGCAGATGACCATTCCCGAGTGAGGCTGCTGGTGCTGGATGGAGACCCGCATTCCGACTACATCAACGCCAACTACATTGATGTGAGAGTCTTCATGGGGCTGGGCGGCTGGGCTCTGGGGCCAGTTACAGCAGGCTCAAGATGGATGGCTGTCCCCCAGATGCTCCCCCACAAAGTGGCCCTCCCAGAACATGTCCAGATGCAATTAGCATAACCCAAGTTGATGATCCGTCTAAAATCGCATCCTCTTTCAGGCTGGCTGGAGTAGCCTACTCTGTGGGGTCCCAGGACAACTGCCCATCTTGTTCATTCACCCATTAATTCATTTGTATGTGTGTCTGTTTGTCCATTCATTCATTCATTTGAAGGTATAACCACTTATGCACCACAAATTTAAAAGCGCCTGCTGTGTGCCAGATGCTCTGGGAACCATAAAGCTAAAAGTGCCATGGTCTCTACCCTTTAAAACCTGAGCAGGAAGATAAGCTATGCACATCAATAATTCCAGGGCAAACGGAAAGTGGTAAGTGTCATATGTTCAGATAAAATGCTGCAGGGATTCAGAGGACAGGGAAAAAAATCTCTTCTTCCATCAGGAATGCAAGATGTGATGTGAACCAAACTTCAAGCATGGGAAGAATTTAAAATTAAAGAGGGAAAATGGGCCTCTGGTTAGAAAAGCACAAGCCAAGATGTCGCAGCTGGAAGCAGAGGGTGTGTGCAGCTGAGGCTGAGGGGAGCTGAGGCTACATCACGGGAATAGCGGACAGTAAGGCTGGAGCTAGCTAGATCATTGGTGGTTTACGATCAGACTTAGAAAGCCGGACTTGGTTCTATAGACAAGAGAGGGCTACTGAAAGTTCTCTATCACGAAGGTGACCAGTTCAGAGCTGAGCCTAGGGATGATTTCTCTGTCACCAAGGGTAAGATAGCTCTGAGGGAGGAGAGTCTGGGATTCAAACAGCGTTAGAAAAGGGGCTGCTTCACCATGGATGTGAGAGACTTTGTGAAGGGGGAGCATGGCCACAAGGGCCAGACGGACATGCTGTTATAACCAGTGTAAGCCAGCCTGCTCAGGACCTCCGTCCGCTAGGAGCCCGAGAGCCTTGACGAATGGCTCAGAGATCCACCTCGGTGCCTCCGATGCCCAAGTGCTTTTACAGACAAGCTGTGAAGTGCAGCGGTATGCTTTTAAACTCCCCATAATCTAGGCTCATCCAGATGATTCATTGATTCAACAAATATTTATTGAGCCGAGCCTTACGGTAGTCATTTTTCTGTTTGTTCTCAGATCTCTTTCTTATCCTTCCCCGTTCTCCTTTGCATTGCTTATATGAGTGTGTGTGTGAGGGTGGGTGTATGTATGTGAGAATGTGGGTGTGTGAGTGCGAATGTGAAAGCATGTTGAGAGCGTGTATTTGAGTGTGTGTGTGACTGTATGTATATGAGAGTGTGTATGTGAAAGTGCGTGTGCATGTGTGTATGAGTGTGTAGGTATGTGAGAGTGTATGTATGTGAGACTGTGTGCATGTGAGTGCATATATGTATGTGAGAGTATGAGTGTGAGAGTGTGTGCATGTGAGTGCGTATATATATGTGAGAGTGTGTGTGAGTGTGTATGTGAGAGTGTGTGTGTATGTGAGAGTGTGTATGTGTGTGAGAGTGTGTGAGACTGTATGTGAGTGTGTGTGTATGTGAGAGTGTGTGTGTGAGAGTGTGTGTGTGTGTATGAGTGTGTAGGTGTGTGACAGTGTGTGTGTGTGTATGTGAGAACGTGTGGGAGTGTATGTATGTGAGAGTGTGTGTGCATGTATCTGTGTGTATGTGAGTGTGTGTGTGTGTATGTAAGAGTGTGTGAGACTGTGAGTGTGTGTGTGTATGTATGTGAGACTGTGTGCATGTGAGTGCATATATGTATGTGAGAGTGTGTGAGACGTATGTGAGTGTGTGTGTGTATATGAGAGTGTATGTGTGTGAGAGTATATGCATGTGTATATGAGTGTGTATGTATGTGAGACTGTGTGCATGTGAGTGCATATATGTATGTGAGAGTATGAGTGTGAGAGTGTGTGCATGTGAGTGCTTATATATATGTGAGAGTGTGTGTGAGTGTGTATGTGAGAGTGTGTGTGTGTATGTGAGAGTGTGTGAGACTGTATGTGAGAGTGTGTGTGTATGTGAGAGTGTGTGAGACTGTATGTGAGTGTGTGTGTGTATGTGAGAGTGTGTGTGTGTGTATGAGTGTGTAGGTATGTGAGAGTGTGTGTGTGTATGTGAGAGTGTGTGCATGTATCTGTGTGTATGTGAGTGTGAGTGTGTATGTGAGAGTGTGTGAGACTGTATGTGTGTGTGTGTATATGAGAGTGTGTGTATGTATGTGAGACTGTGTGCATGTGAGTGCATATATGTATGTGAGAGTGTGTGTGTGTGTGTGAGTGTGTGAGACTGTATGTGAGTGTGTGTGTATATGAGACTGTGCGTGTGAGAGTGTGTGCATGTGTGTATGAGTGTGTACGTATGTGAGACTGTGTGCATGTGAGTGCGTATATATATATATATATATACATATGTGAGAGTGTGTGTGAGTGTGTATGTGAGAGTGTGTGTGTGTATGTGAGTGTGTGTGTGTATATGAGAGTGTGTGTGTATGTATGTGAGACTGTGTGCATGTGAGTGCATATATGTATGTGAGAGTGTGTGTATGTGTGTGAGTGTGTGAGACTGTATGTGAGTGTGTGTGTATATGAGACTGTGTGCGTGTGAGAGTGTGTGCATGTGTGTATGAGTGTGTACGTATGTGAGACTGTGTGCATGTGAGTGCGTATATATATATATATATGTATATATATATACATATGTGAGAGTGTGTGTGAGTGTGTATGTGAGAGTGTGTGTGTGTATGTGAGTGTGTGTGTGTATATGAGAGTGTGTGTGTATGTATGTGAGACTGTGTGCATGTGAGTGCATATATGTATGTGAGAGTGTGTGTGTGTATGTGAGAGTGTGTGTGCATGTATCTGTGTGTATGTGAGTGTGAGTGTGTATGTGAGAGTGTGTGAGACTGTATGTGAGTGTGTGTGTGTGTATGAGAGTGTGTGTGTGTGTGTGTGTGAGAGAGTATGTGCATGTGTGTATGCGTGTGTGTGTGTGCAGCAGGAGGGAGAGCAAGCTGATGCCTACAAGGAAGGCATTGATGGGAGATTGGAAGGGGAAGGCTGGTGTAATTTTCCTCCTCTCTCACCTCCCTGGGTGCTGACTCTGGCAGTGGCCGCATCCCAGCTGTGGCGCCAGCTTCTCCCAGGCAGACCCACTGGAGTTCCCGCCTCTCCCTGGCAACTCCTCTGCTCCAGGGTCCGGCCGCTTCTGTGTCTCCATCACCCACTAGTTCCAGGGGTTGTCACAGTCTCCCTCTGGGAGCCCCTCTGTCCCCTGGTTAGCATCTCAGCTCCTCTAACACTGATAGGTCCCCAGCTCCCCATACCGAATTCCCCGTGTCTGAAACACCCACAGTGGATTCTAGTCCCTGCCTGGACCCTGGCTTACAAAGGGCCTACACGTGGTCAGGAACAGGGGCTGGAGTTTCAGTGGAGGTCAAGGTAGACACAGCCTCTGTCCCCGTGGCCCTCCCAGGAAAGTTCACAAGGAGATGGCCAGTTCAGAGTAATCTGTCTTTAGCCTGGAGAAAGCACTCGGAATATCCACCCATCACACCTCCGGCCTCTCCCTCATGCATCTAGTATTCATTTCACAAACACTGAGCAGGCCCTCCACTGTGTGCTAGAAACCCAGACCTGAAAAGAGACTCAGGTCTGGTGAGGGACTCAGGTAAGAAAAGAGACCCTCAGAGCAGGGCCTATGGGAACATAAAGGAAAACCAAAGCCTTCAGGTATAGAGGTGGGTAGTCGAGGAAGCCTTCCTGGAGGAGGTGACACAGTGCTGCCTTAGCCAATGAGTAAGAGTCCAACAGGCAAGAAGGATTGATAGTAACCTCACATCACCTCTTTTGTATCAGCATTACCTTAACTAGTACCACATTCTCCTGAAGTAAATGCCATTGCTACCCATTTCCAGATGGGTTAGCTGAGGCTGTCAATTAGTTATGTAACTTATCTAGGATCACACTGCTAGGATGTGGAGGGGGAGAGAGCACGAGTCTGAATCTGGGGTGACTCCCCTACCATGTTCTGCTGGCTTCAGTTATAACAGTTATAATGACAACAGCCAGTGGCTCTAAATGAGTCCTCTTTGCACCCTGTGATGGGTGGAGGGTTTTAAAGGAGTTGGTTTATGGAGACCCCTCAGTGGCCCTCCAAGTAATCCTCCCCATTTTTCAGAAAGGGAAGCTGAGGTTTAAAGAGGTTGTGAAGCTTGACTAAGGCCATGCAGCTGGTCGGCAGCAGAACCAAACTTAGGAACCAGACTGGAATAACTCCAAACCCAGGGCCTTTCCTCCTGCCCCTCCCCATCCACTCCCAGACAGCACCTCACATCCAGCACCCAGTAGGGATTCAGTTAGCATGTAGTTAACCAGACTGAACTACTTCCTTCCAGTTTCCTTTTGACCTTGTCTCCAGCTGAGTGCTTGTGGCAACACTGATGGCCGTGGCCCACATGAGGTGTGCTGGCCTAAGTTGCTGTATCTGGTGTTTGTCATCTAAGTGGTAGCCACCAGCAAAAATTACTTCCCTAGATAGACACTCAATCCAAAGTTGCACGAGCATCTTGCCACAGTCAGAGCCAAGATGCACTCCGGTGTGTTACAGGCAACAAATGAAATTGCTGACGATGCAGGTGGATCTCCAACATCAACACTGAGGACGCCACCCCCCCCCCATGCCTACCAGCTTCCATCGTTACAATGCATTCTGCAAGCCTTTGAGGATAAGAAGCCAGGGATTGGGCTTAAGATTCTTGCTCAAGGTTGCATAGCTAGAATCCATTTCTCTGCACACTAAGGACACCCCACCACCCTTTCCCTCCCTAGAAGTACTACATTGTGCACACAGGCCAAACAGCCTCTGCTAGATGCTGTCTTAATATATGACACTGGCCTCTGCTGGATCTCATTGGTTAGAGTCAGTCTCACTGGTTAGAGTCAAAGGTTCGTGAGACCAAAGTCATGAATTCAGCCCTTGTTGGGTTTATTCAGTCCTGCTTACCAGCCTTATGATCTTGGGTGAATTATTTACTTGTTCTCGTATCTGTAAAGTGGGATAATAATGCTACCCCAGCAGGATGTGATAACTGATGTACGTCTCAGTCTCCCATTAGGAAACAGAGGCTCACTCAACTGAGGAGAGTTCAACAAGGGTGGGGGCAGCATTAAGGGAAACCAACAGGGTGGGGTGCAGTATTCCCAGGCTAGGAGTAGTAGCCTCTGACAGAGAGTCAGTGCTAACCTCAGTGGCCTGATGCAGGCGGACCTAGAACATACACCCAACCTCCCCACGGTCTCTGAGTCCCTGCTTCTGCCCCCCATTTGCTGAACACAACTGGAAGCTGGAGGCCACAGAAGCCCATGATGTGGTCCATATGGGTCAGCATCCCATGGCACACGGCAGAGCGTGGAAGGGAAAAGTAGAAACATGGAGGGACAGAGAAGACACCAAGCACAAGCCCCTCCTAGCATGCTGTCACCAATATAGGGTGGAGTGAGGGGTGGGGAAGCGCATTAATTGTGAACCTACTATGTACTGCAGCAAACTTAAACTGCCTTAGTCTCTTTGGAGATTCCCAGCCAGACACACCCTAGACAGCTCTCTAGGTCCTCACCCTTTTGCCCTGGTCTCCAGCCCAGTTGAAATCATCCTGGCTCTCAGAAGAGCTAACTGCCCATGCTAGAATCATTTATCCACAATTGGATCTTGACGATCCATTAAAACAACTCCATTTGGATAATGAGCTAGATGGGGCCATCCCTGTCGGTGCCTCCAGAGGCCATGGTTCTGCTACCATCTGAACCATCCCACCAGCGGGTTTGTTTGCACGCCCGAGAATGTATTGGCCACTTGAATCTGTTATAAATTACCAGCCTGGAAATAAATATCGTATCTGGGTCCCCAGTAAGTAACAGATGCATGAGTCCAGAGTGAGATAAATGTGTTTTGGATGCAAGCCTCTTTCCCATTGCTCACAGACGGATGGAGGCAGCCGGGGCCGGTCGGCAGTGGGTCTCTGCTGTGTAGGTGGGACTTCGGTGAACTCAGTTCATTTAAGGTTAGGAAGTTTCCTGTCCCAGTTCCTGGCAAATCTCCAGCAAAGACCCCAGTTAAGCAATACGGTTCCTTTTATCTCCATTGTTGAGGAGTCTCGTGGTTAGAATGTTTTCTCTTTGGGGACTGTCTAGGGTCTTAGAGACCAGAGGGCCTTTTTACTCACCTGCAGTGTGCGTGAATTTGATACATGTGTATCAAGGCTGGTGGCCCAGGCAGACTTCTCTGTGCTGGGGACACAGCCATGAGCAAGCTGGATACAGCCCTGCCCTGCTGGCCCTCCCATTCCACTGGGGAAACAGTGAGCATGTACATAAACAAAGAACACTGTGCCATTTGGTGACAAGTGCAAAGGAAAGTAAACCACAGAAACTTGAAAGGGGCTGTCAGGGTGGTCAGGGGAGGCTCTCTGTAGAAGTGACTGGTAACAGAGCAGTAGCCCGGATGGAGGGAGAGAGCAAACCGCTGAGTTAACGGGGGACACATGTAGCAGGCACAGGGAATGGCCAGTGCAAAGGCCTCTAGATGGAAACACGACTGCTGTTTCCGTAGAAGAGAAAGACAGCCAATGAGCCAGGGGAAGAGCAGTCAGAACAGTAAAGCTCCTGGAGGGATGGAGTGGAGATACCATTAAGGTGCCCCCACCTCACCCCAGTGACCTATTCATGCATGTATGCCACCAGCCAGCCTTTGCTAAAAACGCCACCCAGCTGAGTGTCACGTGCTGTGGCCCACGAGGAGAAAAATACAAAGATCGTATTGCAGCTCACGTTGTGAGTATGCTCATTGGGCATCTGCAGAAGCCTGTGGGACTGCTCAGGAGGAGGGCGGTCTCATCTGAGGGGTAGCGCGGGGAGGCTGGGACTTAGGGAACATGAGAGGGCGTGCAGAGGGACAGCTGGCAGTGAGGCTGGAAATGTTTGGCAGTCCTGAGCTGAGGCATTTGGACATTACTGTGCAGGCAATGGGGGGCCACGGTAGGCTGTTTGGTGGAGGAAATAACATAATCAGATGTGCACTGGAGACTTCGTTCTGGCAGGAAGAAGATGAGCTATGGGACCAGACTGGACGCAGGGAGGCCAACAAGAGGCCGGAGCTATGGCCCAGGTCAGGGAGGACGAGGGCTGTAATTAGGAGAGATGATGGCAGGGTGTGGGGGAGTGGGCATGAGAAACCGCATCCTCCCACACTCTAGGGGACTGTTTTGTGTTCCCAGACCTACTCAAGAAAACTCCTAGAGCCTAGGAAACCTTGTCCATCTTGACTTGAAGGAAGAGTTACCTCCTGGTACCTCTCACCTCCCTTCCTACTTCCCATGTGTCAGAGAAGAGCTCTGTTTTACATTAACAGGCAGAGCAATGAGGAGGGAAGGGCTGCTGATCTCACCATCTCCCAAGTGGCCAACACAGACTCTTAGTCCTGGTAGGCACCCAATAAATGTTTTCCAGATAACCAGTAAAATAATATAAAGTCCTATATGTTAAATCTTAGGATAGTGCCTGGGACATAGTAAGTGTCATATAACCCTAACAGCAATCCTATGATGTAGATAAAAGTACCCGCATTTAACAGCAGAAAATCAATTGAGGCACAGGGAGGTTAAGTACTTGCCCCAGACCACCACACAGCTCTTAAGGGTCAGGGCCGGGATTCAAAACCAGGCAACAGGGTCCAGAGTGTGTGCACATAACTTCTTCCTACCTTAATGTATTTAGCTGACCTCTCAGCAACTTGTTCTTGGACACTTGCTCCGAGTCTCACACTGTACTAGGCTCTATGGAAAATATGTTTAAAACTTAGGAGGCAGTGTTTGTCCTCGAGAAGCTGACAACTCACTAAAAAGACAGGACTGCTCAAACAGAGCGTAGGTGGGGCCACTGATTCCTAGTCACTGTGGTTAACCCAATAATAGCTCAGGCCATGACAGTGGCCTGGGTTGGTGCTGACAGTGAACTCCGGCATCTCTAGAGTATGCCCAGCAGTTAAAAGGTACCTACTGAATATTTATGGAGCAGGTGGAAGATTGAGGTGGAGGAATATATAGGGGACCCAAAAACTAGTCTTCGCATCAGAAAGTGGATCCAGAACTTCAGAGATAGCACATCTGTTTCACCATAAGCCATACAGGTGGCAATTCTGGCTCATTTCCTGAGAAAGAGGAGGCAGCCCATCCACCCCGGCAGGGAAGAAAGACTGATCACCAACATTTAAGAGAAACTAGATATTCATCAAACTTTAGGGCTTGTTTTCTTTTGAGATAGTTAACCATAAAGGAAAGGGGATTTCAGGACTGTCAATAATAATGTCTCTACTAGCAGGCTCCATAATTGGCATCTGTATTTTGAAATTTTATCCATCCATCCATCCACTCATTCACTCATGTGTTCATTCACTAAATACTAATTACATTCAGTGTTATGGACTAAATGCAAATCTTTGTCCCCAAACTTAAACTCTACCCAGTAGGATATAATTCCTCTCTGGCACTAGAAAGGGGATCCTCCAGTATGGCCATATCCAGGCCAAAGAGAAGGTTATCTTCAACCTCTTCCCCAATGATTAGGGTTATGGGGCACAGAGTAACCCCACACCAGAGCGTGCATGGCAGGGCCTATTTGGACACTCTGAGATGGACAGGAATATCAGGAACTAGACTCTGAAACAGAAAGTGGCTTTATCAGCCTCTGGGTCACACCTGCACGGGGCCCTCCCTGGTGAATGGGACTTCCAATCCCAAGCCCAGCCATGTGGCACAGAGACGGTCACATTGTGGCATTCTTACCGATTTTTTTTTTCTAATTGTTACTAATTCAAGGGGCCAACAACTCAATGGCTTTCTTCTGGTGGGTGGCCTACAGGGACTCACGCAGTGTTCTGCACACAGTTATGGCCCAGGAAAGACTTTTTGGTGGTTTATGTCCCCCCAGAAACCCCGAAATTCCTTCTCCACCTCTTTCTGGGTGCATGGGCATAAGTAATGTCCACCCAGTTCTTGCTTCCAGGGCAAGCCTATATGGGCCCCTCACAAGTAACTATTATAAATTGAGTGATTTAATAAGCTCTTTACATGCGTTACCTGATTTAATCTTTGCCACTTCTCTGAGAAACGTCTAACACTATTCCCACTTTGCCTACGAGGAAACCATGTCTTGGAAAGGAGAACTATTACTATTAGGGTGTTTGCAAGTTTTGACTGCAGGCCCTCACTGTGCTTTTGTCCTGTTGTCCAGGGATACCATCGACCTCGGCACTACATTGCAACTCAGGGTAAGTACTCTCCTCTTCCTTGAAAGGGTCCTCGCCCTTCACTGTAAGAGAGGGATGGGCGTCTGCCAGCAAAGAAGCTGCAGAGGAGTAGGGCTGGAGAGCCTCCAGGGGTCCCTGGGAGCGTCCATTTGTGTTTTTTGTGAAGGAAAGAGGTGCCAAGTTCAGCTCTAGGGGAGGGACATGAGCGAGAGATGAAGGAGATGTCACTAGGCAGCGGTCAGGCAGGGCAGACCAGAAGCATCGGCTTCAGGATCCACCATCCGGAACTGGAGTTGATGCTGCCTTATCTCTTTGATGAGTATATGCCTAGAAGACAGAAGTAGAAAACAACGTGGCTGTACATCATCAGAGGCTTAAAAATGATCCTATCTCCCCAACTGTTGGGGGAGGAAATCCTGTAGATAATTACATATACGGACAGGGATATATATAAAGATATTCTTCACAGCATTATCTTCAATAGCAAAAAAGTGAAAAGTCTTAAATGCCCAACCATTGGTAGATGAGTTAAATAAAGTGTGATACTTCAATATTCTAGAAAATTATGCAGTGAATGCATTTCATGCTTGGTCAGAATTTTTAAGAGCGTGCAAAAATGCATATAATGATGATGCTTATTACAGCAAATACATACATAGAAATATGGGTACATACACAGAAAAGTGTATACATATACAGAAAAATGCTATTCGGATTTTGATACAAAACACATGTGTTACTTTAGTAATTGTGAAAGCGATGAAGGCCCAGGACATTGAAAGAGAAATTTCCAAGGAAATTGCTTTGGACTCTCGGATGCTATCTCTCTTGCCTTGTCTGTTTCTTTCCGTCCCTGCTGTTTGGGCTGCAGACGAATGCTCCCTGTGTTTGTCAAGCTCACAATCGGGCCTCTTCTGTTTGCACCGTGAGCGTCTGGCTCCCAGCAGCTCTCTGTCTCTCCTCCCTTCCCTGCAACCCCAATTTCCTCCCTGTCTCTCATTGAGCTTCTAGAGCCCAATTCTGAGCGAGAAAATCATTGCCAGGGAAGGGCAATGGGTGCAGGACACATGGGGGCTGCAGGAGAGCAGAGGGAAGAGAAGCAGCTGTCGGCGTGTCCAGCGGATGCTATAGTCCATGCTCTGCTTGGTTGGAAAGCTGCTTTTCTTTCCCATACTCTGGCCCTGGTCTCGATGACTTGGGTGTCCCAGCAAGGATCATCTGGCCTTGCTCTTGCTTACCTCTGCCGAGCCTTGACTGACCACGCAGGAGGGACGGCCTCTTGGCTGCTTCCTTGACCCTGTCACCTTCTCTGTCGGCAGGTCCAATGCAGGAGACCGTGAAGGACTTTTGGAGAATGATCTGGCAGGAGAACTCGGCCAGCATCGTCATGGTCACAAACCTCGTGGAAGTGGGCCGGGTAAGCCCCTCCCGCAGTCACCTGGACAGAGGATGCTAGTGCTGCCCTCCAAACATTCCTCTGCTCTGGGCCTTGTGCCAAGTGCCCCCATTCAACAGTGTTCAACAGTTTGCCCCACAGCAACCTGCATGGGAGACATCCTCACTCCTGCTTCCCATTCGAGGACTGGCCTTTCCCTTCAAATCATCCCTCTCTCCACCCTCACCCCGTTGATGATGTCATCTCATGCACTTTGAGGAAACTAAAGCCATCATACGTGAACTCTCATCTTCACACCGCAAAGCCACAATCCTACCCGCATCTACAACCACCTTCTCATTCTTCCCCCTCTCTCATCAGGGGGATCCATAAAAAATGGCCATTTTTGTTGACCCCAAATGGTAGAATATCTGCTGTTTCTAATGGTTCCGCCTCATACGACGGAGGAAGTGACTCTTGCCCTTTCAAAGGCAATCCCAGTGCCTTAAATCACAGATTCTATTCAATATTTTTTTCATTTCTCTGCTCACTTGAAAAGTAGCTCTTTTTCTCATTGCTAGATCATTCCCCTGAACGTAAAACATCCTGAGTACCTTCCCCCTGAAAAATATAAAGCAGGCAAACAAAAAGGATTCTCTTGTCCGTACTTTTCTGCCAGACTCTAAAGACACACACAGACTCTGCTTCTCCACTCCCGTTCTCTTCTCCCCCATCCAGCGTAACTCCTCCCTCCATCCCACCCATAGTGACACCGTCAGTATCACCAGCATCCTTCATGTGGACGAACAGCCACTTTCTTCTCATCGACCTCAGCCTCTCAGAGCATTTGACCCTTTGCTCCCTTACCTCTAAACCTGGATATTCCTCAGGGTTCAGGCCTCGGTCTCCCACTCTGCTCTATCTTGACTCTCTCCTACGTCATCCTTAGCTACTCCTAGGGCTTGGAAATGGGACTGTTATTCCCCAGCTTGCTTTTGCCAACTTGGTAAACTGTGGCATGTGGGTGGGCGGGCTGCTGGGTTTAAAGGCAAGGTGCACAGACCCTAGAATGAAGAGGGCCTCTCCACTTACCATATGAACTAACTGAAGAGTGGGCAGGTAAGTTTTTGTTTCGGCAAAAACCAGATAACCCATTAAAATAAAGAGTCCTGGCCTCCAAGATAACGGGAAAGAGAGAATCTGGGCTGTTGTCATAATCCAGGCTATGGACATCTCGTGGCCTCATAGGACTCTAGGGCCAGGAGGGACTTTATCCTTGAGCCCACTCTTACCTAGTCCTTTCCCCAATTTTACAGATGAGGAAACAGGCCCAAAGGGGTGGAGTGACTACCCTGGAGTCCCCTAGCCAGAGCCCTGCCAGGACCACTGACTCTTGACTCTCATGCTAGTATCACAGCCCCTCCACTCATGACTGCTCCCCAGAGACCCAGGCCTGGGGGAGGAACTGCTGTGGACAAAAAAAACCAAAAAAAACAAAAAACAAAAAACTAGGATTTAAGAATTCAGAGGTAAACTCCAGCCTGTTCTATAACATATCCCATATTGGAGACTGACTCCCTTGATGGACAGATCATGAGTCTAATTTGGATTTGGGGAGGGAACAGGGGAGTACTCTCTTGACAGAACTCCTAAGAGCCAAGCACCGTGCCAGATGCTTACTGTGTATTACTTCATTTGGAGTCCCAACAACTGCCCCAGGTGGTGTTTCTGGTAATTATTCAGATGGCCTAGCTTTGCATCCTGGCTCCATCCGTTACTGACATTGGACACTTTTTTAGCCTCTCAGTGCTTCTGATTCCTCATCTGTAAAATGGGGTAATAATAATATCTGTATGAGGTTGTAATGATAAGCTATTAAAATAACGCATGGAAGGAATTCATAGAACACTTAGTAAGCAGTGAGAAACAGTAAATTGTCAGTAAGTGTTAGCTATCATTTTTTTAAGTTTATTTATTTATTTGGAGAGAGAGAGAAAGCACGAGTTGGGGAGGGGCAGAGAGAGAGAGAATCCCCAGCAGGCTGTGCACTGACAGGGCAGAGCCTGACTTGGGACTCCAGCTCACGAACCGTGAGATCATGGCCTGAGCCGAAAGCAAGAGTCAGACGCTTAACTCTCAGAGCCACCCTGGCGCCCCTGGCTGTCATTATTAATAAGAAGTTGAGCCTCAGAGATTTTGGCACTTTCTGGAAGCTACACAGCTACTGAACGTTAGCACCAAGCAACGCATCCATTTGCCTCCAAAGCCTGTTGCACTGTACCAGCATTTCCCTAAGTGGGTTCCACGGGATGCTAGCCTGCAGGATGTCTAGTGAGAAGAGGGTTCCATGGTTAAATACGTTTGGGAAATGCTGTGCACTCTTTGCCCCTCTCGGAGAGTCGAAAATACAGTAGCGTTAGCACATTCGATGAGCTGAGGAGTCTGGTAGCAGAGCGGCCTGTTTAACTTTGTTTAATCCAGCATTTCCCAAACTCATTTGACCACAAAACCTTTTTTTTGTTTGTTTTTTTGTTTCTTGTGTTTTACCTAACACCTATTAGCGCCCAGCGGAACACACTGTGGGAAATGCCACTGTAGGCCGCGCGGCGTCCCCCGGAATGGTAATGCTTTTGTTCTTTTTAGGGGAAAGCAATGATGATCTCTTCTTCCTCCCGCGGAGTGTGACGCAGAGTCAGGATGTGGGACTGGCTTGTCTGTAGCACCTGCACCCACTGCCCGGGCACAGAGCGGTCACAGAGTCTTCCCTCTGAGCCCAGCACCTTCCATACTTTTCCCAAATGAGAGCCTTTCTCCTTCCAGCCCCCAATTTCCACCTCTTAATAGTAATGTCCCTCTCCCGACCACTTCTGCTTCCACTCCCTTGCTGTTGCCCACCTTTTATTCTCATCTCTGCTCTGCTGACACTGCCCAGCTGCCCCAGCCTGACCTCGCACAGAGAGGGCTCAGCCAGAGCTAGGAAAATGGCCAAGTGACCCCAGAAGAGTCACCAGACCTCCATACTCGAGCGTTATTCTCATCTGTAAATGGGGTAACGCCACCTGCCTACCTCACCTTGATCTATTCGATCACTTAGGGTGATGATGGACTTGGAGATTTTAAGGAGCTCTGCAAAAGAAGGTACCACCATTATCCCTAACGGCTCCAGTTCCTTGGGGAGAGAGCGTGGCCCTGTGCGGTTTGCCAGTCCCTGGCCAGCTGAGAACCCCTTCGACCGAAATTCCACCCAAATCGCCCTTGGGTTTATCTGAACAGGAAGGCCAGACGAGGCGGCTGCTCGTACTCAGCCACCCACTCACTCGTCCTTGTCTCTGTCTTTTCTCTCAGGTGAAGTGTGTGCGATACTGGCCGGACGACACGGAGGTCTACGGAGACATTAAAGTCACCCTGATTGAAACAGAACCTCTGGCAGAATACGTCATACGTACCTTCACAGTCCAGAAGGTAAGCTTGTTTGTTCATTCTGGGCATGCACTGAGCAAGGGTCTGCTCTGTGCCCATCCTGTGTTTGGCACCAGGGATGAGTCAACAATCAGGTTGGATGTGAATCCCATTCCAGAAGATGCCCCCCTCTAGCAGGAGAGACAAACAGAATTCAACAGACAAATAAATGGACTAATGCCATATGGTGATAAAAGCCATGGAAAAAAAAAAAAAACGTGCCATAAGTGGAGACAGGAAGATGATGTGGTGAGAGAGGGCTTCCTGAAGGAGGAGGTATTGAGGCAGATAATGAAGGATGAGAAGGAGCCAGCTGAGGGAAGAACAGGAGGAATACTCTGCCAGGCAGAGAGAAGGAAACATGCAGAGTTGAGGGGAAAGAAGATTTCAACATGTTCTAGGCCTGTGGTTCTCAACTGGTGGTGATTTTGTCCCACAGGGGACGTTTGAGCATGTCTAGGGACATTTTTAGTTATCAAACCTGAGGAAGGAGGGGTGCTCCTGGCGTCTATGGGTGGAGGCCAAGGATGGTAACATCCTGCAATGCGTAGGACACCCCAGCCCCCAACCACAGATGTCAGTGATATCAGGGTTGAGAGATGCTGGTCTAGGTATTGAAACACGGCTAGGGTGCAAGTAAGCAAGAATGAGATTTCATAAAAAAAAAAAAAAAAAATGAGAAAAGCTTAAAATGAAAAAAAAAAAGAATGAGATTCCAAATAATTATTAGATTAGTAATTTAATTGGTCTCATAATGCTAGCTAACATTTATTGAGCAATTACTAAAGCAGGTGCTTTTCTCGGTGCTTTGCATACATGAACTCATTTAATCCTCCCAACAACCTCTTCATGGAGGTACTGTTATTACCCCCATTTTAGAGGTGACAAAAATTAGGCACAGTGCACGTACATCAGCTGTCCAGAGTTGCCCGGCCATAAGCCGGCCGAACCACGTTCCCACCTCAGCCCTTGACTGAGGCTCGCTGTGCCTCCACTACTCCAATACGCCATTTTCTGAAAGCACCTGCACTACTGGACCAGGTGGCCCCAGACCCGAGGATGCAGAAGCATTGGGCATTCACTGCTGTGAAAGCTGTACTGTCGAGGTTTGTGCAAGTACTTTTGAGGACCGAAGCAGGCACATGCACGGTATGGTGCCTGCACACGTGGTTGAGTACAGGACATGCTCCTCCTGGCCGTTCCCTCTCCAAGCCCCGTGCTCCTGAAGGCCTACATCTGCAGGCTCAGGTGAAGAGCCAGGAGAGAAGGGCCCTTCTTCTTGACGAGGAGGAAGACAACAGGTGCATTGATGTGGCCTTAGGTCAGGTTCCTTAGAAGCAGAGCCTGAGACAAGGATTCAGGTGCATATAGTGCACCCTGGGACCACTCTCAAGAGAAACTTGTAATAGAGGGCAGAAAGCGGGAGAGGGAAGGAGAAGGACCTGGGCAAGAGAGTCTTCCGCAAAGTCTAGCCCAGGCCTGCTCCAGGGGGCTTCCAGAGCATGACCTGCACCAGAGAGTTTGCCCCCTTGCCTCAGTCTGCCCTCTGACTGTAGACCAGCCACTGAGAGGTCACCTCCAGCACAAGTTGGCTCTTGTTGGCTGAGGGCACCGCTCCAGAAAAGGGGAGTCACTCGCAGTCAGCACTCCTGCAGTGGAGAGTCCTGGGGACACAAGCCACAAAAAAGGTCCTTGGATGGGGCTCCCATCTCACCTGGCACATAAGCAGTTAGTGTGGAGAGTGAGATGAGCAAGTGGGGACATAGTGGCCCATCCTGGGTCCCACACCTGAGCAGGGAGGCTTTGGAGAACCGTACACAGGTGCTCAGCAAACTATCTGGGTCTTTAGCTCACAATTGGTTCTTGAGCCAAGCCCGGGAGCCAGAAATAATAAACAGGAAGCAGCATCTGCCCTTGAAGAGAGCACAGTCCCAACTGGGAGAGAGGGCCCCTGATACCGCAGTGGAGGTAGTGAGGTCTCGAACAAGGGCTTCCCTGGGCTGAGGTGACTCTGAGCATGGAATGAAAAACTGAGTATTCCTGAAGCTGTTTTCTCCTACTTGAGCTCGTCCATCAGGGCCCTCATCTGGGCCTTTGTTCACTCCCACCTGGACGCCTACCCCAGCCTCCTGGGGCCTCTCTGCTTCTAGTCTCACCCCATCTTAGTCTGGGTTTCTGGGAGCCAAGTCTGAGGCAGAGCTTTGGGTGCCCTTGTTCTGAGGAGAAGAGAAGAGAAGGAGGAGGCGGGATGGGGCAGGGGAAGGAGCCAAGCAAGGGAATGCTTTCAGCCTGAGACCAGCATCAGCCAGATCCCATGGGAGCTCTAGAGACAGGTAATCCATCTCAAGGCAAAGGGATCTTCCGTTCCTCCATTAGGGTAACCCAACGTCCTGGTGTGCCCAGGGCCATCCTGGCTTTAGCACCAAAAGTCCCATGTCCCGGGAAACTGCTCAATCCTGGGCAGTCTCAGCAAGTCAGCTGCCCACTCTGCTGTCCTCCAGCCACTGAAGGCCAGCTGCCCACCCCCACCCCCAGGGGAAGTGGCTCCTGGTTGGCTGAGCAATTCTCTGAAGGAGGAAGTGGCTGTGGGCATCAGCCAAGACTCAGAGGAGCTGGGGATGGGGTTTCTGGCCCAGGAAAGGGGACCTGAAGGGCACTGTCAGCGCCCTCTGCACTGCCCCCCAACACACCCACTCAGATCCCTGCTTCACATAGCAGCCTGCATAGTCCTCCTAAAAATGCAAGTCTGATGACGCGCTTCCCCTTCTGTGCACCCATCCCTGCAGCCTCCCCAGAGCTCCCCAGTAAAGACTCAGTGTGGGATACAAGGCCTCCCGGGATCCAGCACGTGCCCCGTCTTCTACTTTCCTCTGGGGGTGCCCCGTTTGTGATTCTGTGCACGAGCTGCTAAGTAAGCCCTGTCCCCACATGGATGCCCCGGCTGCCAGTCTCCCACGGAATCCTGCCATCTCTTCTGCTGGGCAGTACTCGGACATCAGTGTCTTACAGTGATTAGGAGTGCAGATGCGAAGTCCATCAGCCAGGGTCCAGACTGGGTTACAACTTACTAGTTGTGTGACCTAGTTATGTTACGTAACCTTGCTTAGCCTCAATTTCCTCATCCACAAAACAGAGATAACAACATAAGGACTGGTCTGAGAATTAAATGAGTTAATACATTGAAATATTCAGAAGAGTAACAGGCATGGAGTCTGTGTTTAATAAGTATTAGCTATAGGGGTACCTGGGTGGCTCAGTCGGTTGAGCGTCCAACTTCAGCTCAGGTCATGATCTTGTGGTTCATGAGTTCGATCTCCACGTCAGGCTTTGTGCTGATAGCATGGAGCCTGCTTTGGATTCTCTGCCTCTCTCTATGCCTCTCTCCCACTCACACACATACACTTGCTTGCCCTCGCTCTCTCTCAAAAATAAACATTGAAAAAAATTTTAAATCTTTAAAAAAAACTTCTTTAAAAAATAATAAAATAATAAAAAATAAAATAATAAATTAAAAAATAAATAATTAAAAAATAATAAATGTTAGCTATTATTGTGTCTCAAGACTCAGGCCATGCATCACCTCCTTTAGGAAGCCCTCTCTGATTTCTCCTTCCCCAGATGAGGTTACCTGACACTCCTTTAAATACTTCAGTAGAATTATCCACTTAGGGGTCTGCCTCCCCAGCTAGACCATGAGCTGTTCCAGGGACAGGGGCCATAGCTTTTATTTCTGCCTTCGCAGTGCCTAACACGAGGCACAGATAACCTCAGTGAATATTCTTTAACTGAAGGAAAGAACACTCTTCCTATTCAGTGTTCCCTGCACACCTGCAGGAGATTGCAAGGTAAGAAAGAGTGGGCAAGGACACTGCCTAAGCTCAGGCTCCAGGTGACACCTGACCAGAGACTGGTCAGAGCAGTGCCCTTAGCCCGGAGGGTGTCTGTAAGGAGTGGTGAGAGGGGAAGTGGAAGAAACTGGAGGCCCAGGCCCCCGTCCGTCAGAGGAGCTCTAGCTTTTATTTGTTTCCTATCTTACCATTCTAAATAAGAATCTCATAACTAAAGAAGTCTGACACGTTTTTTTAAACTTAAAAGCCATGGAGACAATGATAGGACTGGAGAACTGAGGGACACAGACCCCAGTCACAGAAAAAGCCATATAGTGTACTGGCAAGGACTTGAACTTGTTGTTTAAGGCCAACCTTTCTCTGAGTCTGTTCTGCTGAATAGAAGTCCCATGACACTTTGTCAAAAGAGGGTCCCTTGGACAAACGCTATGGGAGGCTGTAACAGTCCCTTGGGGATGCAGAGTGTACATGAGCCCACAAAAGTCTCTGAGAAGTCCTGCAGCAAAGCCACCACCTCTACGTTACCTACTTCCATGGCCCCCAGGCGCAACAGATGACAGAAGTCACTCTGTGTGGCAACCCCTGCTCATGCTGGTAGGGTCCTGTCCTCCCTGATGGCAGGGAGGCTGGTTCCTCGGTGCAGCAACCGTGTTCCCCGCGGGTGCTTGGGGCAGGAGGGGGCATGTGGGTGCAGCAGCTGGAGGAACAGAGGCGCGTTCTCTCCTCAGAAAGGCTACCACGAGATCCGGGAACTCCGCCTCTTCCACTTCACCAGCTGGCCTGACCACGGCGTCCCCTGCTATGCCACCGGCCTCCTGGGCTTTGTGCGCCAAGTGAAGTTCCTCAACCCCCCCGAGGCGGGGCCCATAGTGGTCCACTGCAGGTAAGTGAAGTCCTCCAGCTCTAAACAAGGCTGCTTCTGCTTCTGCAGCCTTGCTCTCGGGGACAGAGACACTGTTTTTCCAGTGGCCTTTATTCTTCGCCTTCCAGACTGCCCTGCCCTGTGTTCCCAAGCCCAGCCCCAGCCCCAAGAGCTGATGACGACGACAATATTGACAACAAAGTAATAGTAGCAGTACCAGTTGGTATCATTACTGTTGCCCTGAAATAGTAAAGCCACCTGGGGACGTGGCCTTGCAC
The DNA here is from genome assembly GCF_007474595.2 of Lynx canadensis. NCBI lineage: Eukaryota > Metazoa > Chordata > Mammalia > Carnivora > Felidae > Lynx > Lynx canadensis. The sequence continues at coordinate 17,812,870 of NC_044305.1, forward strand.
CGACAGCCTCTGCCCCATGTGCACTTTGCACAACTTCTCACGCGGCCTGGAGGGGTGGGCGTTATCATCCATCCCATTTTACAGATGAGAAATACCGAGGTACTGAGAAGGTGGACACTTTGCTCGGGGCCCACAGGGGTGAAACGGCAGAGCCGGGAGTTCACAGCCATGGCCGCAGATGCTCGCCCTCAGCTCCTTGCCGTGGCGGCAGGGCGCCTCGGTGGAAGCCCACTTCTCTTCAGTTCTTGTATTTTAAAAATCAATTGCTGGCCTGCAGGGTCCTTAATAGAGAGTAAATGGACAGCGCCAGGCTTCACCTTATTATGGAGAAGAGATATTTTCAGCTCTGACCTAGAAAGTCCCCTGGGAATGACTGGCACATCTTCCAATCCTCCTAAATGGAGATGAAGTGTCATGTCAAGGGCGTTAAGAATTGGACCAGACCCGAAGGCCAGCTGGCCTGCACACTCCTTCCTCCCAGTGCCTCCGTTTTCCAATGTGACCCTGGGCCCAGCCCCGCTTTTCAGACACTGCGTGTTCTTAGCTGCATGTTAAATTATCTTACCCTTGCCCTGGCGGTGTCCACCTCAGTCAAGGTGCTGAGTCAAGCCAAGGAGGGTCTCCACAAACTGCAAGCATCAGGGAGCCAGCCCCTTCTCACTCAGCATCCATTTACCCTCCCCCACCACAAGCAGGTGTGAATTAGACAGCCCATTTCACAGATGAGGTCGCTGAGGGTTAGGAGAGAATACTCATCATCACCTCTGGGCTCTCCAGGCATTTTGCATACATGGTCTGCTTTACACCACATGACAGTTCAAGGACGGGAGAATGTTCGCTCCCCGCCCAGTCCTGTGCCCCAGAGAGCAGCCAGAGCAGGGATAGGGAGGAAGGGAAACAATGGCAAACATTCATCAGGCTCTCCTTACATGATGGCTCTATGTCTTACCCCCATAATAAGTCAGCCTTATGCGCCAGGCACAGTGGTCCCCACTCCTGGGTCTATTCTGAAGATTAAATGTGTTGGGTAACAAAATGAGGTGCCTAAGAGTAGTCCTGCCATGTAATAAGCACATATAAAATACCACCGTTCTCTGCTTCTAATATCGGCCCCACTCCCAATCCCAGCACCTAGTGCATACAAGGTGCTCCATAAATATTTCTTGAATGTGAGTAGCAAGCAACCATTTATTGGGAAATTGCTAGGTACCCAGGCATAGGGCTAAGCAGTTTCCATGCATTGTGCTTTTTCAGCATAATGTCATGCAACTCACACGTACTGTGCTATTAATTAATGCTACATGGTGGGCTTATTTATTATTATCAGCCTCGTGTTATGGTTGAGGTTATGGAAGCCCAGAGAGGTTAAGTCATTTACCCAACGTCACACGGCTCGTAAGTAGTTGAGCCAGGATTTGATTCCAGGGGTCTGGCCCCAAACATCATGAGCTCAGTTGCTATGTGAGGCAGAAATAAATACAGCTCAGGTGCTCAGGAGAACACTGCAAGGAGGCACGTTGTACATGTGAGGCTCGCGGGCACCAGGCAGCTTGCTCACTGGTGGGGGATCCAAGGTGGATCCTGGTTGTGTCCCCTAAAACAGGGTGAGGAGGAGATGTCAGGAAAACACGGATGAGTGCCTCTTCGTGCTGCCTCCTAGCCCCTGGTGCCCAGCCCACCGAGTCCCTTCTGAGGGATCTGGACCGGAGGTGTAAGGGTACAAATACAAGTCAAATTTAACTCAGTTTAAACCATGCAATTTTACTAAGAACAAAGAGTGCTTCCCAGGGGTTTGTTTTACAGATCATTGTGGGTGACAGTCCCCTCGGGCCTGTCCTGCCTGGACTTACGGTCGGCCGGCATTGCTCTCCTTCCTGCCCCAGCCCTGGTTTCCCCAGGGGAAGCAAGATGTGAAAACGCAGCCAACATGGGCCTCCTTGGTGGTCTGGCCTTCGCTTCCTAAAGTGCATGCATTCAAGGTCAATGTTCTGTTTGTCTCTGATTCAGTGCCCTGACCAGAACCAGTGCTGGTCTGGGACCCATGCCGTGGTCCATGGGGTCGTGCTGAGTTCTTCTGCTATTTTGTACTTGGTCTGAGATTTTCCTGAAGGAAACACCAGTGATCAGAATGGAGTATGAATCAGAACCAGAGCATATATACCAGACCAGGGTCTTGGAGCCATCACCTGCTCCAGTTTAAGATGCTCCTGGATCATGTTTCTGGCAAACAGGTGCAAGCGGAGCCAAGCCCCGGGCTTGTGACATGGGACTTGGGACTCACTCTGTGCCTTTGAGCCAGCTCAGAGGATCTGGTTTCTGCCCTCTCCCCTTTCCTCTGCTCCCTCGTCTCTCCGTCCTTGCTGCCATCTGTCAACCTGTTTGCTGACGAAGGGAAAAAGTGGAACAGAAGGGGGGCGGGGGGTAGGGAAGACAGGTTTATTAGGCATCTCCAGTGTGCCAGGCACCATGCCTTGCATGATACAGATGGATTGGCTGCACCCACCAGATGAGGCAACGACAGACATACGTGTTGTTGAAGCGTGCATTTCGTGCTGTTACTAAGAACGTATAAGAACACAGGCCCTGGGGGCGCCTGGGTGGCGCAGTCGGTTAAGCGTCCGACTTCAGCCAGGTCACGATCTCGCTGTCCGTGAGTTCGAGCCCCGCGTCAGGCTCTGGGCTGATGGCTCGGAGCCTGGAGCCTGTTTCCGATTCTGTGTCTCCCTCTCTCTCTGCCCCACCCCCGTTCATGCTCTGTCTCTCTCTGTCCCAAAAATAAATAAAAACGTTGAAAAAAAAAATTTAAAAAAAAAAAAAAAAAAAAAAAAAAGAACACAGGCCCTGGAGCCAGATTGCTGGGATAAAAAGTCCCACCTCCGCTGCACGCCAGCTGTGTGACCTTGACTAAGGTCAGCCCTCCACGCCTTGCTTTTCTCACCTGTAAATGGGGTAAGAAAACAACCTCATAAGGGAGTTAATAGGTAACATTTGTAACACACTTCGAACAATTTCTGGCACTTTGTAAGCATGAAATAAGTGCTTGCTAACGAGTACAACAAATATAAGCAGGTTTTGATAAAACAGCCCCAAAGGCAAGCATTGCTCTACCATTTTACAGAAGAGAGCTGAGACTCTAAGTTCACTTGCTTGCTCTGAGTCTCCCCGCAGTGCTGGGATTCAGGCTTTTATGTCTGACCTCTACAGCATGCCTTGGGACAGGGCTGAATGGGGGCGGGGGGCCTCCCCAGGGCTGGTCCTGTCCCAAGGTCCCTAACACAGACACTGTCCTCTCTGCCAGCGCTGGGGCTGGGAGGACCGGCTGCTTCATCGCTATCGACACCATGCTCGACATGGCCGAGAACGAAGGGGTAGTGGACATCTTCAACTGTGTGCGTGAGCTCCGGGCCCAGAGGGTCAACCTGGTGCAGACAGAGGTGAGTCCTGGGGCACCGAGCTGGCCAGCCAGCTTCAGCCCTGGCCAAGGAGAAGCAGGGTAGAACACTCACCCATGGGTGAAGGTATCCTAGAGAAAGAGACCCAGGGGCGGGAGAAATGGAGGAAGGGGATACATGGCTGACTGCGAGGAGACCACAGTAGAAGCCAGGACACCACTGCCCACCCTGAGGCCCCTCGGTGCAATGACATCCACCAATGAGGAAAGGTAAGGAGTTCCCCAGTGCTGAGGGCATCTGAGCAGGGGCTTAATGGGAACTTCTAAGGATTCTTCGAATGGTTTACTTGGATTGGGGGAAGAAGAGAGACAGGGAAGGATTGGCATTTGCGGAATGCCTGCTGTGTGCCAAGCATTGCTTCAGTCCCCGCAAGAATGGCTTAACCAACAAAATTATTGAATAATTGGGCTAGGTTCCAGGGATTCCAAAAGAGATAACATATAGCCCTTGCCTTTGGGGGGAAAGCAGACCTTCAAGCCCCGCTCTGTTCAGGTCAAGAGCCCAAGCCCCGTGGGAAATGAGAGGAGTCCATCTTTAGTGTTGAGCATCTATCTACCATGTGCCAAGCATAATGATGGGCCCTTTGTATTCAGGGTATTGTTCCTACTCACAACAAGCCTGCCAGGCAGCTCCTACTGGTATCCCCATTTCATAAAGAAAGAAACTGAGAAGCTGGGTCCGTGTGACTCCACGGCCCAAGCACTTTCCCCTGAACCATGCTCTCTTGTTAGGCAGTCTTTTCTGCCTACCCTACTCCTCAGAGCCATGGCTGGTTATTATAAAAGCCCATCATCTGATTCTAGGGAAGGCTGTGGGTGCCCAGGCAGTCAGCTAAGGCAGATAAGAAGCTATGTCCATCACCAATCTTGCAAAGGGAAGTTTTGGCTTTGGGCATGGCCAGTCACTGCCGGCCCTGCAGAGAATCCAGCACTTAAAAACATAGGCCCCTGCTGTGGGGTCTGAGCTAACTCCCACAGGCTAGTGTCTGGACTTCTTGGTGAGGCTGCAGTAAAGCCAAGAGGCTGCTTTATCTGTTCCCAGGTTCATGCTTGCAGAAGACAGCCTTTCTGGCTGGCATCAGGCACATGGCCCCTGCTGTCTGGTGGGGGAGACAGACATTCAAATAGATCATCGTGATGCATCGGGATAAGTGTTTTATGTAGGGCCAAGTTCTGCAAGAGAGCACTCAATGTTTGTTAAGGGCCTGGGAGCAACAACAGCAACAGCTTCCACCTGGTGGGTGTGCAGAAGACTGTCCAGAGGGGATGAAGCATAGGGGCCATAGAAAAGGGGGAATGGGGTTCAGGGAGAAGAGAACAGCAGGTGCAAAGAACAGAGATGGCCGAGGGGCATAGGGCGCAGGAGCAGACCCTGAGACAGGGAGTTGAGGGCAAGTGATTTATCTGAGAGGTGATCCCAAGGCTCACCAGTTGGAAAGCAAAGAGAAGGAAAGGACACCAAGCTTTATGAAAGCGTTAAGGTCTTTTGTAAAGGTGTTTAATTAACCCTGTGAACAACTGGAGGCCAAGCCTACTGGGAGCTCTGAGGCCATAGGAAATGTTCCCTTCCAAATCTCCTACCTGAGAGAGAAGGAAACTTAGGTATTTATGCCCCAGCTCTCCAGCTGGCACTGCTTGAGGGCTCCTTTCCAGAGCATTGGCTCTTCAGCCATGCTGGCTCGCCCTGCACCCAGCCCAGGTGTGCTCCTGGGACTAGAGGAAATCCCTCGGCATGAATCTCATGTGCTTACAGTACGTAGGCTTCAAAGTAAAGGTGAAAGCTGAGGGGACACAGGCAGGTACCAAGAGCCCTACTGCAGCACATTCAGAAGTTTCTTACTTTCCTCAATGTCTACACAGCTCAGTCTTACGCTGGGGACAAAACTCACCATTGCTCAGGTGGTCACTGAGAAACATGGAGAGTTGGTCCTTCGGGTTTTCAGATAGGAAGCAGTGATTCTGCAGTCTGAATCCTGCCCCTACTTCACAGCCGTGGGATTCAGTTTGGACCACAAATTCCCAGGCCACTGTCCTCACCCGGCACCCTGTCTCTTCTCTTCTTGGCTGGGCAGGAGCAGTACGTGTTTGTGCACGATGCCATCCTGGAAGCATGCCTCTGCGGCAATACCGCCATCCCCGTGTGTGAGTTCCGCTCTCTCTACTACAACATCAGCAGGCTGGACCCCCAGACCAACTCCAGCCAAATCAAAGACGAATTTCAGGTATGAGCAAATCCCAGGCTCGGGGACCCAGCCAACTTCAGCAGCACTGAGCACGTTCATGGGGTTTTCCTCATGAGAACTGATGAGTCTGGTGTTTCCAGTGTCTGCAGCTCCAGACAGCTGCAGAATGAATTCTTGCACATACAATGCACAGCCACGAGCAACTGTTAACCAGTCACTTGGTGACTGCTAACGCTTGTTTTAACTCTGCATATGTTTTTGAACTAACTTTGTTCTAGTCCAATCCTAGTTGTGGGTGGAGACAGGTTTATAAACACAGGTGTGAGTTTCATGCTCTGCTGTCCCTGGAGGGACTCAGGTTTTTTCTTACCATTTCTGTGCAATTGGAGTGTGTCTGTCCTAGAGCCTCACTACTCAGAGTTGGGTCTGGAGACCAGCACCATCAGCTTCACCTGGGAGTTCATCAGGAATGCGGTATCTTGGGTCCCACCCACAGCTACTGAACAAGAACGTAGAGTTTAACAAGATCTCTGGGTGACTTATCTGCATATTGAACTTTGGGAAGCACCATCCCAGAGCTCAGCTCAGACATAGCACATCTGTACTTTGTAACCCAGGTAGCCAGAATGGTGGCCACCTTGGTGTGGAGGCCTTGATGTGAGTCACTGAGTAGGCCAAGAGGCCAGCCCTTTGTCCTGAGGTCAGTGCCAAGGTCTTACCTAGGCAACAGGTGCTGAGAACCAGGTAGTGGGAAGCAAGGAAGCTCCAGGAATTGAGGGGCAAGTACCCAGCCCCTGGTTCCATGGGTAGATACCCCAGCCAGGCCAGTGCCCCCGTGCTCCCTCAAGCAGAAACTTTACTGATTGGGAGGGGAGACCAAGTACTGAGTAGGGGAAAGACAGAGGCCACAGCCCCCTCGTGGGCACACAGAACATCTGGTCTCCTGGCTGGGCAATTCAGCTGTGGCCCCACACTTGCAAGACTCACTCTGCACGACACAACCCTGAAATTTTCCGGACTCCTAGAGCTTGCTTCCTGGGGGTCTCTCACCTATCCTGGGAAGCTCATCCAGACACCCTTCCATTCTGAAAACAGCTTTCTCTAAGAGGAGCATTGGTGAAATCCTTTCCCTCCTTCCTTGGCACTTCAAGGGATGCATGGGGGATTCCCCACCCCCACCCCCACTCCCACCCCCTGACCTCCTGGCTCGCCCACCCTTCACAGAGCTGAGCAGCTTAGCTCAAATGGTTGGCAGGTGTTGGCAGCCTGTGTCTGCTCTGTGTGTGGGCATGCAGTCTGTACATACTTGGCATCATGGGGGTGTCTCACAGCCCTGGTAGGGGCTCTCAGCCTGCATGGAGCAGCTAACGGGAGATGGCAGAACATCACACGGGAGAGGAACAAGTCCTGGGGAGGGACTGGAGGGCCAAACTTTCAGGATGCAGATAGGGTGGGGTAGGCTGGCTTTGAACCTTGCTATCTCCTCTGTTTGGGGCTACCACCTGAGTAATGCCTACCTATCTGTCTTTGCGCCTTACAGACCCTCAACATCGTGACTCCCCGCGTCCGGCCCGAGGACTGCAGCATCGGGCTCCTGCCCCGGAACCACGATAAGAACCGGAGCATGGATGTCCTGCCTCTGGACCGCTGCCTGCCCTTCCTTATCTCGGTGGATGGGGAACCCAGCAACTACGTCAATGCCGCACTGATGGACGTAAGCTGAGCCCTGGCTGGCACTCACTGGGAAATTTCTTCAAGGTGGAGATGGCTGGAGCCCAGGGCACTGACACCCCACACCACCACCCCCAACCAGCCTCTCTTTGCTTCTGCTCTCCCTGGCCACAAGGACCTTTGCTCCCCCTGAAGGCTCTGGTCCAAACCTATATACAAGCCATGTGCTTGGCTCTTTGCTCCCATAATCCTGTCAAGAATAGACCAAAAGCATAAAATCGGTCCATGACGGCACAGCACAAGCCTTCCCAGTACACCCTCCTGCTGCCCATAGAGCTAACTCTCAGCCTTAAGTTTAGTTCAGGAAACATTCTCTATGCCAGGCCCTGGCCTGAGCTTTGGGAATGCAGGATGGTGCAGACATAGGTTCTGCCCTTGGGGAACTCCCAGGCAGGCTCCCAGAGCTCATGTGCAGAGGCAAGAATGAGGCTGGCAGATGGTAGGTGCTCAGTAACTGGACAAGTGATGGGTTTAGCAAGGGGCATGGGCCATGTTTCTGACTGTTCTATCAGAGGCACTTTCTTCTGCTTTCTCGGCAGCAAATCTAAGAAGGGCACTCCTACCCTGACCTGGTGTAGGAGTCATGACCCTAATTAGAAGGTCATGTCCATGTTCCTGACTCATATGCTTTCCTCCTGGGTCCTTCAGCTACTTCCACTGATCATTCCTCCACCTCCTGGATGTAGAGATATTTGCAGCAGGAATGAGCCATGGATTATCTGGTCTCATCCTTGTACTTTTAAGCAAAGGACAGTGAGGCCAGAAAGAGGAAGAGACTTGCTCAAGGTCACCCGAAAGCTACTGGCAGAGCCAGAAGCCAGGACTCAGACCCTGGAATTAATTCCTTGGGCCTCCTCACAGTTTGTGCAATCCACTAGGACACAGACATCCCGAGGCTCAGGACCAAGAATACCATTGCCTGATTGGGGATAAGCCCTTCAGATTCCACCCCCCCCCACCAACCCATGTCCATGGTTACATCCATCCAGCCCACGTGGACTTCCCGTCTCACCCGGAACAGGCAAGAATGTGGGGTGCTCTGTCCTCGGGTCAAAGCCAACTCCTCTTCTGACCTCTGACCCTCCTAAAACTCTCCCCAAGGGCTGTCAGTGTTGGAGGCAGGTGATGGGAGGTCAATGCTTATCAGCTCTGTCAGGGCTTGCCCTGGCCTTGGCCCACAGGGTGCCCAAGTCCTCCATGAAGACCCTGGCTATGGGTCCAGATGCAGGGAGCATTGTCCTGGTCAGATCAAATAGCTAGAGATGGAGGGAGTACCTCTGGCCTTTACCTTAGAGCTCTCTAAGGTCAATGTGTGCACGTATGTGTATGTGTGCATGCATGTGTGTGCACGCATGTGGCAAGAGAAGGGGCCTGCGGGTATACTCACACTTCCAGGTTCCCCATTGCTTTTCTCCCGTTTGTCCCAACTCCCTCCCCCCTGGCTTCCTCATCTATGCAAGGATCAAACATGTTTCTGGCCTCTACTTAGTAGGTTAGATGCTGCCTGGAGCCAAATGTCTTCTGCTAAGCTCTGATGCTGATTATGTTCTCTTTGTCCACAGGGCATTTCTCCTGTGAGCCATCACTGGGCCTTTGCCTTTCTTTAAAAAAAAAAAAAAAAAAAAGTCCTTATCTGTATTCCAGTTCAGTCTGTGCATTATCTGGTAACCATAGCAGCTTTGCTCCTAGCAGAAAAATATGAAGTCCTCTGGGTTAATTTTTAATGTTTCCCCTGGTAAAGGATGATGTTATCCATGAAATGGATTGCCGGCTGATCCCTGAAACCCAGCAGGAGCGCGGATCTTGAACATATTTTCAGATAAGGCTTTGTCAGGCATGCTGGCCTAATAGAGCATTTATCACAGAGACAGGGAAAAAGGAAAGAGAACTAACATTCACCGAGTGTTGGGCAGGTACCATGTCGGGCCCTGTACTTACCCTGACTCATTCTGTGTTTGGGTGTTATTGTCCCCATTTTCCAGATGAAATACTGAGGCTCAGAGTATTTGCATGACTGTCTCCAGGTCAACTAGCTCAGAAGGGTGGAGTCCAGGGTCTGGATGCTGTTTTTTGACTTTTAAAACCTAGGATCTTTTCTGTGTCTAGAAATGGCTCAAAGACCTGCTCTCTGCAACTAGAGTTTCGCTTTTGGGGAAATTAAATATTCTGCCCTCTGAGACTCCCCCCCTTTGACCATCCCACTGACCAGGAGAAGGTCCTTGGAAGACAGGACCCTCGTGCCTATGTGACATCCACAGTTGCTAGGCATTTTTTTGTTCAGGGCATCAAGAGATAACAGAATGGACAGGTGCTTTATGTAATATGGTTGGCAGGGTCTTTTGCCTGGGTGTTCCCCTGGTTTGGACAGGCAAGCCATTTATCCCCCCCATTTCCTGCTGACTGGACACTCTACTGAAAACAGCTGTGTCTGTCACAAGGCTTGTCTCTCAAGAAAGCTTATTAAGAACATAGGCTATGGGTAATCTCCAGTTTCACAGACCACTAAAGGAGAAGCTCTTCAATCTTTCCAAACCCCTCACGAGATACTGTAATAAATGAGGCCCAGTCAGAGCTTCCAATGTAGCCCAGACTATCACAAGCTAATTTCTGGGGGCCTCAGTTTCCCCATCTGTAACATGGGACTGAGTGTATGCATTTGTTTGCTGGACCTGTACTGGGTGTGTCATGTGCCAGCCATAGCATTAGGGCCAAGGATGAAGAACCAAGTTGTGTTTCTGCCCTGCCAGTGGGCTCACCGTCTTTTCTTGGGTGCTGGTATTTTCAAGTGCAAATCTCATTCAATCCATATGACAGTATCCTTTCGGAGTTGTGATTCCCCTCTCTCCGATGAAGAACGTGACTTTGGAAAGATCTAATAACTGGCCAGGGCTTACCACCAAAAAGAAAAAAAAGGCACTCTACAAATGATGCCTGGATGGAAGGAAGGAAGGAAGGAAGGAAGGAAGGAAGGAAGGGAGGAAGGGATGAGCAGATGGACAGATAGATACATGACTAATAACCTACAAGTAAGAATGGTGGATTTGAACCCCTGGCCTTCCTGACCCTAAAACCTGAGCACCTTCCACTGCCCATTGTCTCACAGCACACAGTGTCCATCTTCTGCCAGGCCTTGGGGCAGGAGTGAGCCTCCTGCAATAGGAGCCCCTTCAGGAGGCTCTCTGCCTTGGGCTGAGCCAGCGCCTCCTCCAGCATTGTGGGCACAGGACCACAGATATCCCTAATGTCCCAAGAGGTGCTTTGGCCAGCAGAGCAGCAAATCTGCAGCCAGAATCTTTCATTTCATATTGTAATGATGATTATTTGCTGAGCTCCAAAACATAAATAATTTATTTGAATAATCCCCAGCCGAGTGACACTTTCCTAATGAAATGTCTTAGTTTAGAGGAGAATGAGTTCATTATGAGAAGGCCCCCTTTGTCACCTGGGCACCCAGAGATAACAGAACAGGTAGGTGTTTTGTGCAATCTGTTTGGCAGGTTCGGGGGCCTCTGGCAGCCGTCCAAGCCTCATCACCATCAGAGCATCACTGATGGATGTGTATTTTACGAAGCCTATGTCGTTCCTTTGTCAGAGCCACAAGCAGCCCGCCGCCTTCGTGGTCACCCAACACCCTCTACCCAACACCGTGGCAGACTTCTGGAGGCTGGTGTTCGATTATAACTGCTCCTCCGTGGTGATGCTGAATGAGATGGACACTGCCCAGGTAGGAGGGGCCCAGCCACTGCCCGAGGTGCTCAGGTGCATTCGGGAAGCCATGCCCAAGAGCTGGAGGGAGAGCCTGAGAGCCAGCATGGTGTTTCCCCTGCCCGACGGAGCTGCCTGCTGATGGCCACTGTCTGGCTTCGAGCACCGATCCGGCCCATCCTGCTGCCAGTGGAGGCTGGAGGTCTCTTCCCAGGCCTTGCCACCCCTGAGCCCTCTCATTCCCAACAGTGACTCCCCCCTGCTTGTAGGCTTTGTCCAGCCCTCCCTCCCCATCCAGAACCAGATTCTGCTCCATCCACCACACTGATTAGGGCCTTGCTCCAAATCACACCGAGCACACTGAGCTGAGAGGCTCACAGAGCCTCCCCACCACTGAGCGTCTCCAGCCCTGCGGAATATTCTGATGCCTTGCCACACCCACCCACCCAGCCTGCCCCCTGGGAGATGCACCCAGCACTGACAGAGCCTGGGGCTTGAACTGTAGACCCTCTGCCCACTAGCCACCCCGACGATCCCGGCTTCATCCCAGGTGACCCCGGTGTCCAGGCAGGCTTCATGCTTTAGCCCCCCGGGGTCTGATGACTCCAAGAGTGCTAAAGCACCTGTCATGGGACGGCTTCTGGAGCCCAGGTCCCCATAGCAGGGGAGCCGTTCCTGGGTGGGAAAAGTGAGAATGTCCTTTCAGGTTTTTGAAAAGTGATCCTTTCACTGTCTTGAAAGAAACTCAGAGAAACTCAGTGCACTCCTGTGTGCGTGCTGGCCTTGTGTGGGAATAAAATAAAATGGATCTGAGCTGTGGTCTCAGCCCTGCAGGAGCTCACAGTCTTGCTACAGAGACGGATGAGCAAATTGTCCCAACCTCGTGTGGCAGCGCTATAATAGAGGTCAGACGCAAAGTGCTGTGCTGGCCGGGAACAGGGAGCAATTAATTCTGCCCAGAGGGTGAGGGAAGACTTCAAAAAGAAGGTGACTTTGGCCTTGAAGAAGGCAGCAGAAGTTTGGGTGTGTGGGGCTGAGTGAGCTAGGAAAAGGCACTCGGAGCAGAGGGAACAGTGGGGCAAAGGCAAGGCAGTGTGAATGTGTGTGGCTTCTCTTTAGAACAGCTGGGGTTGCAGTGGAGCTGGGGCTCAGGGTCTATCGGGAGCAGAAGAGGGCGGTGAGGCTGCAAAATGTAGCAGCGTCCTGCTTGCAGAGGGCTGCCCATGTGGGCTTCAGATCTCAGCCTTGGCCTGCAGCATAGTGTCAGACCCTTACTTTGTAAGCAACAGAACCCTCTCTTCGAATAAAAGCTTTTGTGTAAGCGCTGTATTGCTCAAGCATGTGTGATCAAGAGATGTTCGTGGTGAAACCACCTGGGGTGGGAGTTGAGCTCCACCCAGACTGGTCTTCTGGTCCCCCCAGTGTCTCTTGGAGAGTCAGGACTCTGGGTGCTTTTGTGAAGCCTCGGGTTTCCAAGGAGCACCGTTAGACAATATTTGCTATCCAGGGAGGAGGGATTCTGCAGATTTTAAGCCATGGTGTGGCTGGTTCCTGTTAGAAAGTTGAGTCTGGGGACCAGTGAGGAGAAAAAGTTAGAGGGAAACCTGGAAGCCAGGAGACTGGGAGGCGGATTCTGCAGATGTACAGAAAAGAAAGGTAGTGATCAGGAGGCGGGCTTGGATGTGAAAGTTGGTTCCCAGATGGAAATCTACAGGTTTGGGGAGCAGTTGGATGTGGGAGGTGAATGAGAAGGAGATGTTGTGGATGGTGGCAGGAGCTCAAGTCTAGGCAGTTAGACGTCTGGGGTCGCACCGACCAAGATGAGGGAAGACAGGGGGAGGCGGGGAGAGGAGCAGATCATCAGGATGAAATTGAGCGCCTGGTGGGATGTGCACATAATACGTTCACGAGAGATTTGCTCATCATTCACCTATATTTGTGGAGTATCTGCTGTCTTCCAGAAGCTGTTCTAGGTGCTTAGAATGCATCATGAACAAGACACAGAAAGCAAAACAACAAATTCCCATCTCTGGTGCAACTTCTAAAGCAAAGGAGAGAATATGTAACCAAGTCCCTATAATGTACTCAATTATATGTTAGAAGGTGATGAGTGTTTGGAAAAAATTAAGAGGAAGACTGGAAGGCAGGTGTGGGGCACTCTATTGGTAGAGTGATCAAGGCAAGCTGTATTGAGAAGGTCACATATAAGCGTATTTTTGAAGGAGGTGGAGAGAATAAGCCGTGTGACCATCTCTGGGAAGAGCATTGCAGGGAGAAAGGACAACCCACACCAACACCTTATGGTGCGCACATGCCTGGCACATTTGAGGAACAGCACAGAGGCCATTGTGACTGGAACAGAGTGAACATGGAGACAGCAGCAGCAGGTGACACAGACACATGGCAGGGCCAGGTCATGGAGGCCCTTAGGGGTCCTAGGAAGAACTCGAGTTTTACTCTGAGAGAAGAAGGGAGCCACTGACAGGTTTTGAGGAGAGGAGTGACATACTTTGACCTTTAAAAAAAAAAACAAAAACAAAACAAACAAAACATCCCTCTAGCTACTGTGTTGAGAACACACTAATGGTCTGGGAAGGAGAGTGTATTTGCTAAGGGATGTGATGGCAGCTTGAACCTAAGTGGTAGCCATGGAGTAGATTCTGGATATCTCCTGAAGGGAAACCCAACAAAATATCCTGACAGACTGAATATGGTGTGTGAGTCCCCAAGGGGCTCAATCAGTAGATGTGGCTGGAATCCAAGATAACCATGAAATTAAATGGATTCCCATAAAACAAAGACTTCTGTGGAGTTCCAGACTCAGAAGGTATCACCACCCTATTCCTTTGCCTGAGAAATTAAAATGGTGAACTCTGCTCACTGAGTCCATGAATGAAGTAGAGCCTGTGAAAGCCTGTTTGCTGTTCCCCCTTTTCCAGAATCCCTTTTTGCAAAACTAGAGCTTGGGCATGGAGGAGGAGTGTGAAAGAATCTCACTTTGGGACATGTAGAGAAGCAGGGGTCTAGGTCATTGACTATAACTGCCCCTTCCAGGGTGTGTCTTGGGTGAATGAAGATTTCTCAGCCCCAGATGTTGATACAGCCTTTAAGAATTGATTCTCTAACTGCAAAAACATCAGGTTTAGAAGGGCCATGAGGTTGGCTGCCATATGCAGCTGGCAAGCATCCCCTAAAATCGACAGATGAATAGAACACTTATTGATATAAATATCATCACCGCAACAGCTGGGTGCCTTGCGAAAATAAACAATGACACAGCGTGAGCAGCAGAAAAGCTGCCCTCAGCACCTGGAAGGGCGGTTCTTTGAAGCGGCATCAGCATTTGTCTGCCAGCATGCCCATGCCAGGACAGCTACAGCTTCCTGGCCAGCCCAGCAACACAGATGGGTCTGTCATAGGTCCTGAACATCATCAGAGGACCAGTGAATGCCACATCCTCTGGTTTGACCACGGGCCAACCATAAGGGCTTGTGTGGAGGGTTGTGGCAGGACTACCTGTAAGTTGCAGCAAAATAAGGTTGAGGAGAGGAGGAAACATCTCTAGTGACTTATTTTCTTGCACTGCTGGCCAAATCTGCCTGCCTCTGCTCGGAATCCTATACTGCATCATTCAGTCAGCTATCCCCAACCACAGATATTTTCCCTTCTCCACAGTGGCTTCAGTTCAAAGATAATTACAAGCAGTGGGAGCTAAAGATAAAGACTCTGAAGGCAACTACATATTCAACCTTAGAGATTTTCTTTTTTAGCTCTTTGGGACTCCAAGGCCTATGATCAGATTAGTGGAGCAATATCCTAGAACCACAACATCCAGCAAATGACAGTGTGGTTTCCAGTGGGCACATCAGAAGGAATCTTTCCAGTCACACCCAACAGCATTGACCCAAGATCTCTTCCATCTTGGTGGGCTCTACAGATAGACCAGAGGTCATGGGGAGCAGACCCAAAAAGAAGCCCTCGTCATGGTCATGCCACACCTGCCACATTGTTTAGACAACTCAGGAAATCCTCTGTGCCAGCCATGGGTTGGAACTGTGCAGTAGACAGAATCATGCCCCCGCCAAAAGATGTCCACATCCTGGTCTCTAAATCTATGAATATGTTATCTCATACAAGGGACTTTACGGATGTGGTAAATTTAAGGATGTTGAGGTATGTAAATTGTCCTGAGTTATCCAGCTGGGGCCCATATTAGGTTCCTAGTCAGAGGGGTGCAAGAAGATCAAAGTCAGTGGTGATGGAAGCAGACCATGGGATTATGGAAGCAGAAAGTGGAGTGATAACAGCCACAGGTCAAGGAATGCTGGCCGCCTCTAAAAACCTGGGGAGATGAGGAATAGTTTGGCCCCTACAGACTCCAGAAAGGAAGACAGACAGCTCTAGTGACACTTTTATTTTAATCCTTTAATACTCATTGCAGATTTCTGACCTCCAGATAATACATTTGTGTTGGGTTAAGCCACCACATCTGTGGTAGTTTGTTACATTAGCCATAGAAAACTACTGCAGGCAATACAACTGAAAACAGGAATTCAGACTCAGAGTTGTAGGGATCAGTGCAGGTTGTGAGACTGAAATCATGGGAACGTCCAGAATCACCAGTGTTGAACTGGAAAGTGGCTTATTCTAGAGAAATCCATGCCTGAATCAGAGTCCATCAGGAAACATGAGAGAACAGGATGGGGAGAGCCAAGGAGAAGGCAGATGACCCGCCTCCACAGGACTCTTGCTGACCCAGAGGAGGTCTTTTAAAAGTTAAGGTGCATATTTTCTGGGTTGCATTCAGTCATCAACATGCATGGATTGAGAAACTACCCTGAACTAGGCACAGACCAGACATAGCAAAAGACAAAAGAGGCACCAAAAAAAAAAAATAAATAAATAAAAGCCAGTCCCAAGGAGCAGACATTGTAGTGAAGTAATATCTACCTGCCAGACTCCCTTTGGCATCAAACAGGATGGAATCATCTTTAACTGGAACCATCTCAACCAAGACCCTCAAGTGGCAGGAAGGAGCTGACCAGGAAGCAGAAGGAATGGAAAAGCCAGTGTCCAGGCAGCATGTCACTCCTGAGCTCTGTGGTCAGCTCTGGAAGAATCCAGCAGGAGATGGCCACCGTATATCACCCCACCGGCCTGTAATCAGGTTTGGGGTCATTGAGACCCAGGATCTCTTTGGTTGTCTCCACATAGTAAGTGGTAGGTCTTTAATATTCCTTGAATATTCTGCCCATTTATTATATTGACCAGGCGTACAATGTCCCCTGAGTTTCTCAGTATTTCACTTGTCACTCTAGGGAGTACACTTTATCTGGCTTATATCTTAGCGATTTTATTATCTAAGTGATCTCCAAACACCTTTTGATATTTCCTAGGTCTTTCCTCCATAGACCTGCTATTTTGGAAGCTTTTGTTTCCCAAACTGTATTTAATAATTAATAATTTGTTTACTTGTATGTTTTTCCATGAACATAACTATCCCAATGAACTTCTGATCAGTAGACCATATACAGAGCTAACACACAATGGTCTAATTCCAGCCCAAAGCCAGAGATTCGGTGTCCTCCACTCCAGGACAACAACCTGATAGCATTTGGCTTTTAATCACTTTGGGGATATCTTACTGGCTTCTCCTGCCAAATTTACGGACACCACTTTGGAAACCACTGATCTGACCAGGGTCTATTTCCCCTCATTTTGCATGGCAGGAAGCTGAGGTCCAGGCAAGAAAAAAAAAAAAAAAGATTTAAAGGCACCTGGATGGCTCAGTTGGTTAAGTGGCCGACTTCGGCTCATGATCTCATTGCTGGCTCGAAGGCTCATGAGTTCGAGCCCTATATCTGGCTCTGGGCTGATATCTCAGAGCCTGGAGCCTGCTTCCAATTCTGTGTCTCCCTCTCTGTCTGCCCCTCCCCTGCTTGAGCTCTCTCTCTCTGTCTCAAAAATAAACATAAAAACAATTTTTTACAAGATTTATCCAAAGCCCCACAACCCATCACTGACTTAGGCCGAAGGTCCCCTTCCAAGGGTTGAAGATTTTGGTAGCCATTTAAACAGTAGCGTTTCCAGGGCTCTGGTGCCTGATAATCACTGGCTGGTACCTGGGTATACGGAGCAGGAAGAAATATTTTCTGGTTTAAAACAAACAAGAGCTATATAAAAGCTGAGTCACCCAGTTCTGAGGCTCCCACCATGGAAAGTCTGAGAGTTCAGGTGATGCTAGGCCAGATAGAAAGGTGAGGGAGGGTGAGACCAAGAACAGTGCATTTCCACAGAGCTTCTAAAAGTTGACAGGCAAGCTCATCATTCTCCCAGGAGAAATGCAGCGTGATGTCTTTTTTTTGTCATTGTGCCTGCAGGGCAAATAGCAAGCACTGATATCCCCATTTTTATCTCCGTTTGTGAAAACACAGCCTAACATGCTAGCAAAACCCACAGAACACCCAAGTCTATGTCTCCAAGAGCCTCAGGTCTGACTTTGCAAGGAGCCGTCCTTCTGTTCCAGAGAGGGTAACAGTAGAATAAGAAGTCTGGGGCCGTGAGACCAGAGTTCAAGTTCTAGCCCTGCCACTTAACTTGGTGTGTTGCCGTAAGCCAGTTTCATAACTTCTCCAAGTCTTAACACAATCCTCTATTAAATTCATTTAACCCTGATGTCAGCCAAGTTCACTCTGTCTTTGAAGGTTTAATTGAAATGGGCTCTGCTTCCTATTCCCCAATCCTGTGGGCAAGTCTGTTATCCACCCCACAGATTTCTGGGAATTGCAAGGGAGTCCTGTTTGCATGGCCACTTCCTAGTTCATGCTCAGGCTTTACTTCCTGCTCCATATACCCAGGTGGAATTTGAATCCCAGTAATGCCCATGACCAAAGGTTGAACATTGCACATCCTCATTCTTAAACCTCCCTGCCTCCTCATCCTCATGGTTTGGAGCACATCTCCCCCCAACACCCTGTTGCCCAAACAGCCCCTGCCTCGGCCTCTTCTCCCATACCTCCCCAAGCAATGCCACCTTCTACCCAAAAGTTGTTCCTTTATTCAGCTATATAATTGAACTCTTTATTTTAACATATAGTGAACATATACTGCTGCATCAGTTTCAGGTGTATAATATAGCCATTCAACAATACCGTACCTTACAAAGCGCTCATCAATATAAGTGCACTCCCAATGCCCTTCACCTATTTTACCCAACCTCTCCTCACCTCCCCTCTGGTAACCATCACTTTGTTCTCTACAGTTAAGGGGTTTTCCCCCCTCCATTGCTCCTTTGTTTTGTTCCTTTAAATTCACATATGAGTGAAATCATATGGTATTTGTCTTTTTCTG
The DNA here is from genome assembly GCF_007474595.2 of Lynx canadensis. NCBI lineage: Eukaryota > Metazoa > Chordata > Mammalia > Carnivora > Felidae > Lynx > Lynx canadensis. The sequence continues at coordinate 17,831,290 of NC_044305.1, forward strand.
ACTGCATTTCACGTAGTATTCTCTCTAGATCCATCCATGTTGTTGCAAATGGAAAAATGTCATTCTTTTTTAATGGCTAAATAATATTCCCTACATATACCACCTCTTTATCCATGCATCTACTGATAGACACTTGGGCTCTTTCCATAGTTTGGCTATTATTGGTAATACTTCTATAAACATCGGGGTGCCTATACCCCTTCAAATCTGTATATTTGTATCTTTTGAGTAAATACCTAGTAGTGTAATTGCTGGATCGTAGAGTAGTTCTATTTTTAACTTTCTGAGGAACCTCCATACTGCTTTCCAGAGTGACTTCACAGTTTGCATATGCACCAACAATGCATGAGGGTTCCCCTTTGCCACATCCTCGCCAACACCCTGTTGTTTCTTTAGTTTTTGATTTTAGCTATTCTGACAGATGGTATCTCACTGTGCTTTTTATTTGCATTTCCCTGATAATGAGTGATGTTGAGCATCTTTTCATGTGTCTGTTGGCCAGCTGGATGTCTTCTTTGGGGAAATGTTGGTTCATGTCTTCTGCCCATTTTTTATTTGATTATTTGGTTTCTGGTATTGAGTTCTGTAAGTTCTAAATTTTGGATACTAACCCTTTATCAGATACAATATTTGCAAATATCTTCTCCCATTCAGATTGTCTTTTGGTTGTTTTGATATTGGTTGTTTCCCTCGCTGTGCAGCAGAAGCTTTTTATTTTGATACAGTGCCAACAGTCTATTTTTGCTTTTGTTTCCCTTGCCTCAAGAGACAGATCTAGAAAGATTTTGTTATGGCCAATGTTAGGAAAATTATTTCCTATATTATTTTCTAGGATTTTTATGGTTTCCAGTATCAAGTATAGATATTTAATCCATTTTGATTTTATTTTTGTATATGGTGTAAGAAAGTGGTCTAGTTTCATTCTTCTGCATGTTACTGTCCAGTTTTCCCAACACCATTTGTTGAAGAGACTGCCTTTTTTGCCATTAAATATTCTTTCCTGCTTTGTTGAAGATCAATTATCCATATAATTGTGGGTTTACTTCTAGATTTTCTATTGTTACATTGATCTATACATCTGTTTTTGAACCAGTACCACATTGTTTTGATTACTACGGCTTTATAATATAACTTGAAGTCCAGAGACAGGATATCTCCAGCTTTGCTTTGCTTTTTCAAGATGGCTTTGGCTATTCAGGCAGAGTCTTTTGTGGTTCCATACAAATTTTAGGATTATTCTACTTCTGTGAAAACTGCTTTGGTATTTTGATAGGGATAGCATTAAATGTGTAGTTTAACAATATTTGTTCTTCTTACATGCACATGGAATGTCTTTCTGTTTCTTTGGCTCATCATCAATTTCTTTCATGAGTGTTTCATGGTTTTTAGATGACAGGTCTTTCAGCTCTTTGGTTAGGTTCATTCCTAGGTATCTTATTTTTGGGTGTCATTGTAAATGGGATTGTTTTCTTAATTTCTCTTTCTCCTGCTTCACTACTGATGTTTGGTAATGCAATGGCTTTCTGTACATTGATTTTGTATCCTGCAACCATGTGGAATTCAGTTATCAGTTCTAGTAGGTGTTGTTTTTTTGTGTGTGTAATCTTTCAGGTTTTCTATATATAGTATCATGTCATCTGCAAATAGTGAACTTTTTACTTCTTCCTTACCAATTTGGATCCATTTTATTCCTTTCTCTTGTCTTATTGCTATGGCTAGGACTTCCAGTACTTTGTTGAATAAAAGTGGTAAGAACGGATAGCCTTGTCTTGTTCCTGATCTTAAGGGAAAAGCTCTCAGGTTTTCCCCATTGAGGATGATGTTAGCTGTGGGGTTTTCATATAAGACCTTTATTATTTTGAGGTATGTTCCCTCTAACCTTGTTGAGGGATTTTATGAATAAATGTTGTATTGTGTCAAATGTTTTCTCTGTGTGTACTGAAATTGTCATGTTTCTTCCTTTCACTTATTGGTATGATGTATCACATTGATTGATTTGCAAATATTGAATCACCTTTGCATCTCAGGAATAAATCCCACTTGATCTTTGTGAATGCTTTTTTTAAAGTCTATTTATTTTGAGAGAGAGAGAAAGAGCACAAGTGGGGTAGGGGCAGAGAGAGGGAGAGAGAATTCCAAGCAGGCTCCATTATCAGCATAGAGCCCAACAGAGGGCTCAAAACCATGAACCGTGAGATCACGACCTGAGTGGAGATCAAGAGTCAGATGCTTAACTGACTGAGCCACCCAGGCACCCCTGTGAATGATTTTTCAATGTATTGTTGAATTTGGTTTGCTAGCATTTTGTTAAGAATTTTTGCATCTATGTTAATCAGGGATATTGGCCTGTAATAGTCTTTTTGGTAGTGTCTTCATCTGGTTTTGGTATCAGGGTAATGCTGGCCCCATAGAGTGAATTTGGAAGTTTTCCTTCCTTTTCTATTTTTTGGAATAGTTTGAGAATAAACATTAACTCTGCTTTAAATGTTTGGTACAATTCACTGTGAGGGCATCTAGTCCTGGGCTTTTGTTTGCTGGGAGGTTTTTGATTACTGATTCAATTTCCTGGCTGGTAACTGTTCTGTTCAAATTTTCTATTTCTTCCTGCTTCAGTTTTGGCAGTTTATATGTTTCTAGTAATTTATCCATTTCTTCTACATTGTTCAATTTGTTGGCATATAATTTTTCATTATATTCTCTAATAATCCTTTGTATTCCTGTGGTGTCATTTGTTATTTCTCCTCTTTCACTTCATTTCTGAGTTTGTTTGAGTCCTCTTTTTTCCTTTTCTTTATAAGTCTGGCTAGAGGTTTATCAATTTTGTTGATCTTTTCAAAGAACCAGCTCTTGGTTTCTTTTTTTTTTTTTTTTTTTAGTTTCTTTTTTTTTTAATTTATTTTTTTTGATTATATGAAAATTTATTGTCAAATTAGTTTCCATACAACACCCAGTGCTCATCCCAAAAGATGCCCTCTTCAATGCCCATCACCTACCCTCCCCTCCCTCCCATCCCCCATCAACCCTCAGTTTGTTCTCAGTTTTTAGGAGTCTCTTATGCTTTGGCTCTCTCTCCCACTCTAACCTCTTTTTTTTTTCTTATTTTTCCTTCCCCTCCCCCATGGCTTTCTGTTAAGTTTCTCAGGATCCACATAAGAGTGAAAACATATGGTATCTGTCTTTCTCTGTATGGCTTATTTCACTTAGCATCACACTCTCCAGTTCCATCCACGTTACTACAAAGGGCCATATTTCATTCTTTCTCATTGCCACGTAGTACTCCATTGTGTATATAAACCACAATTTCTTTATCCATTCATCAGTTGATGGACATTTAGGCTTTTTCCACAATTTGGCTATTGTTGAGAGTGCTGCTATAAACATTGGGGTACAAGTGCCCCTATGCATCAGTACTCCTGTATCCCTTGGGTAAATTCCTAGCAGTGCTATTGCTGGGTCATAGGGTAGGTCTATTTTTAATTTTCTGAGGAACCTCCACACTGCTTTCCAGAGCGGCTGCACCAATTTGCATTCCCACCAACAGTGCAAGAGGGTTCCCGTTTCTCCACATCCTCTCCAGCATCTATAGTCTCCTGATTTGTTCATTTTGGCCACTGACTGGCATGAGGTGATATCTGAGTGTAGTTTTGATTTGTATTTCCCTGATGAGGAGCGATGTTGAGCATCTTTTCATGTGCCTGTTAGCCATCTGGATGTCTTCTTTAGAGAAGTGTCTATTCATGTTTTCTGCCCATTTCTTCACTGGATTATTTGTTTTTTGGGGGTGGAGTTTGGTGAGCTCTTTATAGATTTTGGATACTAGCCCTTTGTCTGATATGTCATTTGCAAATATCTTTTCCCATTCCGTTGGTTGCCTTTTAGTTTTGTTGATTGTTTCCTTTGCTGTGCAGAAGCTTTTTACCTTCATGAGGTCCCAATAGTTCATTTTTGCTTTTAATTCCCTTGCCTTTGGGGATGTGTCAAGTAAGAAATTGCTGCGGCTGAGGTCAGAGAGGTCTTTTCCTGATTTTTTTTTTTTTTTTTTTTTTTAGTTCCTATATAATTTACTTCCACTAATCTTTATCATTTCCTTCCTTCTGCTAGTTTTTTGATTTGGGTTTTTTCCTTCTTTTTCTAGCTCCTTGAGGTTATAAGATTGAGTTATTTGAGATTTCTCTAGCTTCCCTTTTAGAACAGCTTTTGCTAGATTCCAAGGGTTTTAGACTGTTTTCATTTTTATACGTTTCCATGTATTTTTTTATTTCTTCTTTGATTTCTCAGTTGACCCATTCATTGTTTAGTAGCATGTTATTTAACCTCCATGTACTTGTGGTCTTTCCAGATTTTTGCTTGTGGTTGATTTCTACTTTCATAGCGTGGTGGTCAGAAAACATGCATAGTGAGACTTAGATCATTTTGAATCTGTTGTGTATGTTTCTCTGGGCTAATATGTGATCTATTCTGGATAATGTTCCATGTTCACTTGTATATTCTGTTTTAGAATTGAATATTCTGAATACATCTGTTAGATCCATCTGGTCTAGTGTGTCATTCAAGCCCATTTCCTTGTTGATGTTCATTTGGATGATCTGTCCATTGATGTAAGTAAGGTATTACAGTCCCCTAGAGTTATTGTATTATCATCAATTAGTTCCTTTGTGTTTGTTACTGAATTATATATTTGGGTGCTTCCATATTTGGTGTATATACATATGTGTGTGTGCATACACACACACACACACACACACACACACACATATATATATACATATATATATGTGTGTGTGTGTGTATATATATATATATATACATATACATATATATATAATTGCTGTTATCTTGTTGGATTGTCCCCTTTATTATATAGTGTTCTTCTTTCTCTCTTTTCACAGACTCTTTTAAAGTCTATTTTGTCCAACATAAGTATTGCTATTCCAGCTTTATTTTGATATCCATTTGCATGATAGGTATTTCTTCATCCCCTCACTTTCAATCTGTGGGTGTCTTTTAAATATATTTTTTTTCAACGTTTATTTATTTTTGGGACAGAGAGAGACAGAGCATGAACGGGGGAGGGGCAGAGAGAGAGGGAGACACAGACTCGGAAACAGGCTCCAGGCTCCGAGCCATCAGCCCAGAGCCCGACGCGGGGCTCGAACTCATGGACCGCGAGATCGTGACCTGGCTGAAGTCGGACGCTTAACCGACTGCGCCACCCAGGCGCCCCTAAATATATTTTTTAATGTTTATTTGTTTTTGAGAGAGAGAGACAAAATGCAAGTGGGGGAGGAGCACAGAGAGAGGGAGACAGAATCCGAATCAGGCTCCAGACTCCGAGCTGTCAGCACAGAGCCCGACGTGGGGCTTAAACTCATGAATGGTGACATCATGACCTGAGCCGAAGTTGGATGCCCAATGACTGAGCCACCCAAGGACCCCCAATCTGCAGGTGTCTTAAGACTAGAACGAGTCTCTTATAGGCAGCATATAAGTAGGTTTTTTACCCTTTCCACCACCCTGTGTCTTTGAGTGTTTAGTCCATTTACATTCAAAGTAATTATTTTTTTTTTCAACGTTTATTTATTTTTGGGACAGAGAGAAACAGAGCATGAATTGGGGAGGGGCAGAGAGAGAGGGAGACACAGAATTGGAAACAGGCTCCAGGCTCTGAGCCATCAGCCCAGAGCCTGACGCGGGGCTCAAACTCACGAACCGCGAGATCGTGACCTGGCTGAAGTCGGACGCTTAACCGACTGCGCCACCCAGGCGCCCCTCAAAGTAATTATTGATATAGATGTATTTATTAACATTTTGTATTTGTTTTGTGGTTGGCTTTGTATATTTTCTCTGTTCCTTTCTTCCCTCGCTCTCTTCTCTCACTATAAATTGGCTTTCTTTCATAATGTATTTGACTTCCTTTCTGTTTTTTGCAGATTACTGACTTTTTATTTTTGATTTGTGGTTACCATTATGTATATAACATCTTCTACATATAGTAGTTATATTAAGTTGATGGTTGTTTAAATTTGAACCCATTCTTTACTCCTCTCCTCCCCATGTTTTAGGTATATGGTATCATACTTTACTTCCTTTTATTTTGTGAGTCCTTTGATTTTTACAATATACTTATTTTCACTGCTTTTGTGCTTCCTACTCACTCTTACTTATGGTCTCTCCTTTCTACATGAGTCCACTCTAACATTTTCTTGTAGGGCTGGTTTAGTGGTCATGAACTCCTTTAGCTTTGGTTTGTCTGGGAAACTCTTTCTCTCTCTTTCTATTCTGAATGATAGCCTTGTTGGTTAGAATATTCCGGGATGCAAATTTTTCCCATTCTGCATTTTGAATATATTATGCCACTCTATTCTGGCTTGCAGAGCTTCTGTTGAAAAATCTCCTGCCAGACTTATGGGTTTTCCCTTGTAAGTTACTGACTACTTTTGTCTTGCTGCTTTAAAATGATTTTTCTTTATCAATACTTTTTGCCGTTTTAATTACTATGTGTCTTGGTATAGTCCCCCTTGGGTTGATTTTGTTGGGGGATCACTGTGCCTCCTGGGTCTAGATATCTGTTTTCTCCTCAGATTAGGAAAATTTCAGCTATTATTTCTTCAAATAAATTTTCTGCCCTATTTTCTCCCTCTTCTGAGGTCCCTGTTATTATGCTTGATGGAGTAACTGAGTTCCTGAAGTCGTTTTTCATTTTGTATAATTTTTTTTCTCTCACCTGCTTAGCTTGATTACTTTCCATGACTCTGCCCTCCAGGTCACTAATTCATTCTTCTTCCTGCATGCTATTTATTCCATCTAATGGGGTTTTTTTTAATTTCATTTATTGTGTTCATCACCTCTCATTCTTTATCTCATTGTTAAAGTGTCTCTGATGTCCTCCACTCTTTTCTGAAGTTCAGTGCTTCAAATTCTCTATTTAGGCATATTACTTATCTCCATTTCACTTAGGTCTCTTGTTGTGGTTTTGTCCTGCTCTTTCATTTGGGACACACGTTTCTCTCATTTTTTCTAACTCTCTGTGTCTGTTTCTGTGTGTTAGGAATGTTAGCTGTGTCTCCTGTTCTTGAAAGTAGTGGTGGGGCAAGCACTTTTAAAAAGGTGGCACTGTCCTTTGCGAGAGGAGATGTGCCTCCACTGCTGAGACCAGGGTGGCTGGGGCCACCCCACAAAGCATGTAGGGTGAGGCATGCAGTTTTAACAAGGTGCATGTGTCCTCTGTGAGAGGTTACCAGCTGCTGCTCTATCACTGCCAGGACTGAGTCCCTGCAAAGTGCACAGTCAGAAGATGTAGTGTTGGCAAGCTTTGCAAGGTATTCTCAGGGAGCAGCCCAAGCATCAAGGCTCAGGAAAATATGACTGGAAAGGACAGATCCGCCAAAGCAAAGGAGAGCAGGGCTTGGTGTAAGCAAGGTAGGTAGTTAACGTGGGTGCTGTGCTGGTTCCTGCAGGTAGCCGTGTGTTTATGCTGGGGGGCAGGGGAGGAAATTGGCACCTGCCAGCTCTTTTGTTTCTGGAGGAGTCTCCCTGTGAATCCTCCCCTCTGGGACACCCTCTGAAATGAGTAAATAACTCTCCCACCCATATGCCCCTGGCATTTTTCAAACTGCTGCTTCTAGGCTGGATCTCTGTGGGCTGTTATGCTATCTCTTTAAGCATGGAGACTTTGCTTCCTAATGCCCTCCTTGACTCTCCCAGAGCCAAGCCTGCTGATTTTAAAATTCCAGGCTCTAAGTCCCCCTAGTTGTAAGAACTCACAAAATTCACCCCCTTTGGTTTCAAAGCCAAATGTTATGGGGATTCACCTTCCCTGTGCAAGCTCTGTGTGATAGTTTTTTTCCTCCCTTCTCCTCACCCACAACTCCCTCCCTCCCAAGGATGGCCCATGAGTTGGTTTAGCTCCCCACCACAGCTCCACCCTTCCTACCCTCTTTAATGTTGACTCTTCTCTACATTTAGTTGTGGAATCTGTTCTTCCAGTCTTCAGGTTATTTTTTGCATTATTTGCACTATTGTGTTATCTAGTTGTATCCATGGGATGAAGTGAGCTTAGGGTCCTCCTACTCCAACATCTTCCCCATAAGTCCTGCCTGAGTGCTCTCTTTAATACCTCTTTCTCAAGCCTGCCCTGAGCCTTTGACATCCCCTCATTCTACCATCCTCTGTACATATTCTCCTAAACTCCTACCCTGAGAACAGATTCCGATGCAACTGTCATAAGAAAGTTCCCCCACTGCATGGGGATTACATTATTCACCCTTGGGGGCTGTTGAGAGGCAGAATTGAGAAAGATACGCTTTGGTCACCAACGATGTGCCTTTCTCTCTCCCTTGCTTTTTACCTGCCACCTCACCCTCTCTCTTCCTTAGCTGGCCAATTATATGTTTTGGTTCTTAATAGAATCTCTTTAAAGGAATTTTATAATCATTGATCTGAATCTTATAACTAATTCAGGTGACTTTCATATTATTTCTTAGAAATACTAATTCAACTACATCTTCAAGTGGCCCAGGATTGATTTCCCCTACTATGAACCTTGATAAGCTTGATAAGTAGAATCTTTCATTTCTGAAGCTGTGTGATATTACTGGCCTTTCCATTTTATCAAAGTATTGTTTAATTAACAAAAGGCATAACTAAGGTGCACTACAATGTGCTTTTAAATTGTTTATTCCAAAAATAGGCCCATATGGTAGTTTTCATTCAACTCATCAGAGCGTGTTTATTCCAGCAACTAACTAGCTTTCTGATTCCATCAGCAAGAAAATGATGTTCAACAGTGAGGGTACCTCCACATTTGTTATATTTCACGTGTGAACTTGCACTCCCAAAGGACATCTTTTCATGGCCCAAACAGCTATGGAGATCACTAGGTGGAATAATGTATGGCAGCTGCTCCAGGGCTGTCCACACATGCTTGGTTTAACTTGTTCTAACAATAAATAGCAAAAGTCCCTCTGCTTTTCTGGAAGAAGCATGGGCATTTCTAAATCATATGCTGCAACTGGACTGGCTTCCTGTTCCAGATGTGATAAGCAACACACTGACTGTGCGTATTTGCAGTAGTGAAGCCCTCCCCTCTAAACCATCCCTCCCCAGGCTGTTGGGTGAGAAAAGGAGGAGGGAGGGGCCAGGACATGATGTGGGAAAGGGCCATTGATCCAGACTCTAGGCTAGAGGATTGAAACCTATTCTTGGAAAAAGCCTCTTCAAAAGGTTTTCAACTGAATTTAAAAAAAATGCCAAAGTTGCATTGAGTGTTCATGCAGCCCCAGGTTAGCTGTGTTCTCATGTTCTTAGAGCTAAGTTGGCCTCCTTGAATCCCCCCATTTTCCAGGACCTCCTGGAATCTTTGGAAGAAACCACATGTCTCCTTGGAGCTCGGGAAGATGAAAAAGTAGGAGGACCCTGACCTCACCCTATCCCACATTTCAATTAGATATCACTCACATCCCAAGTCAACAAACCAGAGAGTGATATGAAGACTGGCAGAACAAACTCCACAACTATAGATAAGAAGCTGCATCTGAAAGGTTAGAAAGGTCAGAAAGGTAAAGGGATGTGGCCCACAGGAGGGAATGAACTATGTGTGCAGAGGAGAGAAATGAGCCCTTGAACCAGGGAGTTCACATGAGGAAGACTAATGTTTGGCTTTAAAAACCAGAGGGGCTAAATTCTGTGAGTTTATAAAAGCAATGGTTACTTGGAGCCTAGAGTTTTAAAAGTCAACTGACTCAGCACTGGGCAAGCCAGGACAGTGAATAAAAGCTGGGTCACCACCCTTAAAGAAATAGCAGCCTACAGAGAAAAGCAACATAAAAGCAGCAGTTTATACAACACCAGGACAAACAGAAGGCCTGTTCATACTGATTTAAGAGTGTATTGTTGGAATTCTCTGAAGGCAAGGGAGCTGGCAGTCACCATGTTCCTCCCCTGCCTCCCAGCATAAATACAGAGCCACCTGCAAGAGGCAGGGATGCACAGATACGTCTGCCTGACCCTTTGGTAATGAACCACACCCATGAGTTCTCCTGAAGACTCACCCACTCCAAGACTGCTAGCCTCTGCCTTGGGCTCAGGGCAAATTTTGTTAAAGCTGCACGTGTGCCCTAAGCAGCCAATGGGTGCACAGCTGCCTCAGTGCACCACGCACATCTGCCATGCCCCCAGCTGCCATTTCATGACACACCTGGCCACATACCCACAGCCACCATCATGCACCAGACCCAGCTGCTCCCAGCCTTGCACCCCTGGCAGCCCTGACTCACAGCCCCTACCAGCCCCAGCATGCAGCCACAAGCCGACAGTGTTTCAGGGGACCTGGCATAGAACTGGTGGCCCAGGAAAAACTTTGATAATACCACTATCCTGCTCCCAATTTCCCCAGCAGCAAGCCCCCTTGGAGCTGGCCTTCCTGGGTCCCACAAACACCACAGAGAGCAAGCACAGCCCACAACAGGCAGAGTCAGTGCAGACAACTTCACTGAAAGGAAAAGTGACTCAGACACAACAGTAAGGTATAAGTAGTGCCTCGTTGCTGAAGTGCCAGTTTTTAGTGAACAGGGGACACTGTACTACAGGGTACTCCAGGACCTCCTCTTCATAAATTCACTACTTTCAAGAGCAGAAGACACAGTTGGCTTTAATACACAGAAACAGGCACAAAGCGGTAGAGAAAATAGAAATTTATCCCCAGTGAAATAACAGGACAAGGCCACAAGCAGAGATCTAAGTGAAACAGATATAAGTAACATGGCTGATAGAAAATTTAACGCAATGAACAAAAGGATACTCACTTGATTTGAGAAAAGAGTGGAGGACATCAGTGAGACCCTTAACAAAGAGATAAGAAATAACTTGGCAAAGATAAAGGGCTAAATAAATGAAATGAGAAACACACCTGATAGAATGAACAGGATGGAAGAAGGAGAGCAACGTATTAAAGACTTAGAAGACAACTAGAAAGTAATCAGGCTGAACAAAAGAAAGAATTACACAAAACAGAAATAGACTTAGAGAGATGGCTTCATCAAGCATAATAATATTCATATTATGGGAGTCCCAGAAGAAGGAGAGAGAGAGAAGAGGGGCAGAGAGTTTATTTAAAGAAATAACAGTTGAAAACTTCCCTAATCTGGGAAGGAAACAGATATCCAGATCTAGGAGGCACAGAGAACTCCCATGAAAAATCAACAAAAGTATATCCACACCAAGTAATTAAACTTGCAAAATGTGATAAAGAAAAAATTTTTAAGCAACAAAGTCAGTAACTTACAAAGGAAAACCCATAAGGCTAGCAGGAGATTTTTCACAGAAACTTTGCAAGCCAGAAGGGAGAGACATAATATATTTGAAGTGTTAAATGGGAAAAATCTGCAGCCAAGAATATTCTATCCAGCAAGGATATCATTCAGAATCTATCTCAGAAGGAGAGATAGAGTTTCCCAAACAAAAACTAAAGGTGTTTGAGACCACTGAAGCAGCCATGCAAAAAATATTACAGGGGACTCTTTGAGTGGAAAGGAGAGACCAAAAATGACAGTATAAACATAAGAAACACAAAGCCAGTGAAATGAATATTTCTGTAAAAAAAAGTCAAGTAACTCAAAAAAAGAATATAAGATATAATACCATATACCTAAAACGTGGGGAAGAAGGAAAAGAATGGATTCAAACTTAAATGACCATCAACTTAATACAGACTGCTATATGCAGAAGCTGTATACAAACCTAATGTAACCATATCAAAAACCACTAATAAACCTATAAAGAGTAGAGAAAGAAATCTAAATTGTCACTAAAGAAAATAAGCAAAACACGAAGAGCAGAGAAAATCTTCAGAAAAAAAAACACAAAACAAGTAATAAAATGGCAATAAATACATATCAGTAATTACTTTGAATGTAAATGGACTAAATGCTCCAATCAAAAGACACAGGTAACAGAGTGGATAAAAAGTGCCTATAAGAGATTCATTTTAGAGCTAAAGACACCAGCAGATTCAAAGTGAGGGGATGGAGAAACATCTATCATGCAAGTGGATGTCAAAAGAAAGCCAGAGTAGCAATACTTACTTTGGACAATATGGACATTAACACAAAGACTATAACAAGAGACAAAGAAGAGACACTATATAATAATAAAAGAGGCGATTTAACAAGAAGATATAGCAATTATAAATATACATGCTCAATGTGGGAGCACCCAGATGCATAAAACAGTTAACAAATATAGAGGAAATAATTGATAATAATAAAATAATAGTAGGGGACTTTAACATCTCCCACTTACATCAGTGGACAGATCTAAACAAACATCAAGAAGGAAACAATAGCTTTGAATGACATACTAGAACAGATGGATTTAACAGATATATTCAGAACATTCCATTCTAAAACAGCAGAATACACATTCTTTTCAAATACATGTAGAACATTTCCAGAATAGATCACATATTAGCCCACAAAACCATACTCAAAAAATTCAAGAAGGTAAAAGTCCTGCCATGCATCTTTTCTGACCACAATGCTATGAAACTACAGGTCAACCACAAGTAAAAATCTGGAAATACCACAAATACATAGAGGTCAAATAACATACTACTAAAACAATGAATGAGTCAACCAACAAATCAAAGAAGAAATCAAAAAGTACACTGAAACAAAACGAAAACATAATGGTCCAAAACCTTTGGGATACTTCAAAAGCAGTTCTAAGAGGGAAGTTTATAGCAAGCTAGACTTATCTCAAGAAGCAAGAAAAATCTCAAAAAGTTAAACTCACACTTAAAGCAACTAGAAAAAGAGCAAATGAAACCTAAAACATCAGAAGGAAGGAAATAATAAAGATTACAGCAGAAATAAATGATACAGAAACTAAAAACAAAAAACCAAAAAAAAAAAAATCAATAGAACAGATCAATGAAACCAGGATCTAGTTCTTTGAAAAAATCAATAAAATCTATAAACCTCTAGCCAGACTTATCAAGGGAAATAAAGGACCCAAATAAATAAAATCACAAATGAGAGTAGAAATAACAAACATACATACGACAGACATACACTCAGAATATTATGAAAAACTATATGCCAACAAATTGGACAACCTAGAAGAAATGAATAAATTCCTAGAAACCCAAAACTGAAAGAAGAAGAAATAGAAAATTTGAACAGACCAGCAAAGAAATTGAATCAGTAATCAAAACATTACCAACAAACACAAGTCCAGAACCAGATGCCATTATAGGCAAATTCTACCAAATATTTAAAGGAGAGTACTTATTCTTCTTAAACTTTTCAGAAAAATAGGAAAGAAAGAAAGGAAAGGAAAACTTTCAAATTCATTCTATCAGGCCAGCATTAAACTGATACCAAAACCAGATAAAGACTCCACTAAAAAAGAGAACTACAGGCCAATATCCTTAATTAACATAGATGCCAAAATCCTCAACAAAATACTACTAGCAAACTGCATCTGATAATACATTAAAAAATCATTTACCACGATCAAGCGAGATTTAATCCCGGGTTGCAAACATCGTATAATATTCACAAATCAATTGATGTGATCAATAAGAGAAAGGATGAGAACCATATGACCATTTTTTTAATATGAAATTTATTGTCAAATTGATTTCCATACAACACCCAGTGCTCATCCCAACAGGTGCCCTCCTCATTGCCCATCACTGACTTTCCCCTCCCTCTCACCCCCCATCAACCCTCAGTTTATTTGAGCATTTCAATAGACACAGAAAAAGCATTTGATAAGTATAACGTCCATTCATAATTAAAACCCTCAACAAAGTAGGTTTAGAGAGAACATACCTTAACATCATAAAGGCCTTATTTGAAAAACCCATAGCTAACATCATCCTCAGTGGGAAAAACCTGAGAGCTTTTCCCCTAAGGCCAGGAACAACACAAGGAGGTCTACTCTCACCATTTTTATTCAGTGTAGGACTGTAAGTCCTGGCGACAGCAATCAGACAACAAAAGGAAATAAAAGGCATTCAGATCAATAAGGAAGAAGGAAAACTTACACTATTTGCAGATGACATGATATGATATATAGAAAACCCAAAAGACCCCACCAAAAACTACTAGAACTGATATAAAAATTCAGTAAAATCACAGGATACAAAATCAATGTACAGAAATCCCTTGCATTACTATACGCCAATAATGGAGCAGCAGAAAAAAATTAAGAAAACAATCCCATTTACAGTTGCACCCAAAACAATAAGATACCTAGGAATGCATCTAACCAAAGAGCTGAAAGAGCTGTACTCTGAAAACTATAAAACAGTCATGAAAGAAACTGACACAAAGAAATGGAAAAACATTCCATGCTCATGGATTGGAAAAACAATTATTGTTAAAACATCTATATTATCCAAAGCAATGTACATATTTAATGCAATCCCTATCAAAATACCAACAGCAGTTTTCACAGAACTAGAGCAAACAATCCTAAAATTTGTATGGAGCCACAAAAGACTCCACCCAAATAGCCAAAGCAGTCTTGAAAAAGCAAAGCAAAGCTGGGGACATCACAACTCTGGACTTTAAGTTATAAACAAAGCTGTAATAATCAAAACAGTATGGAACTTATATAAAAATAGATACACAGACCAATGGAATAGAATAGACTATCCAGAAATAAACCCACAACTATATGGTCTATTGATCTTCAACAAAGCAGGAAAGAATATCCAATGGGAAAAAGTCTCTTTGGCAAATGGTGTTGGGAAAACTGGACAGCAACATGCAGAAGAATGAAACTGGACCACTTTCTTACACCATACACAGAAATAAATTCAAAATGGAGTAAATACCTAAATGTGAGGCAGGAAACCATAAAAATCTTAAGGGAGAACACAAACAACTTATTTGACATCAACTGTAACTTCTTTCTAGATGTATCTCCTGAGGCAAGGGAAACAAAAGCAAAAATTAACTATTGGGGCTACATCAAAATAAAAGGCTTCTGCATAGGGAAGGAAACAATAAACAAAACTAAAAGGCAACCAATGGGATTAGAGAAGATACATGCAAATTACATATCCAATAAAGAATTAGTATCCAAAACATGTAAAGAATTTAGAAAACCCAACCCCCAAAAAACAATAATCCAATTTAAAAATGGGCAGAAGACATGAACAGACATATCTCCAAAGAAGACATCCAGATGGCCAATAGATACATGAAAAGACACTCGTTATCACTTATCATCAGAGAAATACCAACCAAGCTACCATGAGCTACACCTCACACCCGTCAGAATGGAAAAAATCAAGAACTCAAGATACAACAGATGTTGCTGAGAATGTGGAGAAAGGAGAACCCTCTTGCACTGTTGGAATACATACTGGTGCAGCCACTGTGGGAAACAGTATGGATTTTCCTCAGAAACTTAAAAATAGAACTATCTTATGATCCAGCAATTGCACTACTGGGTATTTACCCAAAAACTATAAAAACATCCATTCAGAAGGATACATGTACCCCTATGTTTACAGCAGCATTATTTGCAATAGCCAATAATGTTTCCATAGATTGAAGAATGGATAAGCATGTGGTGTGTGTACACACACACACACACATACACACACAATGGAATATTATTCAGCCATAAAAAAGAATGAAATCTTGCCATTTGCAACAACATGGATGGAGCTACAGAGTATTATGCTAAGTGAAACAAGTCAGAGAAAGACAATTGCCATATGACTTCACTCACATGTGGAATTTAAGAAGAAAAACACACCAGCAAAAGGAAAAAACGAAGAAAGACAAATCAAGAAGCAGACTCTTATCTACAGAGAACAAACTGATGGTCACCAGAGGGCAGAAGGGTGAAGGGATGGTTGAAATAAGTGATGGGGATTAAGGAGTACACTCGTCATAATGAGCACTGGGTGATGTATAGAAGAGCAGAATCACTATACCGTATACCTGAAACTCACAGAACACTATGTTAACTAATGCTAATTAAAATAAAAAATTTTTAAATAAAATACTAATTGTTAGCTTAAGAAAAAAAAGAAACCATAAGCCTCCCTCCCCAAGAGTTCTGTAAATCACTGGTATTTACATGCTCATGTAATTTACGTGCTCATGCTCAGGTTCCTCAGTTCACATATGTGGCCTCTGCTCCATTTCCATGTTTCCCAGGGAGCAAGGTTCAATTCTTCACTGGTTTCTACAAGAAATCCATGTGCATTGAGCACTGTACATGTTATCAATTTACTGAATACTTAGGAGTTTGGGGGGTTACATGAAACAGTGATCCACCTTCCACCCTTTCACTGGCTCTCCTATGCTCCCAAACTTTGTCATCTCCCAGGTCCCTCTTAATAACAACCCACAGCTCTCTCTCCTTTGACATGCAGAGCAGCGTCCCCATGCCCAGGATACTGCCCACCCCACTGCTACCCCAAGCTGGCTGATCAGGAATTTTCACAAGGGCAGTCGTATGGCTATTATCCTAAGGCGAAATTTTCATAAAGGATACTAAGTAGAGGGGGAAAATAAAACCTTCAGTTTATACCTCTTGTTTTGAATAACCACCCCCCCACACACTGCCTGCTAACTATAGCTCACATTTGTTGAATATTCACTAAATATCCCGTGATAAGTAACACATTATGATTCCCAGCCACTCATAACCCAGAGAAGCTAAAAGAGTTGGCCAAGTTACTCAGCTGGAAGGCATCAGGGCTGGGATTTGAACCCAGAGCACTTCAAGTGGGAGCCCCACTACGTTTTGCTACACAGCGTACATAGACCTAAATGGCAGTACCCGTACTGAGGCACCATCCCACCACTTGGACACCAGGACAGCCTTGAGCTAAACAAAAGAGGACATTCTTGTTGGTGGAATCCTTTCCGAGCCCTAAAAGGTCACTGGGAACTGAACACTGGCTTCCTCTCTTCTTTCTCCTGCTTCCCATGGCTGGTTTATGTGCGACATCCTGGGCTGTGGGGAGACCTGATGATGTTTGGCAGCTCAAACACCACATGTGCCCACACATCACCCAGCTGGATGTCACGGTGCTGCTGTGGTCTCACGAATTAAGGACCTTAAGTGACAGGATGGCTCCGATTTAGGATTAGAAGGACCATGCAACCTTCCCCAGCCCTCTGGGCATTATGGGAAAGTGACCTGGAAAATCAAATGTAGAGAGGTGTCCCAAAATATAGGAGTCTTGTTTGAGGCACAGTAGAACCTATTAGCTTGAGAAATTGGTCTGGAAATCTTATTAAAAGAGACAAATCATTCCACCTTCTCTCTGGACTGAAAATATTGGGGGTAATAGACTTTCTCTGAAGCCTGGGACCCATGTACCTCATGTCAGGATCACAGCCAACCTCTGGCAAGACTCAATTCAATGCAAGTGATAAAGGTTATTATTTTTTTTAATGGGCAGTTCTGATTAATTCTGATTTCTTTGGCCAGCCACCGACTTATCTCTACTAGTCCCTCATTACTGTGAAGGTTGCAAGCCAGAAGAGCCAATGGCAAAGAGAAATGAAGTTCAAATTATGGATTTGTCATTATTGCACAGCTCAGCAGATAACTGTCCTGCCCCCTCCACCACCGCCACACACACACACACACACACACACACACACACACACACACACTGAATATGCTCAATTAACCTGCAGTGGGGATGGGAAAGCAAGGCACCATTGCATTGTGAAACCTAGCCTTGCTAGTCTTGGCTATTTAAAGGAAATGATAAAAAGAGTACTTCAAACGTATAGGTTAGCTATTATTATGGTGGTTGTGTTTGCTGGATACTGATAGGTTCCGGAATAATGCAAATCACTGGAATTTAGCAGATGCTTATTCCATGCCTGGGACTGTGCTGAGGGCTTTCTTCACATGTATCATCTCCTTTATCCTTAGAACAACAATGAAGGTCAAGAGTTGGCAAACTTTCTCTATAAAGGACAAAAAAGGAAATATTTGAGGTTTTGAAGTCTATTTTAGGTTATGCAGGGTATTCTCAACTACTCAAATCTGCCATTGTGGCTTGACAACAACCATAGACAATATGTAAATTAGTAATTATGGATGTGTTTCAATAAAATTGTATTTACAAATTCAGCCAGCTGGCCAGGTTTAGCCTGTAGGCCATCATTTGAACATGTTATTCCCAATCTGGAGGTTGGGTTCTTTTCTCTCTCCTACATCCTCCTTCCTCCCTGCTCTTCCATTCTGGTTCTAGTTCTGGAGGAAGAATAGAATAAAAGATGTTTTTGCACATGACTGCCCAGGGAGAGTTGGCTGTTCTCTGTCAACAAAAGGGAGAAGGATTGTTTTCATGAAAATCCTGCATCCGTGGTGGCTGTAGGGGGCCATCGGAGTCCCATGGGTCACCTGTCAATCTAGCTCCTTGTCTACAAGCTCGATGTAGGCTGTGGCAGACCCCACTGGTGAAAGACTTGATCCCAACCTGCTCTCAGAAGACATGGTGGGTCTTTATGAGCCTCGGGTACATTTTCCAATACCTTGCCAATGGTCTAACACATGACCTCTTTGTCCACACTGGGGTGGTCCCCAACAAGCCTGCAGCTGCAATCTTAGCTTCCATCTGAGCCCCAACCATGGGCCTGTAGACCTGGACAGGGTCCATCTCCATGCCCCTTAGAAACTGGGGATTTGAGGAAGCTTTGTGCTTCTCTGAGCCACAATACCCGCCACCTACCTGAATATTCTTTTCCCAACTAAAGTCACGTAACAGCTCCACAGATACCAGGGAATAAATTATCTGTCTCTCCTTGATGGCACTATAAACATAGGGAACAATTTAGGATCTCAGACTAGGGTTTCTCAGTCTCTGCTCTATTGCTATGTGGGGCCAGATCGCACTCAGGAACAATCATGCACACCGTAGGATGGTTAGCAGCATCCTGGCCTCTATGCACTAAATGCCCATAGCAACCCCCAGGTGTGACCATCAAAAGTGTCTCCAGACACTGCCAAATGTCCCTTAGCTGACAAAACAACTTCTGGCTGAAAGCCACTGTCTGGTTAAAGGGCAACCATTGCATTGCCTTTTGCTCTCAGCTGTAGGTTCTAACTCAATTCCAGAAAAATAGGAAAGATCACAGGCAGGATCACCATTTCCCACCTAATACTCTAATACTTCTAGCCAGTGTTTCCTGCAGGCAATAAGAAAGGCTTGGTGGTAAATGAGATCAGCACCCCCCACCCCTCCCTTGACCTCTCCCTCTGATCTCTCCCTTGCCCCAGCTCTGTATGCAGTACTGGCCTGAGAAGACCTCTGGATGCTATGGGCCCATCCAGGTGGAGTTCGTGTCTGCAGACATCGATGAGGACATCATCCACAGAATATTCCGCATCTGTAACATGGCTCGGGTAAGTGGATGTCCACTATCACTTCCTGTGCTGCTCACCCACCCCAAAACAGATGAGGGCTAGTGGGAGAAGATGACACATACCATCCAGGAGTCTGTGCTGTACTCTCCTGATAATCCCAACTTTGGGGAAGCGGTGCCTCTGCCGATTCCGGCTCCAGACCCAACCATGGCTCCAGCACTCAGACATGCATGGGGAGACACCCAGCCTGCCAACTGCCTGTTTCCGACACACTTGCTGCCGTGTAGTCCAAACTTCTCAGGAATTAGTGCTTCCCCGCTGTGTCGCACTATGTTGGCATGAGTTGATGCAGCCTTTGATTGGATCCAGTAGGCTTTGGGCTAGACCTGAAGAACACCAAGATGAAAAATAATTAGTTGCTTCCATGGGGAAATTCACTGGCTAGGTAGAGAAGTATTGGGTGGGAAGGGCAGATCAGTAGTCTATGAAATGGGTAATGAAGACTTTGGTCTTTACTGGGGCCCTGGGGTGAACAGAACTGTGTCTCTTCCTCAGTTCACTGTCCAGTGGGAACATGAGATATGTTCTGGCACGTGAACCTCAGGGAGAGAGACAAATTCTGCCCAGTGGAGTGAGTCAGGGAAGGCTTTTCCTATAGAAAGGGACATTTGAATTGGGTTTTGGAAACTGAGTAGTTTTGCAGGTAGAGGGGCATGCAGGGAAGTCATGGCAGGAGAATTAGTGTGCACAAAGGTGTAAGGATGAGAATGGGGAGAGACAGACTGTGATGACATGGCATACAGCCCATTTAGTCTGTCTTCCACTGCAATGCTGCAGCCCCCAGGGTAGCTGAAGGGTCTGCATCCCCAGAAGCACAGCCCTAACAGCTTCTCCGCTTTCAGCCTCAGGATGGGTACCGCATAGTCCAGCACCTCCAGTACATTGGCTGGCCCGCCTACCGCGACACGCCCCCCTCCAAGCGCTCTCTGCTCAAAGTGGTCCGCCGGCTAGAGAAGTGGCAGGAGCAGTATGACGGGAGGGAGGGCCGCACTGTGGTCCACTGCCTGTGAGTACCGTGGTGGGGCCTCTGGGGCAGCAGGGTGGTGGTGACAGGGCGTCTGTCCTTGAGGATGCCACTGCCCACAAACACCAGCCATAGGCATGCCTGGCCATACCACCTCTCAACATCTCTCAAAGGCCAAGGGGCAGGTGTTCAAGGAAATATAACCTTTCATGGACTGGGGTTGACAGTTTGTTGTCCTGAATTAAGATTATATGACACGTCATTGATACAGAACCTGGTAAACTTTCATAGACATAGGGAGTGGGCAGGCCACTCCATATCACTCTTTTTTAATTTTTTTAATGTTTATTTATTATTGAGAGAGACAGAGAGAGACAGAGCATGAGCATGGGAGGGACAGAGAGAGGAGGAGACACAGAATCTGAAGCAGGCTCCAGGCTCTGAGCTGTCAGCACAGAGCCCGATGTAGGGCTCCAACTCACAAACCGCGAGATCATGACCTGAGTTGAAGTCACTTAACCGACTAAGCCATCCAGGTGCCCATCCATATCACTCTTAATGGGGAGAGAAGTCCCAATCCCCAACAAGAGGCATGATGTGTCCTCTTAGTCACTAGAAAGCTAGGACAGAGTGGGTTCCACTGACTAGATCCTCCAATTATTTCCTAAAGGAGGAAAAGAAGAAAGGGCATGTGTTGATTGAGTTTGATGCCAGATATTTTAAATGAATTTTAAAATTAAAATACCATCTACAAGGTAGATATTACCATGCTATAGTGAAAAACTGAGGCACAGAAGGGGTGAGAAATTGGGTAGTTAAGTGAGGAGCTTTGATCTGAATCCACCGACATGCAAGTCAATATGCTGTTAACCCACACTGCCTCTGAGTAAACCAAAGGACTCATCAGCCATGTCCTCCTTCAGGGGCATCTCTTGCTATGGGCGTACTGAGAACACAGGGACATGGGGAGCCTGAAGGGAAGGCAATGCCCCTGAGGGGTTGATCGATGGGTGTGAAGGGCCCTGGAAACACTGTTTCCCATGGCACAGTGGGCTCACAGCTGTGCTGATATGTCCATTACTGGGGTACACTGTAACCTTTACCACCTATCTCAGAATGGGCAAAGCTGGGGCACAGAGTTTCCCAAATAGACCTTGATGTCATAATGCCAGGTGGAGGTCAGGACCCTTAGGGGACTGTGGCTGACAGGCTGTCATCAAGAAAGTTAGTTAACTGAGTGAGCTTCAGTTACCTCATCTGCCCAGTGCATATGTTAAAATAGGTCATCTTAAGACCCTATCGTGCTTTGTCGTTAAATATTTAGAGAACAAACACAAGTTATCTTCCAACATACAGATTCATGACATCATGGTAGCAAATATGCAAATGTTATAAAGACAGTTACTTCACAGCCTGAGTTGGAGTCTACCCTAAGAATATAGAGTGACCTCTGAGAAGGATTCTGCAAAGATCTCGGACCCAGAGCACCTCTGTAGCTGTAACAGCCATGTGTGGAACATATGACTGGCAACCATTCCTTTTGCTGCTCAGAACGTGGAGGGTTGGGGGAAAGTGACTGAGAGGACTCAACTCTCTTAAAATGTGTCAGAGGAGATGGGAGTGAGCTCTTCCCTTTTAAGAGTAAATATGTCTGGAGCCCATTAAAAACACCTACTGACCTCAGAATCGAGTTCAGTCTTTTCAAAACCAGCTATTGTTCATTGTTCCCCTCTTTCAAATAGGTGGTGTATGCACATGTCAGGAAAACCAGACACACACAAACACACACACATACACACACACACACACACACACACACACACACACACACACACAGACACGACTTAAGGCCACCACCTATAACAATCCTTTTTTTCTCAAAGGATGCAAATCACAAACTGGGGTTCAGGAAGATGCTGTGAGGTGTCAGTGTCACATTGATAGGTGACATCAGCCAAACCAAGCTAGTTCTACCCACATCCCAGAAACTGGCAGCTGGTTCCCTGCCAATTCACCCCTGCCCCTTCCACATCCCTCTCACACAGTCAGGTGGCCTCACCTTTAGCACAGAGTCATTACCATCATATCAGGGTCTCACTCCATCAGACCCTTGGATTCCTGTGCCCACTTACCTCTTTCTCTTGGACTCTGTTCTTGCTTCAGAAAGTACTGAACACTCCCTCTAGGGGAATCCCTTCCTACTCTTTACCATGTGATTTTTTTCAGCCTGCTTTTTTGCAGGAGTACCTTTTTATCCATATCACCCCTAGCCAAGGTGACCAGCAGTTTGAACTGAAGGAAAGCATAGGCAGGTCCTCCTGTCAACAGGGACCTTGGCATCCTTGGAGGCCAGAGATACCAAAGAGACATCGAAATGCAATGGCCAGTGAATGGAGGGCAACTGTCTGTACTTGAAACATCTGCTCATTGGGTGTCCTATACATAAAACATCTGGGAAATCAAGTGCCTTAGTTTCCATCCAGATGTTCTTTAGACACAGGCCATTACATGAAATCATTAGTTGCTCTTGGCAACGTGCCCAGGATTTCTGAATCAGGTAGTTTCCTAAAGGGACTTTCTGTAAATAGTTGGAGGTGCATTTTCATGAACATGAATTATGGAGCACCAGAAAGGAGGGACAGAGAGATGACCCTGCCGGGAGCCCTCTAGTTTGACTCTCCAGATCGACAGGGTCTTGCTTAAACCAGGATGTCCAGAGACCTATCATCTCAAAATAGAGCATTTCAGACCCACCCAGCCCCACCCCTAAACCTAGACTGGCTGACCTGAGGCTAACAGTGATGTCTCTGGAGTTTCTATCCTTAGTGGAGGGGAAGAACTAGGATTAAAACCACCTGGAACCTTCCCCTGTGTTCACTGGATGTGTAGGTGGACCCAGATCCTCCTTTTGAACAAGGATACAGGCACCACATCTACAGAGACACACAGTCTGTAACACTGTTTGGGTCAGTGTACCATGTATGACTTTCAAATGCTCATAGAACCAAAGAAACATCCAGCTAATTGAATTCTCAAAGAGCATCTAGTCCAGCCCCTCCATTATATGAACAGGGAACAGCTCGTTCAAGGTCAAAGCAGGCTCATGGCACCAGTGGAACTGACACCGCTAAGGCTTTCACCATAGCCTGACCTTGCATTTGCTGGGGCAGCCACTCCCCCACTACTGCTGATGTAGCTTTAGGATGAGCAGGTGCTGGGAGGGTGCCCAGGAATATAGCTCACCTCTTCACTCTGTGTGTAGAAATGGGGGCGGCCGCAGCGGAACCTTCTGTGCCATCTGCAGCGTGTGTGAGATGATCCAGCAGCAAAACATCATTGACGTGTTCCACATTGTGAAAACACTACGTAACAACAAGTCCAACATGGTGGAGACCCTGGTGAGTGTCCCAAGAACCTTCTTCCACAGTCTGGGGGCTGGCCCTAATTCCCCTGACCTGGAGAAAATAGCATCAGATAGAAAAACACCCAACAGCAGGGCGCTTAGTGAGCCCTTACAGTCTAAACCCTTTGCACAGTTATCTGCTCTGCTCGCATCCCTTCCAACCACACAAACTTCCTTCTCCTGCAGGGCAGTCCAAATATTAATCCTGACACACTAATCCTCATATCGCTAATTCAGGCTTAGGGGAAGGGATTCTGGATTAGTGGAGTGTGAATTATATTTTCAATTCAGTCCAGTCCTATTCTAATTGACCTATGTGAATTGCACAGTGTAAGCCCAGGGCTCGGACACTGTGGAGAAAGCGATGGAAAGTACGTGAGCAGGCAGAGCCCAGATCATAAGGCCTGGTGCAGTGATGGGAACAGACCATACACAGGGAACTTTGATAGAAAAGCATGGTCCTACTTAGATTCTCATCCATAGACCAGCAGTGTCAGCGTCATCTAGGTGCTTGTTAGAAACACAGAATCTAAAGCCACTCCAGATTTACCCAGAGTTTGCATTTTAGAAAGATTCTTGGGTGCTTCATATGCATCTTTTAGTCTGAGAAGCACTAGTGTCCAAAACAGGGAAAAGGAAGAGAATGATCCCGTTGGGCATCTGGGAAAGCGTGGGTGTGAACAGGCCTGGGGCACAACTTGGGGGGATGTCCAGATACAGATAATTACATGGATAATTTTGAGTCAACTGTTAGTATGGATGTAGATAACGTTTCTTCCAAAATCTGTGTCTCTAACCTAAATGCATTTCTCCTTTCCTTTTTTTTCCTTCTCTTGCCTCCTCTGCTTCCTCTTTGCCTCTCCCCCTCTCAGGAACAGTATAAATTTGTATACGAGGTGGCACTGGAATATTTAAGCTCCTTTTAGCCCAATGGGATGGGGAATCTGCCGGAGCCCAGAGGCTGCTGCAGCCAAGCCCCCTTTTCTGTGAATGGCAGTGACTGGGCTCAGGGGCTAAGAGGCGGCCCCCTGCCCAACTCCAAGGAGAAGACTGGTGGTCCGTGTTCCGTGGTGGGCCTGCACCTTCTGAGGGTCTCCTGTAGCTGTGGGGGATGCTGCTCTGAAAGGCCCAGACTTCCCTTCCACACCCAACCAGCCACAGCCATGGGCCCATGCACACGTGCACCCATGGCGAGGCCCTGGATTTTTTGGTTCCCAGACCTCTTGCTTTTGTTCAAGTTTGTGAATCTCATGGCAAACTGACTGTGCGAGCGTTGGGGAGTGACAGCCTCAGCAGCACCTCCCTGCCTCACTTTTCCTTGAGAGTAGAGGAGATATCTGTTCTACTCCTCCATGCAGTCATGGAAATGATGGGGTTCTTGGAGGGGGGGGGCCTGCTCTGCTGCCTGCTGTAGGCTCCTTCAGGGATCTCTGGCATTGGACACCTGCCGGTCTGGATCAGTGTGACCTCGGGATGCTCCTGAGACCACAGCAGAGGTCCCCATTCTCAAACATAACCTGCATGGGGCTTGGCCCAATACCATTTTGAACCCCTCCCCCAGCCTAGGCCTTGACCTGTTGTTCACTGGCCAGTCCGCTGTGTCCACGCCCTTTGATAAAGGTTCTCTTTGCTTTTTTTGTAATCAGTGGGAGGGAGAGTGTGGAATGTTGCTGCTCTTCCTTTTCTTTGTGAAAAGGAACCATCTCTTGGAGGGCAGGGCTGACCTTCTGTCTCTTGGGTGGTGGCTTCCTTTAGGAGAGAGACAAGAGTCAGTTATTTTCTGAAGTGTATAGGGAAAAAACTTTATTTGGGCATGTAAAATCTTAGTCTCTTATGTCAAAATAAAAGGGGGAGAGAAGTTTGGGTGTGTAACTATAAGACAAATCTCTTGGGCCTGTAATCTTTCCTGGCAATGTCCTTAAAAGATCCCACCCTAGGACAGCGATGCCATTGAGCAAGGGCAACAGGCTAGTCTGAAGATGGTCCCTTCAGATGGGGAAGATGATACTAGCTTTGTGCATAATCTTGGATCCCCAAATTTGAATTCCTTCCTAGAGAAACCCCTAGCTGACATCTTGAAAAAGGTCATCATGGGCCCAGTTATGCTCTAGTTTAAAATAGGCCAAGGAGATCATACCAGGGATCTAGGATCTTATTGAAAGTAAAGTATGGGTGACCCAGTGACAGGGAAGCAATATTTGCTAAACATCTACTGTACGTCGGGCTTGGCACATTCCTTATGACATCTCACGCAGTCCTAGAACCCCCATGAGAGAACTACTAGCCTGTCATCTCTACTTTACAATTGAGGAAACTGAGGCATCTTCCTCAATGATGAAATCCTGGGTTCCAGAAAGGCAGATATTGGTGATAAGACCCGTTTGTACTGTTTCCTTCATCTTTCTCAGCAAAGCACTTATTTTATGGAGGGAAAATAAGGCCAGAAACTTCTGAGCAGAGAACTCCACAATGGAGTTCTTTCTTTCTGATGCGAGTTCTTCTGGGAAGCCCAGTAGTTCAGATATATTTTTGGTAAGTCATTCCCAGCTCCCCAGGAAAGCTAGTCCCATCTGATTTCTTGGCCAATGAAAACAGTTGCCTGTTTCCTCAGGCTGTGAGGTCTGTAAGCCAGGGACATGCTCTACTTTGGCCTCTACTAGGTGTTGAGGCACAGTATTTGGCAGCCTCAGGGCAGCCTGGGATCTAGGAAGCTCCATGTGGAGGCTGGTCTGGCCCCAGACAGGAGATAAGGAGCACAGAATTCAATAAGGCACAGTTTTTCTCCCCAAGAGCTCCCTGTATACTGGGGAGCTTGAACCCCAGTACAGGAGTGGTGCAGCATATGAGCATCATATGAAACTGGGAGCAAGAGACCCTCTGCCTGCCTACGACTTCCTAGAGGAAGTAGTGCCCATTCAAGCTGGGTCTCAACAGGTAGAAAAAAGAGGAAAAGGAAATCAGTCCAAGGGATCAGGATGTATAGTGGCAAAGAGGTGTGAAAACTCCTTGGGATGGGAGGCAGGCAGGTGAGAGGTCAGCCCAGCTGGAGCAAAGCACGACAGGAGGGGCGGCAGGAGATGAGCCAGGGTCAGGGAGAAGAGTGTTCCACCAAAAGCACAGACTTACCCCTACGGGCAACAGAGAGCGAGGAGAGCATCTGAGTGATGTGCTCAGCTCAGTGTTAGAGAAGACTCCCTCTGGGGCCAGTGAGGCTGCCTCCTTTCCTTTCATCAGACACTGTGAAAACATTCCCTTAAGCGTGTGCTTTTTACTATCACATATATTTGTCTGTCTGCTCATTATTTTGTTGCTGGAACAAAATATGCAGTGGATCATGAGACTCCACTCTTGTGAGAAACTCAGGGTCTCTGCTCTACCGTGGAGCAGGGTGACCACTGCAGGCCCATGAGGATGGGACATGAAAGGAGCCCACAGAAACTGTTCCCATTGGTGTGAGCTCTGGAGCTGTCTGGAAGTCCAGGGACACCAGACGTGATCACAGAAGGGCTGTCACTTTGCAGGTTCAAAAGGAAGCATCTCAAAGGGAAGGAAGGCAAAGGAGCCCCCCAGTGAACTCACTCTTCTCCTTTGATGGGTCCTTTCCCCAGTGTACTTGAGCAGGTCCCCAGGCCCCAGCTCCCACTGGTCGTGCTGGCTTCCCCTGGCTCCAGTCCACTGCTGCTGCCAGCCCTCACACAGCCTTCAAGGAGCCTGTAGCAGAGAAAATCAAATGCTCTTTGCTCAGACCCTGGCTCATCCATGCAGAATGGGGGAGGGGGGCTATCCAACACAAATCCTAGGATTTATTTTGCTCTGGAAGGGGTGACAGAGCTGGCAGATAAAAATGACACTGGCTTCTATCATTTCAAATGGTAGGAATTTAAATTTTGACTTTAGGGATAAGGGAAGTTGTAAAAATTCAGGCCATGGTGGGGTAATCGACCCAACAAGGCCCAGTGATGGTTCCCCCAGTTCAGCGCCCCCATTTCCTCAAAATGCAGCTACTCTCCAAAGAAGGCATGGCAGTGAACAGGTCTTAGGCCAGTTTACAGAGGAAGAAATTAAGGCTCATGATGGGAATATTTTCCCTAAGATTGCACATGGCATGCATGTAGCAGGGCATGATGGATGGGATGGGGGCACTGATGCCCTGGAATTTGGACTTGATCCATTCCCTGGGAAATAAGAGAAAACACCACCTCCCCCAAGGTATCTTCCCACCCCACTCCACTTAGAGGATGGGCTACCTTTTACAATTCAGAGGAAAACCGTATCAGTAGTATCAATCTCTGGGTTTCCACATCAAAGACTAGCCTCTCGTCTCTGGGGAGCCAAGGGAAGTACCCCCAAGTAGTACAGAGCCTCAGGGCCACCTCCTAGGTATGGACCTTGTTTGGAGATGTGCAGAAGAAGCCAGGAACTCTCCCCAAGCTGCATGCATTTGTGGCCTAGATGGCTTTAGGCAGTATCTTAGCTGTGCCTCAACATTGTGTCCTTTCGCCCTTTCTGGGCCTCTAGATGACCACAGCAGGCCTCCCTTTGTGGGAACAGAGGGATCAGATTGCTTTTAGTGCTGGCCTTCTCTTTGGGTGCGGCCTGAGCAGTGGCCTGCCAACTGTGAGCCTTCACATGGAACCAGAAGACCGTGTGCTGGGGACTCTGAGCTCACTGAATTCTCCCAACATCCCTAAGATGTGTTTGCAACTGTCACCATCTTACAGATGAGGAAACTGAGGCTCAGAGAGGAGAAATCACTTGTCCACAGTTCCCCAGTTAGTGAACAGAGGGGATCCAGGAATTAAACTCATTCTTCTGACTTCAAAGACAATATTTTTCCTCCATTGTGTCTCAGGTTTTCCCACAGGTCTACCCATAATAGCAAAGCCTAGGGTGGAACAGATAACCCAATGGATCTTGTAAAGCCCAAATCAGACAAGCTTAAAATTCCTCCACAGTTTGTTTTACTTTAACAATTCATATGATACTTGCCTTCTACTCTAATTTGCCTGATTTAATAGGACTGTATTTTTTACATGATGTGCCCTGGTCCTTCATGTGGCTTTGGTCCCCTCAACTCCCTATGACAGACCCTAGGGAATCATATCCCAATCTGAGAGGCACCATGTCTGGCCATGCTGCTTCCTTCCTCCTGAGGCCAATTCCAGACTCAGGCTCAAGACCAGCTCAGCCTCCCAGGCAGATCCTTTGGTGTGGGGGTACCGTGACCTCACTGTTCATGGGTTGATCTCAACTCATTTCTTCCAGTTAGATGCTGGAAAGAACCCACTGGTATATCCTAGAATGATGAGGATGTGTCCATCTGGCATAGTGAAGGGTGAGCCCATAACACTGTAAAGGGAAAGGATAAGATGCACACAGGTTTTCTCAGCAGATTCCTGAAGGCTGGGACTTGGAGAAGGTGTGATGTACTCTGTCCAGGTGGAGTCACATGGTTGCTAATGTGGGCAAATCTAAGGACATGCTTCACATGAGGGGCTGGGGGTCTGGAAGGCTTCTTACTTTACTTCAGTCACACATACTTGGCTCCTGCCACATGCCAGGGCCCTGGAAGGGGTGCTGCCAGGAACAACAGGTTATTATGGGACAGTTCATCCCGTGGTGAGGCATTGGGGTGGCAGTGGAAAGAGCTTAGTCTTTGGTTCAAATCACATCCTGACCATTTCTTAGCTGTAGAATGTTAGGCCAACCAATTAACGGGAAAAGATGTGAAAAGAGGAGCCTCGGCCAAGGTAGAAGGCACAGATTTGGAGAGCTTTGGGCAGGAAAACAGGAAGGCAAGGCCAAGAAGTTGGGACGCAGCGGAAACACTCAAGTATGCACATGAACTACAGGGAAAAGTGGTCATTTCTGTGGCCCAGCAGGACAGGGGACAGGGAAGCCTGGCCAGGACCACTGGGAGCAAGGGTGTCACTTTAGAATAAGTTTCGCTGTCTCAGAATAAAGGCTGTAATTCTCCTTGTGACCAACCAAATCATGTCTATCCATCATCTGCTCGCTGTTGCTAAACCAGCTCCTAATCTGTGTCCTCACCAGGGTCCACATTTCCTCAGCTCTGGCATGAATCCTGCTGTGTGCATACAGGTGTCAGTCTACTTAGGCTGCTCAGACAGCAGAAGGGTGGCCCAGGGAAGGATAGCCATGCAGGTACCATGTCATCTCAGCAGGAGTAACTGTCCAACCCCGACCCAGAGACACTGAAGGAGATGATAATTCCCCTCCACCTCACTGCCTTAGAAAAGAATGAAGAAAGCCACCCTCCTTTTGCCTTCATCTGGTCACTGCTGGGCTAGACAGGCCATCAGCACCCAGCTAAGTCAGGAGGAATGCTGTGGGAAACGTGAACAAGCCCAGGAGTAAGAGGAGCAGGGTGCTAACAGATTGTTCTGGGCCAGATCTCTGGGGTAATTAGCACCCACAATGGTAGACCCTAGGCTTGGCATCCTAGCTATCTAAGTAAGAGCTTGGGGGTGGTCCATAGGGGCTCATACAAGGAATGTGAGAGGACTCCGGATGAAAGAGGCTATAGGTAAGACCCCTTTGGGGCTGGATCACCATGTAATCTCCTTCTGTATCCAAGAGCTTCTCTGGGTGTTGGGATTTGGACCCTGATTCTTGGTTGGCATGTTCAGAGAATGAGCGTCTGAGGGCAGTAGAGCATTAGACAGGAAGGTATTGGTGTGAAAGCCTGGAGCTCAGGGTAATTACTGTAATTCATGGTTCCTTGGTGAGTCGAATTCTTAGATTTGGGGGAGGAAAGGGAATGTGAAGTAACCTGCCAGCAGTGCAAAACTGGGTAAGCACACTTCAGTGCATTTGAGCTTGTGAATACAAATCTGTAGGCCTCCTGTGAGATGGTCTCACAAACTCACCATGCCCCCACCTCTCCCATGGAAGATTAACGATTGAAGATGTTCCTTGGGTCAAAGCATCAGGGCAGTCCAGAGGCTCTGAGAACCAAGTAGTGCCATCCCAGTTCAAATCAGACTTCCAAAGGGTCAGGCAGAATGCTAGTGCCCATATGCTCCATAGGTCTGTAGATCATTGGACAAATTCAAGCATGGTTCTCTAGTCCCAGGTCACTCCTGTGAGTGGAACTAGGACCACTAGGTAAAGCTTGATGACTGTAAGGAAGAATTTGCTATATGCCAGAGAGGATAAGCTGCCCATATGAGCAGTGGTCCTGCAGAGCCAGACATCTCTTTAAAGGGAAGAAAGAGAATTGCTGAGATGACCTTTAACTTTCTTCCACCCTAGATGAGTGATATTTAATGCAGGTGGGACCATATTTGAACTCCTTCATTCCTGCAGAGCACAAAACCAAGGCTGGGTTTGGTTTGTGCAGGTTGAAGTTCCCTGCTCTCCTGTCCAAGTCTTCCCACCATGCAGGCGAAAATGCTGCTCTGGCCCCATAGCCAGCACTAATCCAGGCTGGTTATCACCAGAATGTCCAGAGAGAATAGCTGCTTTGCCACAGACCCAATGCCCACCAAGATCTGTGATGAGACCAACCATACTTCAGATCCACTGGCCAACAAAGCCTTCAGTGGTAGCCAGAACTAGTAAAGGTCCAAGCAGGACCCAGAGCAGGGCTTTGCTTACCACACACATGGTCTCCAGAGGTTACTTCTACCCCACTCCCCACTCAAGGCCTGTTGGAGCAGACTGCATAAAGTAAAAGCACAGTGACTCTGTTGGCACATAATTGTAATCATCCCCAAAGCATCCATTTCATTGCCAGGTGGATCCTGGGCTAGCCCAAGTTAATCCAGGCTAACCCGTGTTGGCAATCATACTCAGAAGCACTTTTTCACCCTAAATCAACTAGCCAATAAAAGGCAGAGTTGGGGCTTCTACCATTGCCTTGGCTACTGGACACCATCACAGCCCTCTAAGGGTCATCATGGGGCTCCCACATGACTTGAGGGAGACTGACATTTTTCACATCCACTGGGCATATGATATTGCATGAGACCAAAGTCTCCACACTGTTTGCAGCCTCCTCCATGAATCCCAATGGCCTGCACTTGTACAGTTTGGGTGTTTGATAGATAAAGCACGTATGAGAAGAGAAAACAAAATAAATCAACTTTTTAAAAAAGCCAGCACTGTGCTGTCAATGTTCTTTTTTTTTTTTCCTTTTCCTTTCCAATTCTAGCTTAAAAAACCAGAAGGTAAATAATGTCAGGTCAATGAATATCAGATATATTTTTTGACTGTACATTACAGTGAAGTGTAATCTTTTTACACCCTGCAAGTCCATCTTATTTATTCTTGTAAATGTTCCCTGACAATGTTTGTAATATGGCTGTGTTGAAAATCTATACAATAAAGCTGTGATCCTGAGATTCATGTTTTCCTAAGATATTCGCACTGGTTTCTTCCTGGGGTTGGGTGGGAGTGAGGGGAAGACAAGTGGAAGAAGGAAGATGAGAAAAATCTATGACCTTCTAGGTTTCTTTATATTTGTTTAATCCTCACATCTATAATGCAGGAAGGGTGTATTATCCCCTCTTTGCAGATGAGAAAGTTGGGGTTCATAAACATTAAGGGATTTTCCATGATTCTACATTGAGCTACTGAAAGGGTAGAGTCTAAAACAGTCCCCCCCCCCGCCCAAGTGTGGTCCATAGAGACCTGGCACCAGAATTACTCAGGAAATGTGTTAACGGACAAATTTTTAAGCCCCTACAGAATCACAGTTTCAAGATCTGCATACTAACAAACTTCCTGGATATAGAAGTTAGCTACTGCCGCATAATATACCACCCCAAAACTCAGTGACTTAAACAGTAGTCCTTTCTGGTGTCCAGCTGGGGTCTGACTGATCTAGGCTGGGTCAGCTGGCCCAGTCATGGGTTCTACTCCAGGCCAGGCTTGCCTGGGATGCCTTGGCTAGGGCATCTTTGCTCCCTGTAGCTGTTATCCTCCCCCCTGGGGACAGCAGGCTAGCCTAGTCATGGTCTTCTTATGGTGATAGGAGCACGACAAATAACGTCCAGTCACATCAGCTGCTTTGAAACAGGTCTGCAACATCCCATTGGGTAAGACTGGTTCCACGGCATCAAGATGCATAGAAGTCTACTTCTTGACACAGAACCTCCTTTTCAATGTTCTAATAAATGCTGACATTAGGCACTACACCAGTGATGCCAGATGCAGACTTTAACCCTCTCATCTCAGACCCATAGATCATCTATATCAGCTCACCTGAGAAACTTCTAAACATGCACAGTCTAATTCAACTGGTCCAGGATGGGTGCCCAGAATCTGCATGCTTAACAAGGTGCCCGAGGTGATTGTAATACATGCTGGAATTGTGCAAGCACTGTTCTAAATGCTGTTGCTATTACAGAGGGCCAAATCCGACAGGGAGACAAATCAGTTCCCAAACCAGTGTATGAGGCTGCCAGTCTCTGAGTTGGATGCACAAGCTCTCTCCAGGTAAGCAGAAGAAACAGCTGGAACTAATTATTTGGAGTTTACTGGTTCCCAAGTTTTCTGTACATATCCAGATAGAAGCATGAGCCATAGGGTCAGAACCCAGGGTACACTTGTTCTCATTCAGCTTTAGGAACCCTGGCAGTGTTCTTCAACCTAAGAGACCTATATTTATGACCCACCAGAACCCACCTGCACTCCCAAAAGCCACAGAGCCTGGAGAACCTATACCTCCCAGCTTGGGTCCTGAGTGGGGAACCTGGTGGCCAGCCAGCTAGTAGTAATCCTTGTCCCTCTGTCCTTGGTCATGTTAATCTCACTTACTCTGCCTGCTATATTTATTCGTTTGCCACAAATGTAATAGTTGACATTGGGAAAAATAAAATTAGAAAGAAGGAAAAAAATCTCACATATCTCCTAATAACCAAAATACTTTAGGGCATATTGTTTTTCCCCAAAATGGAAATAACTTTTTAAGAGTTATTATAAAAGTAGCATATACTCATTTGAAAGAAGACACAACAGATGAACATAGGGGAAGGGAAGGAAAAATAAGATCAAAACACAGAGGGAGGCAAACCATAAGAGACTCTTAAATACAGACAACAAACTGGAGGGTTGCTGGAGGGGAGGTGAGGGGGGGATGGGCTGGATGGGTGATGGGTGTTGGGGAGGGCACTTTTTGGGATGAGCACTGGGTGTCATATGTAAGAGGTCACTGGGTTCTACTGAAGCCATGACAACACTGTATGTTAACTAACTTGAATTTAAATTTAGAAAAAAGAAAGAACTCCATACAAAATTGCTTGAGACATAAGGTAAAAGTCACCACTTCTCAAAGGCACTTGTTAATATTTTTATGCCATTCCAGACCTTTCTATGCATATATGAACATATATACATATACATACATGCTGATAGGCTCCTTACCACTTAACATCATGCTATGGTCATATTTCTATGGACATATGCTTAGATAGCTATCATCTTTCTTGACATGCTCCCAGTACTTCTGCAACCTGAGGGTAACCTGTTTGAGTATGTCAAGACTCAGGTGCTCTCACAGTGATATCTTTGAACCATACCCCTATGTGCTCCAAACCTGGAGACTGGCCAGAGAGGCACAATCCTCCTTACATACCTACTAGCTGCCCAGGTGGGTCCTAGCCTAGCCCTCCTTTCTAGGTGGACCTGAAGTGAGGGTCCACATCAAACCTTAAAGCACCTTGGTGAGACTCTGATGGGTAGCTCTGGTTCAGCCTAAGATCTTCCTCCAGTCCAGGAGTTTAAGCTTTCCATGTGAACTCCAGCGGATCTAAAAGCCCTCAGACCCTTAAGGACATAGCACAAGGTTACCAACATGCCATGCAAGACGCAAGAAGGGGGATTTGATTTCCTCTGGCAGGGTCTAGGATAGTAAGGAGAAAGGAACCAAGAGAAGTGCAGAAGCAGCTGATGGGATAAGGAGAAGAAACCATTCTTGGTTAATTTTAGAAAAATCTTGACTCCACAAGGACTTGGCCTAAGTAGCTTTCTCTTGAAAACTAGCAAAGGGACTGAACCTGAAATCTCCATTAGCATGCAGTAGAGATACAGCACCGACACAGAGGCGACCCCCACAGACTGAGAACTAGAGGCTGGAGCATGGGAATAAACCCATGGAGATTGGAGGAAAACTGAGGATTTCAGTTTCCACAGTCCACGGATTACGCATTGAAATAAAGCTGAACTAATTGTTCAAGGAATCCAAAGTGCATGGAAAGATAGAGAAACATACAGAGAAATACAGATGTACAGAGAACATAGACTGAATATACAAATGAATGACTGTATCAGTATATCCGTAGTGATTATCTCTCTTCACAGAGAATATGAGTGACTTTTGTTCTTTATATGTTCTATGTTTTCTAAATTTTATGTTACTCTCATGCCTTGAAAAACCACTTATAGGGGCGCCTGGGTGGCTCAGTCAGTTAAGCAGCCGACTTCTGCTGGGGTCATGATTTCGCGGTCCGTGAGTTCGAGCCCCGCGTCGGGCTCTGTGCTGAGAGCTCAGAGCCTGGAGCCTGCTTCGGATTCTGTGTCTCCCTCTCTCTGACCCTCCCCCGTTCATGCTCTGTCTCTGTCTCAAAAATAAATAAACGTTAAAAAATTAAAAAAAAAAAAAAAGAAAAACCACTTATATAAAAAGGTAGGGGGAGCAGCACATAGAAAAATGAAAGCAGGATAGACACGATGGTGCCAGGAATGGGATCAGACCCAAAAGACTTACCAACACCTGGGTCAAGAGGTTCAAAACCTTGGCACTGCCAAACCACCCAGGAAGGAGAACACAGTCAATTGGCTCAATGTCCAAAGGGGAAAATAAGCCAGTTGCTCAGCATAAATAGAAGTGTTCCAGCTACAAAAGCCAGAAGTAATCTTTTTCCATGATTCCCCTTAAGAAAAAGAATGGTTTCAACAACATCCTTAGCAGAAGGCAACATTTCCCTCCCTGAAGGCTGGTGGCCTCTTGCCATGGAACGATTCAGTGAAAGCTCCTTACTGGGGGACCAAATTGAAGGTACCCGGCTACACAGTTCTCTGCAAGTCAACCTGACCCAGGTATAGGCATTACCATCTCCTGAAGGATGAGGACCCAAACAACTGTATGTACCCAAACAGAAAGTAGATTCACCCCTCTCTGGGGTGGGGTGGGGCAGGACCAAGAAGCCATTCTCATCCTAGGTTCTGACCATGGCTGACTCCATCTGATCCTGCTTTCCTCTAAAATGACTACACATTCATAAAAGCTGGACACTGGGCTACCAAGCTGCTAAGTGAACCTGGGAGGAATTTCCCCTGATTACAAGATACAAGGGGCTGAAATAAGAATCATAATCATCAGTGGTTGGTGCTGATTCCTGGTTTGCCCCCTAAATGATGTGAAGGAACCTCAAAGAAAATGAAGTGGTTCATCCCTCCAGATGGTCTGGTTTCACTCAGAAAATTGGCCATTGGTCCATTTCTATTCCCCCCAGAGATGAAATGACATTAATAAAAACCTCTATGAGAGGGGGAATTATGGGGAGAAACTTGCAGAAATGCAAGTGCACTTTCATGCCCCCCCCCCCACCTTCTGTTCAGAGCAGCCCAGAGGGAAGCAGGGAGAGGAAGGAGCATGCTGTCATGTGAATATACATGAGACAGGGTAAAGCACTTCAAATATCCTCAGCCTCACCTCTGATCTCCTCTGTGGCGGTGGTGACCAAGCAGCCTTCTGCAGATTCCATGGAGGGGCAGCCAATGCGCCTCTCCCCAGACCTTTTGCTTCCCACCCCTAAGCTTGATGCTGTTCTCTAGGCTGCCCAAAGGAACCCGCTTAGCATTCCCATGTGTGCCACCCAGAAAAGTGGGGGAGTTAGCCACCCTGCCCCCTATCACCATGGGGCAAACTTTGACCAACAGGAGACTGGAGCCTGTAAACAAATGCTTTCTCCTTTCTTGCCTCTGAAGGCAGTTCTGAGCTACATTTTATGTAACTTTTCAAATAGTTCCATCAAGCAAACAGATCCTTGTAGGAGCAGCCAACTCCATAACACAACCTTGTATTGCCTCTCCCTCCCCCCTTCTCTGATTTACACCTCCTCCCCTCATTGCTTCTTGGAGTCATATCTCCCAATAAAACATTGTCCCAGGCTTGGCTTTGAGGGAGGTACTAGCAGGGAAATTGGGCTAAGCTAGGCACAGCACCCCATCCTCCAACTGCTAATCTGAAATGGGATTCTGCCAATGTGCATAGAAGGCTTCCAGCTGTCCAGTAAAGCTTTTGATCCAGGGACAAAAATGGACTTGGTGTAAAGTGATTCATATGGGAGAATCTATAGTCACATCCTAGGCTCATCCTATGTGTCATGTTAATTTGCTACTCAGATTTGGGAACAGGAGTCCTGCATTCCCATGTCTTTGCCGAAAATAGTAAGCCTGCCCAATAGACAGCAAGAAGGACTGTAAGCGGCTCCATGGGAGCCCTACTGTGAGCACTAGCACATTGGGGCGGTTGGCCGGTGGAGCAGGAGAACCTCTGCCTACAGAACCAGGAGCCTGAAGCAACACTTACTCCCAGGCTGCCCTTGGCAGGACATGGCTCCTGACAAATCGTGTAGGCAGCCAGCTCCTAATGGGGGAAAATTGTGCCAGGCAAAGGTGGGGAGGAGGGGTGTCCAGCCGACACTAAACATAGATACAAGCCTCTTCAGGGCTAATGAAGCTCCTGTACTGAGAGCCCCAGCTCTGGCTAAGCCCCTTGCCCTCACAGTCTGTCAGATTTCTGAATTGGCAGAGAAAAATAATCAAATCTCATTCCCTTCCCCTTCCCTCTTCTTCCCTTCCCGTGTTCTCTGGCAACTCCCAACTCTGAGCAAGCTCAGAACTCCACTTATAAGATGAACAAACAGGAAAACATCACCAGACACATGAAAAGATGCAGGAGTTCAAAGCTGAGGTTCGCTTTGAGAAATCAGAGAAAGTGCCTGCCCATGAAATCAAGTCCCTGCCAGGGAAAGGAAGACATTTTACAATGAATCCAAATGCAGAAAAACACCAGATTTCATAACTGAATCCAAGAACTCTTTTTGTTGTTGTATCCAGCAAAAGAAACTGCTGACAACTCTAACCAAAATCAAACACAAATATTCAAAATTAGTAAACAGAAAAGGGATAGTATAGTGAAAGAGAAAATTATACAGCATTATATAAGGATATTATGAATAACCCTGGAGAGTAATTTTAAAATCTTGATCAAGTGGATCATTTTGGAAAAGTATGAATGTTACCAAAATTGGCTCAAGAAATAGAAAACCTGAGTAGACCAATTATCAGAAAAAAAATGTTTAAGTGGTTAATTTTCCCTAAAACATACAAGAACAAATAATTTTATAAGGGTACTTGGTCAAACTTTCAAACAAAAATGTAATTCTTATGCTGTATGTACTATTCTAGAACAATGCAAAAAGGGAAATCTTCCCAATTTATATTATGAATATTATGAAGCTAAAACAGCATAGATACCAAATATTAAAGAGCACACACACACACACACACACTCAAAGCTTTTAGACAAGTCACATTTATAAATGCAAACATTTTTACCATATTATATTTAGATGCTTTTTAAAAATATATATATACCATGTTCAAGTAGCCTATATAGCAGGACTCCAAGAATAGTTCAGTATTAGGAAGTCTAAAGATAAAAGGAGAAAGACATATAATCAACTTTATAAATACTGAAAACACATTCAACAAAATTTAGTATCAATTTCTGATTAAATACAATAGTCTCCATAAGCTGGTAATTATAAGATACTTTATTAGCATAAGAAGTTAAAATTATGAGTGGAAGACATTATTAGAATTTACCTGTATCTACTTCTCCTTTCCATCCAGACACAAAAGGAAGATTACACCTTCCTACCCTCCTTGAAATTAGTGGGATTATGTGACAAGTCCTGGCCAATAAACTTGAGCAGAACTGATGTGTGTCAATTCTATGCCTAAGTAGTTAATTGCTGGTAAGAGACTCTACAGCATTTCCTTTCCCTGCCCCATCTATCAAGGAGGTCCTGGGTTCCAGATGATGAAGCTGTAGGATGGAGGAGCCCCCATCAGCCTGGATTACTGAATCACCACAAGGAGGACAGTTTCTCCTGGGGGTAACCTGGATCCACAGAGATTTGTGGCACTTAGCCAATGAGTGTTTGGAGTTCTGTATGGCTACAAAATGCCTAATATAAATAGTCAATGTATTCAGTAATAGAGAAAAAGTATATTTCTATTAAAATCATGAATGCCTACCTCATTGCTATTATCTAATATTTTTGGCTAATGCCAATGCAGTGAATGCCATTAGGCAAGAAAAAAGAGAGATTACTATTAATGTTACCATTACTATACAACCTTCCCCCCTGCCCCCCCCCCACACACACATTTTAATTTTTTTCACGATTTTCTGGGTCAGGAATTCAGGGAGGGATCATCTGGCCAGTTCTGGTTTAGGATTTCTTCTGTGGGTACAATCAGATGTCAGTTAGAGCTATAGTCATCTTTAAGCCTTGACTGGGTGGGATGTTCTGGATGGCTCACATACATGGCTACTGTTGATAGCAGCTACTGACTGGGAGGTCAGTTGGGTTATCAACTAAGGTGTATACATGTGGCCTCTCCAGCATGGTGGTCTCAGGGCAGTCAGACTTATTACCTGGTCCCTGCTTTCACACAAAGGAGCGTCCCACAATTTCTGGTGGAAACTAAGTGACCTTTTTGGCACTGGCCTTCAAAGTTATACCAAATCACTTCTGTTGGATTCTACTGGGTATAAGGGATTCAGTGAAGTCAACCCCTGATTCAAAGTGAGAGGACATCATCTCCTTTATAAAGGGAGTCTCAAGTAATCTGTATACATGTTTTTAATTTGACACAATTACTTTCTAAATGAAGGTTCAAAATCATCACAACCAATGATGTATGCCTAGTAACCCCAAACTTATTAAGAATAATAAGGATATTCAGCAAAGGTAGAGGTTATAAAATAAGTTTGCAGAGTAAATGGTTTCCCTATTCATACTTGCAGAATGAAATAATGAATTTATTCATTGATATAGCATAAATTATGTTATGAGACATAATGAGAAAGAAATATTCACAATAGCAACACAAAGTATTAGAAATCTAGGAATCAACTTTAAAATTTGGAGGATTCACATAAATAAAACTACAGAATCCTATTTCAAGACCTCAAAGAAGACAATAATAAATGAAGAGATGTAGGAGAGAGAAAGAATAATTATAGTTAAAATGCCAATTCTAACAAAATTAAAAGAAGAAATTTAAAAAAATTAATTCAATTTCAATCAAAATCCAAATGAGTCTTTTAGTAGGCAGGTAACTTGAAAAATTCATATTAAAGTTTATCTGAAAAAAAATTAACACACAAGAATAGCCAATTTTAAATGAGCTACAGTAATTAAAACTATGTATTACCAGTGCAGGAATACATCTAATCAATTCCTTGGGACTTCTTATCACACTAGATATTAGGAAGACAAGTTTCACATCTGTTAAGATACAATTTGAATAAAACTGGTTTGATATTATCAAATATCCATTGATCAAAGGCAAGAGAAAATGAGAGGGAAACCTTTCTGAGAAAACACCAAAGCAGAGTTGTTGTATTTTGGGTTTAGTTCAACTCAATGCATTTTATTGTATCCAGGACATCCATTTATGTTAATGTATAAGACCTAAAATGTGCACATTATTACTTTGCTTAATTTTTAACTACACAAATAAAACACAAATACATTCTCCCGGTAAAATAATCAGAACATTACCGATGAAGTTAGGCCCTCTTTGGCCACCGTCCCCAATCCCTAACCCCTCCCCAATAGAAAAGGAAAAGCCTTTGGTCCAT
This sequence comes from Lynx canadensis, assembly GCF_007474595.2. Lineage (NCBI taxonomy): Eukaryota > Metazoa > Chordata > Mammalia > Carnivora > Felidae > Lynx > Lynx canadensis. The sequence goes on from NC_044305.1 coordinate 17,871,985, forward strand.
CTTACTCCTGTGGTGCAATATCTCCAGAAGACCATGATGGAAAATGGGCATCAAGACACTACTCCAAGGAAAAGAAATGGCTTTATCTGGTTGAGAACATCCACTTGAAAAAAGAAGCAGAGAGGGACCAATTTTAATATACTGACTCTTGGATAGGAATGATGGGCAAAGCTTCCCCCAGGGTTTATGCCATATTCCACAATTCAGCTCCAGCATGTTGTTTGCAAACTAAGTAGTTGGGTGAGGAATTTTCCTTGGAGGTGAATACATCTGCCTTTTTAAGATTGGCCTTGGAGAGCAATCAGCCATCACTAATGGCTCCAAGTAGGGCCCCAAGGGATACCCAGACACAGTTCTGGCATCCAGTTCCCCAGAGATAATGAATTTTGCCCTGGGGTTATGGAATAAGTGCAAGCTAAAAGATCCTCAGAGAGGCACCATATGTCCAAACAGACTGTGGGTGCCTTCAGAGGGGAAATGTGCTAAGGCAATTCATGTCCCGCTTGTCAGAACCAGAAAGACAGAATGTCCTGGTCACAAGAGCCAAAGAGAGCCACAAAATATATACAGAAAGAAAAATGTTGGCCAATTTTCCATTATCTACGCTACTGGAGAAATATAATATCTGAAACCATGAATGTGACCAGGTGAATATTCTAAATTCCAGGCCTCTTGGAAAAAAATAATTTTAAAACTTACATTTAAAGCCAAAGCATCAGGATACATGCCTTTATAAATATGTCCAGAAGAAATGCCCTGTCTCTGAAGACCACATTCCAGATTGCTCACTGCATCTGAAGAAGCAGGCCTTGTTACCTATAAAAGTCCTAAGTCCCCAAGAAGCACTTCATCTAGACTCTTACAAGCCCAGCTAACTGGTCCAAAGTCATGCATTGCTTACCAGTTCCTGAAGCAGGTAAAGAAATTGTAGATTTTTACAGTGGAGAGAGGAGTACTGGACAATCAGCCAATCAGCCAACTAGAGAATATTCCCAGAAACAGTGGTGTAGGCACAGGCAAGAGGGTCTATGATTCTCTGTCAATAAAAGACAGGAGAGGAGAGGGGCGCCTGGGTGGCGCAGTCGGTTAAGCGTCTGACTTCAGCCAGGTCACGATCTCGCGGTCTGTGAGTTCGGGCCCCGCGTCAGGCTCTGGGCTGATGGCTCAGAGCCTGGAGCCTGTTTCCGATTCTGTGTCTCCCTCTCTCTCTGCCCCTCCCCCGTTCATGCTCTGTCTCTGTCCCAAAAATAAATAAACGTTGAAAAAAAAATTTAAAAAAAAAAAAAAAGGAGAGGAGGGTGAGGGGAAGATGGTGGCAGAGCAGGAAGGCCCTAGGCTCACCTCATCCTATGACTACAACTAGATTAACTATCAAATCATCCTAAATCCCCCAGAAATCGATCTGAAGATTAGCAGAAAAAAATTCCACAACTAAAGGTAGAGAAGAGGTTACACTGAAGAAGGCAGGAAGTGTGGAGACACGGCTTGGGAGATAAATGGATTGTGGCCACTGTGGTGGGGAGGGAGCCACTGTCAAGAGTAGGGTGAGAGACAGACTAGCACACAGGGGAGCTCATTGGCAAAACAAATTCCCATAGCAGGTGGCTTGGAAAGCAAGAGGGCCTGAATTTCTTGAGTTCTTGCAACCAGTGGAGCTTAAAGCCTGGACTTGTAAAGGTCAGTAGGCTTGGCTGGGATACAGCCTGGAGGCATTGTGCTGCTCTTGGACAGAAGGCAGACAAACAACCCACAACACACAGCATGGATACAGTGATCTGAAGAGCACATGGGGCACACAGTGGGGAGATTAACTGTTCATCTCGGAGCATGTCCCAGAGAGAGAGCATTCAGAGAGAGACCGCTCCAGGAATAAAGGAACTGGCCAGTGCCATTTCCTTCCCTGGCCCCTAAGCATAACCACAGGGCTACCTGTGGGAACCAGCACAGCACAGACATTCACTACCTAACTTGCTTACACCAAGACTCTACCACGCCCCCCCCCACCCCACCCTGTGGACCTACCCTTCCTAATCACACTTGCCTGTCGCAGTACAGCAGGCGCCCTCCCCTAAAAGACTGGTCCAAACCCCTGCCAAAACCACATATCCCTACCTGGGAGTTTTGCAAGGCCTTGGTTCTGGTGGTGACAGTGACAGGCTTAATTTCACAAGTAAACCAGAGCATACCTAGTTGAAACATGCTACATTCAGGCCAGGCACCAAACACTGCAGACGACTAGCCTGAAGGATAAAACAGCCAAGACGCAACAGCAGAGCACATACAGCACATAGTGGAGACACTCCCAGAAGTGCCAGGCCCTGGAGAATAGGGGACACTACACTGCAGGGCACTACAGGACCTCTTCTTCATAAGGCCATTACCCTCAGGAATATGAGAGACAGCTGACTTTCATTACACATAAAAACAGGCACAGAGACTTAGACAAGATGAGAAGACAGAGGAATTTGTCCCAAATGAAAGAACAGGACAAGGCCACAGCCAGAGATCCAAGTGAAGCAGATATAAGTAACATGCTTGATAGAGAATTTAAAGCAATGATCATAAGGATACTCACTAGACTTGAGAAAACAGTGGAGGACATCAGTGAGACCATTAACGTAGAGATAAGGAGTAACAGCAGAGATAAAGGGCTAAATAAGTGAAATGAGAAACATGCCTAATGGAATGAACAGCAGGGTGGAAGAAGCAGAGGAACAAATCAGTGACCTAGAAGGCAAAGTCATGGAAAGTTATCAAGCTGAACAAAAGAGAATAAAAAGAATTATTCAAAATGAAATAGACTTAGGGAACCCAGTGACTTCATCAAACATAGTAACATTCATATCATAGGAGTACCAGAAGGAGAAGAGAGAGAAAAGGCAGCAGACTTTTTTTTTTTTGAAGAAATAGCTGAAACTTCCTCATCCAGAGGTTCAGGGAACTCCCATCAAAATCAACAAAAGCAGAGGTGCCTGGGTGGCTCAGTCGGTTAAGCATCTGACTTCAGCTCAGGTCATGATCTCATGGTTCATGAGTTTGAGCCCAGCATCAGGCTCTGTGCTGACAGCTCAGTGCCTGGAGCTTTGGATTCGGTGTCTCCAACTCTCTCTGCCCCTCCCCCGCGCTCGCTCGCTCTCTCTCTCTCTCTCTCTCAAAAATAAATAAACATTAAAAAAATTTTTTAAATCAACAAAAGCAGATCCACACCAAGACATACTGCAATTAAAATGGCAAAATAGAGTGATGGAGAAAAAATATTAAAAGCAGCAAGATAAAAGATGACAGTTATGTACAAAGGAAATCCCATCAGGCTAGCAGATTTTTTTCAGCAGAAACTTTGCAAGCCAGAAAGGAGCAGCATGATATATTCAAAGTGCTAAATGGAAAGAGCCCACAGCCAAGAACACTCTATCCAACAAGGCCATCATTCAGAATAGAAGGAGAGATAAAGAGATTCCCAGACAAACAAAAACTAAAGGAGATCATGATGACTAAACCAACCCTGCAAGAAATGTTAAAGGGGACACTTTGAGTGGAAAGGAGAGACCAAAAGTGACAGTATAAAGGTAGGAAACACAAAATCAGTGAAAATGAATATTTCTGTAAAATATCAGTCAAGGGACTCACAAAATAAAAGGATGTAAAATATTACACCATATACCTAAAGGTGGGGAGGAATAAAGAATGGGTTCAAACTTGAATGACCATCAACTTAATATACACTGCTATATGCAGAAGAGGTTATATACAAATCTAATGGTAAACACAAATCAAAAAATCAGTAATATATATCCAAAAAATAAAGACAAAGGAATCCAAGTATACCACGAAAGAAAACTTTTTAACACATGAAAAAGAGTAAGACAAGAAAGGATCAGACAAAATCTTCAGAAACAACCACAAAACAAATAATTAAAAGGCAATAAATACATATCAATAATTACCTAGATTCTAAATGGACAAAACACTCAAAAGACACAGTGTGACAGAATGGATTAAAAACAAGACCCATCTGTATGCCACCTACAAGATACGCATTTTAAACCTGAAGACACCTGCAGATTGAAAGTGAGGGAATGGAGAAACATCTCTCATGCAAATGGATGTCAAAAGAAAGCCAGAATAGCAATACTTATATTGGACAAAATACACTTTAAAACAAAGACTGTAACAAGAGACAAAGAAGGACACTATATAATTATAAAAGGGACAATTTAACAAGAAGATTACAATGTAACAACTGTAAATATTTATGCACCCAACATGAAAGCACCCACATACATAAAATAGTTAATAACAAATATAAAGGAACTGATTGATAATAGTACAATATTAATAGGGGACCTTAACACCCCACTTCACCAATGGACAGATCATCTAAACAGAAAATCCACAAGGAAACAATGGCTTTGAATGACACACTGGAACAGATAGATTTAACAGATATATTCAGAACATTCCATCCTTGAGGTACCTGAGTGGCTCAGTCAGTTAAGTGTCCAACTTCATCTCAAGGCATGATCTTGCAGTTCATGAGTTTGAGCTCCCACATCAGGCTCTATGCTAACAGCTCAGAGCCTGGAGCCTGGTTTGGATTCTGTGTCTCCCTCTCTCCCTGTCCTCCTCTTCTCACGCTCTCTCTTTCTCAAAAGTAAATAAGCATTAAAAAATTTTTTTAAAAAGAACATTCCATCCTAAGACAGCAGAATACACATTCTATTCAAGTGCACATGGAACATTCTGCAGAATATATCACATACTAGCCCATAAGCTTCAACAAATTCAAAAAGATCAAAGTCTTACCATGAAGTTTTTAAGTTTATTTATTTGGGGGTGGGGGGAGAGAGAGAGGGAGAGAGAGAATTCCAAGCAGGCTCTGTGCTGATAGCCTAATGTGGGCTCTGTCTCATGAACCATGAGATCATGACCTGAGCCAAAATCAAGAGTTGGAAGCTTATCCAACTGAGCATTTGGTTAAATGCCTTCCATTTCTATACACCAACAATTAAACAGCAGAAAGATTAAAAAAACATTATCCCATTTACAATTGCACCCAAAACAGTAAGGTAACTAGGAATAAACCTAACCAAAGAGGCGAAAGACCTTCCTCTGAAAACTATAAAACACTCATGAAAGAAATTGAAGAAACATAAAGAAATGGAAAGAAATTGCATGCTTGTCAAATGGAAGGACAAATATTATTAAAATGTCTATACTATCCAAAGCACTATACACATTTAATGCAATCTCTATTAAAATATCAATAGCAGTTTTCACAGAACTAGAACAAACAATCCTAAAATTTGTATGGAAGCACAAAAGACCCTGGATAGCCAAAGCAACCTTGAAAAAGAATACAAAGCTGGAGGCATCACAATTTCAGATTCAAGTTATATTACAAAGCTCTATTAATCAAAACAGTATGGTACTGGCACAAAAACAGACACACTGACCAATGGAACAATCGAGAAATAGACCCACCATTATATGGTCAATTAATCTTCAACAAAGCAGGAAAGACTATCCAATGGCAAAAAGGAAGTACCTTCAATAAATGGTGTCAGAAAAACTGGACAGCAACATGCAGAAGAATGAAACTGTACCAATCTCTTACACCATAAAAAAATAAATTCAAAATGGATTAAAGACCTAAATGTGATACCTGAAACCATAAAAATCTTAGAAAAGAGCACAGATGGTAATTTGTCTGACACTGGTCATAGCAACTTTTTTTTTCTAGATAGGTGGCCCGAGGCAAGGGAAATAAAAGTAAAAATAAGCTATTGGGACTACGTCAAAATACAAAGCTTCTGCACAGTGAAGGAAAAACTCAACAAAACTAAAAAGAAACCTTCTGAATGGGAGAAGATATTTGCAAATGATATATCTGATAAAGGGTAGTATCCAAAATACACAAATACTTACAAAACTCAATACCCCAAACCCAAATAATCCAACTTAAAAATGGGCAGATGTGAATAGACTTTTCCCCAAAGAAGACATCCAGATGGCTAATAGACATACGAAAAGATGCTCATCATCACCTATCATTAGGGACAGGCAAATCAAAACTACAATGATGTATCACCTCACTCCTGTCAGAATGGCTGAAATAAAAAACACAAGAAACAACATGTGCTGGCGAGCATGTGGAAAAAAAGGAACCCTCCTGCACTGTTGGTAGGAAAGCAAACTGGTACAGCCACTATAGAAAACAGAATGGAGTTTCCTCAAAAAGGCAAAAATAGAACTATCCTATGATCCAATAATCATACTCCTAGGTATTTACCCAAAGAATACAAATACACTAAATGAAAGGGATACATGCACCCCTATGCATATAGCAGAATTATTTACAATAACCAAGATATGGAAGCAGCCCAGTGTCTATTGATTGGCGAGTGGATAAAGAAGATGTGGCATGCTGGGGCACCTGGGTGACTCAGTCAGTTGAGTGTACGACTTTGGCTCAGGTCATGATCTCGCAGTCCATGAGTTTGAGCCCCACATCAGGCTATGTGCTGACAGCTCAGAGCCTGGAGTCTGCTTCAGATTCTTTGTCTCCCTCTCTCTCTGTCCCTCCCCAACTCATGTTCGTTTGCTCTCTCACTCTCTGTCAAAAATAAACAAACATTAATTAAAAAAAAAAAAAAAAGAAGATGTAGTCTGCACACACACACACACACACACACACACACACACACACACAGAGGAATATTATTCAACCATAAAAAAGAATGAAATCTTGCCATTTGCATCGACATGGATGAAGCTAAACAATATACTACTAAGTGAAATAAGTCAGTCAGAGCAAGACAAATACCACATGATTTCACTCATATGTGAGATTTAAGAAACAAAATGGGAAAAATCAAGAGAGTGAGACAGAGAGAAAGCATGACACAGACTCTTAATTATATAGAACATTCTGATGGTTACCAGAGAGGAAGGAGTAGAGAGATGAGTGAAACAGGTGATAGGGATTAAGGAGAGCACTTGTGATAAAAATAAAAACTTTAAAACTAAAAAAAGAAAGAAAAGACAGGACAGAGACCTCTATCTCAGGCTGGGGAAGAGATCATGCAATTGTGGGATCAGAGGTCACATTTGTATGACAGAAATACCATTCTCAGAGTTCAGTGGAGATGGGGGAAGGAGGAGATTTGAATGATGCAGGGCATGCTGTCATTATGGTCTCTCTCTGCAAGCAGATAAAATCCCTCTGCAGAGACAACACCCCCCAAGCTTCCCAGAAAGACATCTATCAACCGTTAGACAGACAAATCTAGAGCAGAGAACCCCAAACCTGATTTTTTTTCCTGATGCCCCAAGAGCTTTCCCAGGAGGACTCCAGGCCCCTAGTCTTCAGTGGAATAAGATTCCCTTCTTTTCAGATTCTAGAATTCTTAGCCAACCCACATTGACTTATATGTTCCTGACAAATGCAGTTAACCTCCCAGCTGACTGCATTCAGAAAATCAGAATATGCCCCTCTTTGCAGGGCTTCTGCTTAACACTTCCCATAAAAGGAAGGGAGTTAGGGGCCCACACAGCAAAAGGTATCCTAACACCTGCTGCTGTGGGGAGTGGGTAACTCAGGAGGAAGTCTTAGGGGTTGGGTCGTGCCACCCACCTGCGGGTACCTGTAGGAAAGGTCGCCACCATCTGGCTCTACACAACCCTGGGCTGGGGTACCTCCCTGAACAGGACCTCTGTTAGCCATGCCCCCTGGGTTGTGGCTTACTACTGGCATGGCTTGTTTAACTCAAAAGGCAAAATTACAAGTGTCAGAGACTGGAGTTAAAACATACAATACCTTGCATCAGACCTAGAAGAAATGGCAGTGGTAATACCTTTCCAACAAGTGAGGCGTGCAGCTGCAGGGGAGAGCAAATCCCTGGAGAGACTGAACTGTGGATCCCATAAACATCCCAGGGTGAGATTCTTGGAAAAAACTACAAGACTTACTTATCCAAAGGGACCCAAGGAGGAAGTAGCTGGAGTGAGAAGGATGGTGGCCCCTAGATTTCCCAGGTATTGGCAGGTTTCTCATTCTTCCTGTCCTTGCCAAACTACTTATTGGTTGCTATAAAGATAAAGCCAAATCAATGAACAACATAAAAGAACAAGAAGTGATAAAATTTTAAATTGAGAGTGAAGTAAGAAATAATCAACAGGAATAAAATACAGGCTTCCAGTAAGATTAAACTATCAACACACATAAAAATGAGACTTCTTTAAAAATAACATTTATTTCGGGGCGCCTGGGTGGCGCAGTCGGTTAAGCGTCCGACTTCAGCCAGGTCACGATCTTGCAGTCCGTGAGTTCGAGCCCCGCGTCAGGCTCTGGGCTGATGGCTCAGAGCCTGGAGCCTGTTTCTGATTCTGTGTCTCCCTCTCTCTCTGCCCCTCCCCCGTTCATGCTCTGTCTCTCTCTGTCCCAAAAATAAATAAATGTTGAAAAAAAAATTTAAAAAAAAAATAATAACATTTATTTCATATTTAGCAAAACTGATGTATTACTGGCGGAGACAGGGGTGGTCACCAAACAGTTCTTGTATTTCCCAGAATCCTTCAGAACTATATTTGAGCCCACACGACTAATTCCAACCAGTAGATGCTGAGGGGTGATAACAGGCATCGTTTTCAGTAGGACTATTTGAGAGGTTCTGGAAACCATGTGTGAAGACATTTCACAAAATGAAGGGAATCCAGATCACTAAATCGATCACGGAGGGCCCTGGAGGTTTACCCAACCCCCATCAGACTCCCTATGAGTGAAAATCAAACCTTTGTTGGATTAAGCCACTGAGTTTTGTAGGTTTGTTACTACAGCATATCTTGACTAATACAAGTGCTTATAATTTGATCATTTAACCCTCCATATAATCTTTTTTTTTTAATTTTTTTTCAACGTTTATTTATTTATTTTGGGGACAGAGAGAGACAGAGCATGAACGGGGGAGCGGAAGAGAGAGAGGGAGACACAGAATCGGAAACAGGCTCCAGGCTCCGAGCCATCAGCCCAGAGCCCGACGCGGGGCTCGAACTCACGGGCCGTGAGATCGTGACCTGACTGAAGTCGGACGCTTAACCGACTGCGCCACCCAGGCGCCCCAACCCTCCATATAATCTTATAGGCAACACCATTATCTCCATTAAGCGGGGAGAGGCAGAGAAAAGTGTAGTAACTTTTCTCAGGTCTCATATTTGTTAAGTGGCAGACCTGGGATTCAAATCCAGGCAGCCTTTGTTCTTAACCACTATGCCAGGCTGGCTCTCACCAACAGAGGTATCTCAAAGGAAAATTCAAGAACTTGATGGCCATGGACCTTCTTCTACAGAAGATTTGAGGATGTTGAATCAGAGTAGGGGAGTAAGGAGGCAGGGCAGCCCTAGAAAGGTAAACTAAGGTAATCCCTTCTTCCCATCCCCATGGGATAAACCTGCCAATCCCTGTGTGACAAAGAAAAGGGAGCATAGACCCATGGAGACCAATTCTAAACACCAGCCTTTCAAATCAGGCCTTCTCTTTTTTGGTGCCCAGAAAGACCCTCACACACAGGAGTCAGGAAACCTGAATTCTAGTTCCAAGTCTACAGTAAAACGTTGTACAACTTGAGCAGTTGCCTAACATCTTTCTGGGCCTCGGTTGCTACATCTGAAATTTAGGAATGATGATTTCCATCTCACCAGGTTGTGGAAAGTTCAGACCAAACAATACATGCCATGATGCTTTGGGAAGCTGTAAAATGCTTTGCAAATGCAAATAATCACTTTTATTAGACCATCAGAACCAAGGAGACAGGAAGTCCCTCTGACATCATGTCCCACATTTCATTGGAGAAATCTGAAGTCTTAGCAAGTTGCCCAAGAATAAAAAAGAATTGCTTGAGTTATGGATGTTACCTAATAAATACAATAATAATGATAGTAACAAAGGGGCAGTGAGAGAACCAGGCACTAGGACCTCAGACCTTTAGCTACCTAGACATTACTTTTCTCACGGTTATGATCTGAAAGTTTCCAATTGCTTTCTTTCTGTGGGAGACTGCAGCTCTGAGGCTCTGAACCAGGCACACCTAAGTTCAGATCTGAGCCTGTAGCAGTCCCTGGGTCTTCTTTTTCTCATTACCTCTTCAGTGCTGCTGGAACTATGATGTCCCATCATATGCAACTGCCATTTCTGTAGGTCAAAAATGAACAGACACCACAGATTCATAGTAGAATATGGTGCTGCATGTCAGGAACTTCCAGTGCCTCTCCCATCCTTGGACCTGACCCTGGTGCTTGGACCACCTTCATACATCCCACACCTCTTCCCTTAGAATGAACGTTTCCCATGAAGTTCCTTGGTCTTTATGCAAAGAGACTCCTCCTGGCTCTTCTCCAAGCATGCTTAGATACCACACCGCCAGGCACTCAGACCAAACACCTTTCCAACCCCTTTTCATTTTCCTGCATCCACACACAGCCAAGCAAAGAAGGCAGAGCAGGGAGCAATCCTGTGTTGTGGAAAGGGACAGCAAGTCAGGAAACCAGGGCCTGGCCTTTGCCCTGCTGTGTGGCCTGAGGCAACTTCATCTCCTTCTCTGGCCTTCAGGGTCCTCATCACCAGGAGACAAGGTTATGCAATGAGATCAGCAGCCCCTACTCCTCACTGTGCAGCAGAATTACTTGAGAAGCTTTTACAAAATGCAGGCGCTCAGACCCCCTCCAGTGGTTCATTTTTCATAGGTCTGATAACAGTATCTTTTAAACCCTCACCAGGTGATCACAGTGTGTCGCCAGGTTGAAAACCACTTGACTGGATGATCCAAAGGCCCCATGACTCTCACATTTACTAAATCCCTGAAGAAGTGTGTGAATCTGCTCGAGGTTCCAGGACTGGGAAGGCACAAAGGGACAGGCACTCCTAGAAATGGGTCCAAGGCCTCATTAGACTTTGGAGTAGGTCTGCTTGAGCTCCAGTTTCCCGCCCCCTGCCGTTAGAAGGATGTCTGGGCTCCATCAGGGCCCAGCTGGAAGGCCATTTCGTTTGGAGAAAGATTTCCTCTCACTGCCTCTCAGAGGCCTCCTTCGCTGATCCAGAGAACTGAGGCTTTTCATTTTAATTAGCAAATTCTTGTCGCTGCCGCTGGAAATGAGCCTCTGTTCTCATTTCCTTTACAGACTCTGTCAACTGAGATGGTGAGGGAGGCGGCGGGAAGGTGACTTGGGAGCTGTTATCTGATGCAATTTCTGTGCTGGTGGGGGGCTCAGAAGATGCGAGTGTGGCTGAGACGGCAGAGGAACCAATCATACACTTAAGGAAATGGCTTCCTGGCTTTGGGACACAGTGACTTGGGTTAGCGTCTGTCTGTGGATCTGTACACATTTGTGTTCTGGGGCCAAGTGAATGTTATTAGAGCCACCCTGGCTCCAGGGCCTCAGTGGATGGCTATGTCACATCTCGAGCTAAGAGAACCTTATTAGGAGAAACACACACACGTTTCCAAAATACCTGTGGATGGAGAGAAATGGAAGGAGGCATCTGTCTAATGCATATTTTATAAGCCCGTGAACTCTCCAGGCTAGCAAGAGTGCTCATTGGTCATCTAGTTAGTAGCTGACATGGGAGAGAGGCAGACTTCCTGAGGTACCAGAGATCACAGGAAACCCTGTCCTGGGGGTTCAGCAAGAGGGAGAGGCTGTCCATGTGAACTCATTTCCAAAGTCGCCATCTTGTTTTCAGTCAGCCCTAGCATCTCTTATGGGTTTCCCTAGTTGCTCGTCTTCTGCAAAACTGAGGGAAATCTTGATCCAGATGAGGAGTACAAAAAGGTAGAGGTAATTAGGAGAAATGTCCTTATACAATTAGCCAGATCAGTGAAAGGAGGACAAGGAAGGATTATTTGCAGATGCCTTAGAGTTCATTTACTCAAATTTCACTGAGGGAAAGGAAGGTGAGGTGCCCACAGACCAGGGTCTACAGTGTGCCCTCCCCATGGCCCTTCTCCACAATACCCCCAAACCCTGTGATGCAGCCACCCTGAGCTCGATTCACCTCCCACGCACACCATCCTGGCACCAAGGCTCTCCCCCACCCTGCCCTGGCTCTCCGCCCAAATACTATGCTTCCAGGGCCTGCCCTAGTCTTCCCCTTCTTTCCTCAGGTGCCCTGTCACCTGGCTAAGTAGGACAGCATTTCAAGGCTCAGACCACTCACTCTTTCAGTATTTACTGAACATCCATATATGATCAAGGAAACCATTAGGATGGTCCCATCTTCATGGTGTGAGGGAGGCAGATACACATTGGTTACACAAATGCATATACAGCCATCTCAGGGAGAAGTGCTTGGCAGGGGAGCTCCATGGGGCTAGGAGTGTATATGAGGAAAATCTGGTGAGGTGGGGACAAGCCTGGAAAGTCTACCCTGGGGAAGTATGATGGAGCTGGGACCTCAGTAACTGGAGACAGATAGGAATAGATGGGGAGAAGCCACTTGGAGGGTACAGAGGGAATTGTTCCAGGAAGTCCTCTGCTCTTCCCTGTACCAGGCATTATGTAAAGTGACCATATGTCTTGGTGTGCCTAGGACAGTCCCAGTCCATACTTGTCCAGGGGTTAGCACTTGTTCCAAAGGTGTCTGAATTTGGACTATGACAAATTGTATGATCACCCTATAAGTGATGCTCTTGTCACACTTCATCACAGACTCCATGTCACTGCCTGCCTGTCACACAAAGGCACACATGCACACAGACACCCACCACCATGCGTATGTCCTGCACATACACATATGGTCACTGTTTGGCAAATGTATTTTGATTAAGTGAACAAATCATGCAGAGATAAGGCTTCTGAAAATTCCCAGACCTCTGGTGCCCTCCACCTCACCTCAGCTGTCTTTTTCTCATGCTTCTGCAAGGCTCCAAAGCATATTTGGTGCACATTTTGAGTTTGTCCAGAGGCCAAGGGATCTGAAATATATTTTTTCCATGGCCTGACTTGGCCTCAGACATTGACAAAAGCGTCATCTCATTAGAGGCTATTTGAATAGAAATTATAGGCTTGTTCTCTGAGTGTGGACTTGAGAGTACTTCATAAGACAATTACCGCTAAGTATCTGAAGAGAAACACCCTCATTGGTTTCTAAAAGCCCATCTCAGGTCAAACCAACCTAAATTCCTCTCAATACAATTAGAACTTCAATAAGAATGAGAGAAACAAGCTTCCAGGAACATCAGGACCTTGAAGGGACAATAAACAGCACTGTTGGAGGACTGGGAGGGGGACAGGGAAGGGCAGAATATTCTGGAAGGCAGCATAAAACATGTGGAGCACAAATCCACCCACGCTTTGACCAAGAATCATCAGCTGGTCTACAGAGAAGAGTAAACATGGATGAAGAGATCACTGGGCTCCTCAAATTCACTCACCCACTTCTCTGCCCTTTCTGTTTCCACAGAGGACCAAGAAAACGTATGTGCTCCAGCCCAGCGTGAGCTGCCAGGCCTTCACAAAAGCAGTTCCTCCTGCTCCAAATGCTCTTTTCTTCTTTCTGCACCTCTTTCTCTCCTATACCTCTATGAGGTCTTCCATTTCCCCCAGCTCCCTATAGCCATTTCTTTCTGCAAGCCCTGGCACTATCTTCAGGAATCATGCAAAAAACCCAAATGTGGCCAGGGGAAGACCAGAGGGAGGGACAGTACTTGTGAGGGCAGGCTGCACTGCCTGCCTCCAGGGGGAGCCATTCACATGGTGGTTTATGTAAATGGCACCCGCCAGAGTTCAGACATCCCAATTTGCTCCATTAGCCTACTGCCGAAGCTCTACAGCTCTTTTTTTTCCCTCTCTCCCTCCCTTGCCTCCTCTCTCACCTCCCAGAGCCTTAAAGACAAGACAGAAATCCAATCTTCCTAATATCCGTGCTTCTAGCCCTTAGCACAGTTAGCAAAAAATTAAAACATCAAAAGAATGAATACATTTAAAAACAAGAATGAGAAGAGTTGATAAACCAAGTTCTTGGTTCTACCTAAAGGAGGAGATAGCACAAAAATTGGAAGAAAATCCTTCAAAATTTTAAGTGCCATTTGGAAATGTTCTTTTACTTGTTTCATGGAAAAACAAAAGGTGGACAGAACACGTCAATGCTGGAGTCTCACCTATATATTCACTTTAAGCACACCTTCCCGTTGAAATATTAGGGAAAAGCAATGTAACTCATGTGGACAGAACCTTCTTTAAAACAATTCCTTTCCCACAGTGTAGGTCTTTGGAAAATGAAAAGACCACACCATTTCTCCAGGTGCCAGATCTCTGTCAGTCTATGTCCCTCATTGCCAAGTTGTCCATAAGAAAGATGCTACAGCCACTGCCTTGAAGGGCAGCGGAAGGGCACCTGTTCTGAATATCCTCTTATGCACCTGTCTCAAGTGAACACACACCAGTGAAGAGTCCAGTTAGGTCTTCTCTGAATGGGCAGGAATGTTAAATCCAAGGGGGAGAGGGAATGAATCCAGGTGGAAGAGGGCTGGGGTGGAAGGTGGGGCAGGGGAGACAGAGTAGCATGCTCTTCTGACTACCCT